>NC_049211.1:8376592-8976592 GCF_013347855.1 Anguilla anguilla | reverse complement strand
AGAATACATGGCATCATGGACTCTGCCAGGAAGCCAAAACTGGATCATGGTTGGATCTTCCAGCTGGACAATGATCCAGAGCCTTCCTCCAAATCCACAAAAACTGACTGACTGTTAACTGCTGACTGCTGGATTGAAGAGTTTACAATGCCTATTCCAGTCCTGTGCCCTAAACCTGAGCCTTCTGCTTGGAGGAATAGCATCGGATCCCTTGATATGTGTTCTTCTACCTCATCAAACATTATAACAGAAGTGCTGTTGTTACATTACATTACATTATATTACTGGCTTTTAGCAGATGCTCTTATCCAGTGGAACTTACAGAAGGTTTTAGCATTTTTACCTAGCATCCATTTATACGTCTGGATATATACTGAAACAATTCAGGTCAAGTACCTTGCTGAAGGGTACAACAGCAGTGTCCTACCTGGGAATCGAACTTGCCGTTCCCTAACCATCATGCTACGCTTCCACCATGATTGTTGCCTTAAGAAAGTTGCACAAAGTACTGAATGCAGGGACCCATATTTCTTCAGAATAACATGTAATTTTTTTTCCCCCACTGCGAAATGTCATCGCAATAAGATTGTATCATTTTCTCATATCGCTGAGCATAGAAAACATTTGAAAAAGTTAATTTTATCCTGCATTTATTTTTTTTCCCCCCCTCATATTAATTGAGGCTGCCAATAATTCTGGAGGGCATTATATTTATGTGCGTAATATGCGAACCACAGCCCAGCGGGATGAATAGAACCCCCTTGGTTTTGGAGTCCATTTGCTGTAATAATGGCTCATGCTAAACGCTACACTATAGCTATTCTCATTGCAGCGAATTGACTGATTTCCTCTGCCCATGCATCTCTATTCTCTGTGGCGTAATGCCCTCCCCCACTGATCCCTCTTCAATTGGCTTTCTCTCACGGACGGGCTGAGGAGTCCCTGCTGGCGTGGAAATGGAGGTGTGCAGTAAACCGCTCTGTTCCTGGCCCGGCATGCTGGCCTCTACCGGGACTTACCTCCACCCCCCGCCCCCCCGACTGAACCTCCCCCCTTTCTCGCCTGCATTTCCTCCTATATAGTTTCCTTCATCAGATAAGCTACAGCAAGCCAGCCATTTTTGCGGTCGTAAAATGTATCATGCAACGTGGATTTGACCCTGCTGCTCTGTGAATTGAATAGCCTTCTCTCTTGTACAGACAACTTCTTCTGCGGGAAGAGATTGTTAAAATTCAGTTGGTTGCCCTCACCCATCAAACAGTTTACTTGATTTATACTTTTTCCGGCGATTCCGCAGAACGCGCCGTCGTGATTGATGCAATAGATGAAAGTCGTTTTTTTTTTTTTTTTTCCCATTTCCCAAGCTCGCTTGGCTTGGGAAATGGAATGCGTTTGCATTTTTATCGCCTTCCATGTCAAGGTGAAACGCTCTCCGTCCGAATGTTCCGCAGGTGAGGGACCTGGAGAGGGGCACCGTGAAGTTCAGGTTCTCCGCCCGATCCGAAGGCCGGCCCCCCAGCCCAGCGTTGTCCCTGAAGAACAGGCAGGAGGAGGCGTCTCGACACAAGAAGCCCCCTTCCCCGTCAAGAGGCAAGTCTTTAGAACTGGGAAAGGGGGGGGGGGGGACATGGGCTCAGATCAGCCTTAAGTGTGACGTGACTTACAACTCAATGCATTCGCTTGTTCTTTTCCCCTGTCTAGAACGCCATCAATGAAAAGTATGGAGTTTGTATTGGAAAAAAAATAGGCTTCTGTAAGAGCGAATATTGAGCGACTCCAGGCCATGGCTCCCTCACGTGTCTTCTTATTCGTGTTACTTTCCTTTGAAACCGTCGCGTTGTTCTGGTTTTTTTTAAACTGCAAACCGACAGCTTCAACAATTTCGGCAGCTCAAACTCAAGCCTGTGCGGCCAGGCAGTGACCGATTGATCAAAGAATTTTCATCGCACCTGGTGAAGGAGTTGGCAAATAATGATAAGATCGCAAGCACTCCACTACAAAGACCGTGCGTTAATGTCACGTCCTCGGCATTCCCGAAGCTGCGCTTCATCGGGGAAAGTTTCGACGGCAGGACTCAGCCTGGCGTATCTGTAGGGCGCAGAGCCCCAGCGTTGCGCTGAACGTCTTCGGAGCCGCTTCTGAAGCGCTGTGAGGTGGCGGAACGGTGCGCTAACGCGGGCATGACATCGGCGAGTAAAGTTAACGGCGCGATCTATCACGGCGCCTTTCGGCCCGTGCAGGTGCGGCTCTCCTGCCAACGTGGCATTATCTCGGCGCCGTCACCCGTCCCGTAAATAATGATGATGTTCGGCAATTAGGAACGGGAGAGCGCGGGGGGGGGGGGGGGGGGGGGGGGAGCGTTCTAGGTGTTCTCTGCTTGATAGCACACATCTTTCATAACTACGGAGATTTGGAAATTAATTCAGCGGGAAATCTGCAGCCTGGGCCCCAAACAATGGAAAAATGCCCCACAGGAGAGCTGCAGTAGGCCTTGGGCCCGGAGGAAAATGATCAAGGGAAACAATCGCGGGATTTGTTTACTATACATCTCTCGTGAATGTGATTAACGGCCCAATAAATATTCCGCGAGGAAGCGTTCAATACTGTCGACGGCATCAGCAAGCGCACGGAAATTTACTGTACCATTTGTAAGCTACGGTCTTCATTGAAATTTTGTTGTTGCAATCAAAGAGGCTGAGGTGGAACTGGAGGTTTTTAAAAAAAAATTTTTTTATGTGTGCTGGTGTAGTGCCTATAATGCATCTCAGTTCCCAGAAAAATGCTGAGAATTCTGTAGATGCATGTCACAGACACATGTCAAATATGAAACAGATATGCAGTTTCACCACTCTTTATTCAGGCACTGTACCACTCTTCAGTAAAATGCAAGTTCAGTGTTCACTGAAGTACCATAAGAAATGCTTTGAATGGCATGTAAAAAAAAATTGTGTCATTTATGAATGTAAGTACAGCGAGCAATTCTGAGATCCCTGTATGTTTTTTTTTTAATGGTTTGTCATGTGATTTCCTGCAGTGGACCCAGTTCATGGACACTGTTGAAGGAATTATTGAAGGAGTGTATGTGCGGGGATGTTGACCGTCCTTTCATTCAGACGTCGAGATTCTTAATACATACCTTGCTTGTTAGCTACTGGTGTCATCCTTTTAGCAAGAATCTGACACACAATCACATTTCAGTGCAACCCACCAGCTGTGTGCGCGCGTGGAGTGTGAAGTGTGTGTGCATTCAGAGGTGCCTTTCTGGCCGTAAAAGCTTGTTTGCATTTCTACATATAACCGTGTGTAGCGCCTGCAGTAAGGATGGCAGTGCCATAGGAGACGTTTTGCATATATCCATCCTTCAACAGTCAGAGTATATTCTCTTCAAATCAAAGCGCTGTCTCTCTCTTTCTCATCTGCCGCTTATTCTTCAGTTGGCTTTAATGGAAAAATGTCGCAAGCGGAGAAACCACTCGCTCTACGCGTATAGCTACATCCATATTTATATGTTTGATGGTTGTCAATAAACCACTGTTGCTCAGTAAATAGGCCTTTATGATTTGCTTATGCTAGTGCAGTTTTAAAAAAAATCAATATCCCACTGTCATGTACATTTTTCAGGTTGCTGTTGATGTTGTCAGGTTCTGCTGACAATATCGTATGTGGCAAAGCATTTATTTTTTAAAGCGATATTTTAGCTATAATGCCGCTCTGAAATTAAGAGGCGGGAACAGACTTTAAGATGGAACCCTGTTGTACGTGCGCTCGACTACTAAGTTGCATTTCCATATTGTCATAATAGCTCCACTGGTGCATGGAGAATCATGAGTGATTTGTTTACAAACACTCAAGGCTAGACTCCAATGTAATGATTTGGAGCCTGAGAATTGATACCCGTGTCGAGCTGTTAAAGGATCCTCGGGATCCATTTTACGGGCTCAAACGCACGGCAGTTTCCGGGAGCGTTTCAGCGGACCCTCGGGTTAAGTGGCCAAAAAACGGGCTCTGTGGGGCAGCAAAGAGGGCCGTGAAATGGCGCCTGCGTTCGCATCTGAAAATCGCGGCTCTTCAAAAGACCGTGCTAATTCACATTAATCAGCCTGGCTGCCTCCCTGTGTGGGGCATGCCTGTACAAGCAGGAGAGGTTGACAAATCTACCTGAAAACAATGGATTAGGACTGTGGCGCCCGGGGGCAAAAGAGATTGATTTGAGAAGTAATTACGCGTCAGTTAAATTGAACTTGCTAGCAGCTGTGGTGGTTCACTCCAGTTTGCAATTTTCCTCCTGAAACACCTCTATCGTTCAGCCTCCTCCGTCCTCATTCCTATAGCGCTCTACCTGGGCTTGACTCTGTTAGGTGGGTGGGGGGACGGTTGGGGGGTGGAAGGGGGGGGCGGGGCGAGGGGGGACATTAAACAGGAAGGTTTGAATTAATTCTGCTCTCCCATTATTATTATTTTTTTCAGTTTTTGTTTGAACTCGTTTCAGTCTGTCCAGTAACTCAAATCTAACCATTTAAAAAAAAAAAAATAATAAAAAAAAAAGCAATCAGATTTTGAATTGTGTGACTTCAAGGAACATCTGAGAAGTAATATTCTGCCCATCGCCCGCAGTTTAGCACATTGTGTGCTGCTGAAAGGGAAAAGAAGTGGTCATACAATGTAATCGTCTCGGACTCCCTCCAAGGGTACGTCACGCTCAGCACTTTGGTGATGAACAGCAGATGAATGAACTCTTAATTCCATTCTGTGAAACAAGCTGACTTTTCCCTCCCCTATATAAGGCTCCAAAGTGCGTATGTCCTGCTGACCTTGCTGAACCAGTAGTGCGCGTGTAACTCTTTGTGGGAAGATTAATATTCTGCTAAACCAGAGTGCAGTTCATTTAGCTAACTTGGTTCCTATCGGCCTGAAGTCTCTGGAATGTTTGAAGCTGGACACCCAGTTGGCTACCTGTTGGCACAAGGTTGGTGCACTGGTGAAACTGATATGCACACCGATTCCAAGCCGTATACATAAAATAGGCTTAATTTCCTCCTTATCTCAGCATGTGTAGTCCATTTATGCAGTCAAGTAGTCGAGAATGCAACTTTTGGGTTTTCCGAGAGGAGAAAAAATAAATCAGTGGAATCTGGGCTTTTGCCTAAAATGGCCCCTGCTCTTAGCTATTAGAACTAATGAAGATATAGATGACACTCTTGAAAGATATTTAAGGTTTTTGCCCAACTTAAGCTGGGATAATTACTGCAGTGGCATTCCTATGGAACCTTGAATTGTTAACTCATGTACAGTACTGTATGTACAGTAGTGTATAGATTATGATAAGGGACATTGTTAAAACCCAGTGCCCAGTAATATTTCTCCAAAAATAATCGTATTTGGTAACCTCTTCTTCCTGTCCTCTCAGCTTTCTGCTATATATTTGTCAGGACGTGATGAACTTGTGTCAGCAGTTTGTGTGTCACTCCGCCTAGTTTAAGAGGACAGGGTTTTATAGCGTGATGGATGCGCGGGCCATGAAATGTCTGTCTGCTCTTTTGCCAACAAGATGAAAATCGTGAAATGTCGAGTCCGGAATATTCTGGGAAAACAAAACAAAACAAAACAAAACAAAAAAAATAGAAGAGGACCCCGGATGACTGATAGCTGAGGACGGACGGAGCTGCCGCTCGGAGAGGGTTCGTGTTTTTGTGACCGTCGCTGGCCGAGCTCCAGGCGCCAAGGCCACTCCGGACAAACGGCGGTCTGAGGGCCGCTGCAATATCGACGTGCGGCATCGTCGGCGAGGGCGTGAAGCGGGCGCGGCTCGGGCCTCCTTCCTTCTCTCTGCGTCCTGCGCGTGGCCTCGGAGTTTATTTTTAATGATGCGTTTCTTGGCGACGGGAGTCGGCTCACCTGCCGCTGCTCTTCAAGCATAAACGGTTCCTCTCCTCTGGATTCTGTAGCCTGACAGGCCCAAATAAAACCTCCCTCCTGTGGTGCTCTGCCAAGTCAGGCTGGGGGGCAGACAATTAGGGGCGCGTTTCGTATAAAACCGAAGCGGCCAAGTGATTATGCAATTAAAAATGTATTCCATTGCCAGCTCCGCGTTCGCTGCTTCGATTTATATCCCCCGGAATTGCTTTACCCGGCCATAAAGTTAATACATCCTCGGTATATGTGGCCTGTTGGGAGCGAATTAATCGATGTTATCACATCTGTGACGTTACATAGCTTGAGAAAATTTTTTAAAAAAACAGACGATGGAATGCTAGCAGGATTAGAATCAGAAGTGTGATTTATGGATAACGGCCTGGTGGCGATGTGCAGTTTTCCCCCCCTTGCAACGAATCCCCTGCCCCGCTTCATCGCGGCGTTCCCTTGGAAACATTAGCCCGGCTTTCCCGCGGCGCGACGTCGCGGCATCGCGAGCGTTAGCTCCCGAAGCTGTGACCGCCGAGGCGTGCGGCCCCGCCGGTTTAGCGCCGTCCTGCGCTGCCTCCGCTGTCGGAAGCGCTCGATGGTGGCTAACGCGGGTGGCCCGTGCCTGATGTTTTTGATTCGACTGTGCCTGCCCTTCCCTCCGCACAGGTCTGAGTGAGAGGGCGCCCAGAGTGTCCTCCCCGCCGCAGTCGCCGCCGGGCCCCGGGGTGAGTGCCTTTGTTTTAAAATGTCGTGGTGAGCCTTCGGGCCTAGGCTGCACACACACACACACACACACACGAGGTGCGGTGAGGCCGGCCGTCGGAATACCACCGCTGCAACATCGGCCTGGAACCACGCAAGCTCCCTGGCAGCTGGAGAACACTGGCGGGTCAGAGCGAGAAAATGAAAACTCTGATTGCAAATACCTTTGTTTATCTGCTCAATCTATACCCTCTTCCAGTATAATGCGCACGGCTGTGTATGTTTATATAAACTGTGTGAGAATAGAAAATGGAAGGAGGCATTTTTCTATTAACAATGCGGGTGACCCGTCTCAGATGTTTATAAGGATACTGCAAGTTTCAGTAAAAATAATGGCACAGTGGTTAGATAAGAAAAAATGTAACAACTGCACTATATATGTGTGTGTATGTATATAAATATATAGTGCAGTTGTTACATTTTCTCTTATCTAACCATTGTGCCACACTGCCATTATTTCATCTGAAATTTGCAGTATCCCATAATGTATCCTAACATCTGAGGTAGTTCAGCCGCATTGTTAATAGAAGAATGGCTCTTTTATTCACGCTATTGCGGTTGCTACGATATATAATATTGTAATGAAAATGATCATAATTGCGTAGTTATCATTATTTCTGATAATGCGCGTTATAATCGAAAAAGCCCATGGAATTAACCTAGGACATTAATGGGCAAGCAACTAATTTGACGTAATTATCCGTGGGATGAAGCGGTGTTTAGTCGTCCTGCTCTGAGGTCAGGTGATGAAAAGGGGAACGTGGGGGGGGGGGGGGGGGGGAGGGACGGCGGGGAATTTTGGGTACTCCACATTAGAGTGAGGTACCCCAGGAGTGGCTGGCGGTTGCTCACGGAGACCGGGCCGCCAGATTCGGCGGTTTGAATTTTGGCCGTGTTTTCCGTTGTTGGCAGTGGTACCTGCCATTTTGGCTGGGTCTGTGTGCTCCGTCTCCCTCGCCTTGGCTCCTCTCTGTGCGAATAGGGGAGGCAGGTGATGTGAAGTCTCACCCATTTGTTTGACTAAACACCCCAGCCTGTGCGATCCCACTTTGAGTCATCTGCTGGCTCTATGGGTGTGAGGCACTGATAGAATATACCAGACATCGGCCTCTCTGTGACTATGACATAGAAAATACCTCTCGGAACAAGGCCGGGGACGGGGGGTGGGGGTGTTTGGGGGGGTGGGGGGGGGGGCATGTCATATCCTTTGCTATCAGCACGAGGGTCGTAAATGTGTTGTAAGTCAGGTTAATAGATAGTGACAGTTTAAGTACAGGTATTGCACCTCTTCAGCCCAGCCTGTTTTCAGGAATGTATTGTTGGGAACAACGGCAGAGTCATCTGCTTAAATTGCTTGGTCTATATTTAATGAAATTGCCTTTGATTTATGTGTCTGTGTCTCCAACCTGATGTGAGCTGTGCAGTCGGAGGCATCAGATAGAACAGGAAATAATAACGCCTGTTGAATAAATTTTATATTTTTGAGGCTGATTCATGTTCCATATGAAAAAACAGGGTGTCTTGGATTATATGTGTTACAGAACCTGGCATCTGCTATATACAAGGACTGAATGAAATCCTCTAGACAATATTTTTTTGAAATGCTATTGTTGCTTGTTGTCAGGCATTAATGGTCTCTGTCTTGTTTTATGTTCTGGTGGCAATTGTGTGTTAATTCTTAGTGTGTCGTCTCTTACAGCTGTCTATATCTCAGCTCGCTGCTTCTCCACGTTACCCAACCATCAGCCACTCCACATCGTCACCCTGGCAACAGCAGTTTCCCTCTCAGCTCTACCCCTCCCCTCTGGTATCGGCCTACCAGCTGTCACACATTGTAAGAGTCCGCCCCCACTCCTGCTTCCCCAGGAACACACGCGCGCACACATACATACAGACACACACACACATACACACATACAGACCCATGCACACGTGTGCACACACACATACAGACCCACACACATGTGCACAGCACATACACACATACATGCCCACACACGCGCGTGCACACACACATACAGACCCACACACATGCGCACAGCACACACACACACACACATACAGGCCCACACACTCACATGCACGCAGATAAATGCGTAAAAAGTGCATTGCCATAGATTGACTCACTGGCCTGTCGTTATGTATTCCTATGTTGTACTGCAGGTGCATGCACGCACACGTGTGTGCACAGACAGGCGTACTGTCCACACACACCTGCCAGTGCCCTCCCCCTCCCCCCCCCCATCCTCCCCTGTCTGCACCCAGGACAGAATCACTCTCTCAGTACTGAGCTCCCTTTCTTTCAGCTGCTCTCTGGTATGCGTTCTGCTCAAAGCCTGAAAGAAGCACTGCTTTCAGAAATGTTTTAGAGAATGGCATTCTGGAGGTAAAACACTCACACGTACGCACGCACACACACACACGCACACTTACACACACACCCCTGATTACTCCCGTCAGCTGCAGACAGCTGAAAACCCTGGGCAGCTCGTGGAACTTCAGCATCTTTCCACACGCTGTAGTCACGCAGTACGAAGCCTTTGCTTCGGTCTGTCTGCGCGGATCTCCAAAACGCCACGGCTGAAATTCAGAAGAAAAGCCATCGTCGTAAGTGAGCGCTTTTCTGCAAAGCGCATGAGCACAGTCATTGATTGGCGGCAGACGAGGCTGTGGGGGGTGTGATTTTTAATCAGGTCGCATGGTAGGCGTCCTGAATATCCCGGTGCTGAGATTCCGCGGGGGGGTGGGGGGGGGTGGCGGCGGCCTCACGTGCTGTCACTTCCCTCCAGACGCTTTGATGGACACGTGCTGTGCGGCGAACAGGGAAACCGTGCTTGGCTCGCTGCTGTACCGCCATTAGACTCCATGAATAATATGAAGTGTTTCGCTTTGGTGGAGACTGTGAAATTTGACTGCTGTCTGAGCACCTCACGTCGAATAAGTTTGTGATACACAAAATAATTTATAAATAAATTGAACATTACAGATGGACACTTAATGTTCACTACTAATATTAGGGAGCTACTATTAGATTTAGGTGATTATAGTTCAAGCAGATGTTGCTTTAAAACACGTACAGATAATTACCGTTATATTTCTCACACAGCAAATCATTGGAAAAAGATAAAAATGACATTGGATCGCCAGTAATTTTATAGATCATTTGTCAGTTAAGGGCCCAAACTAGGGTTAGGGTTAGGAAAACGGTAAATCTGAGGGTAAAGGCAAGTTCACGGCTGTGTTCAGCAGCTTGAAGAATGGTTAGGACACAGGTTTGTTAATGATTTTGAATGAGTCAAATATTTTCTACTGTAGCATGGGTACCTATGGCCATTAAAAAATTAGCAATATATTAATATTTTTTCAGGGAAAAAATCTTTTTAAAAGACCTGAAACATTATTTTGCATTTGTATTATTGTATTCGTGATATTTACCTTGATTTTTAATCAATTTTAAATGGGTTTTCTGAAGTTTTCCAAGCTACCAATGGCTTCAATTAGGGTTAAGGGCCCAAACTAGGGTTAGGGTTAGGAAAACGGTAAGTCAGAGGGTAAAGGCAAGTTCACAGCTGTGTTCAGCAGCTTGAAGAATGGTTAGGACGCAGGTTTGTTAATGATTTTGAATGATTCAAATATTTTCTACTATAGCATGGGTACCTATGGCCATTAAAAAATTAGCAATATATTAATATTTTTTCAAGGAAAAAATCTTTTTAAAAGACCTGAAACATATTATTTTGCATTGTATTGTTTTATTCATGATATTTACCTTGATTTTTAATCAATTTTAAATGGGTTTTCTGAAGTTTTCCAAGCTTCCAATGGTTTCAATTAGGGTTAAGGGCCCAAACTAGGGTTAGGGTTAGGAAAACGGTAAGTCTGAGGGTAAAGGCAAGTTCACGGCTGTGTTCAGCAGCTTGAAGAATGGTTAGGACACAGGTTTGTTAATGATTTTGAATGATTCAAATATTTTCTACTATAGCATGGGTACCTATGGCCATAAGAAATGTGCAATATATTAATATTTTTTCAAGGAAAAAATCTTTTTAAAAGACCTGAAACATTATTTTGCATTGTATTGTTTTATTCATGATATTTACCTTGATTTTTAATCAATTTTAAATGGGTTTTCTGAAGTTTTCCAAGCTTCCAATGGTTTCAATTAGGGTTAAGGGCCCAAACTAGGGTTAGGGTTAGGAAAACGGTAAGTCTGAGGGTAAAGGCAAGTTCACGGCTGTGTTCAGCAGCTTGAAGAATGGTTAGGACACAGGTTTGTTAATGATTTTGAATGAGTCAAATATTTTCTACTGTAGCATGGGTACCTATGGCCATTAAAAAATTTGCAATATATTAATATTTTTTCAAGGAAAAAAAAAACTTTTTAAAAGACCTGAAACATTATTTTGCATTGTATTGTTTTATTCATGATATTTACCTTGATTTTTAATCAATTTTAAATGGGTTTTCTGAAGTTTTCCAAGCTTCCAATGGTTTCAATTAGGGTTAAGGGCCCAAACTAGGGTTAGGGTTAGGAAAACGGTAAGTCTGAGGGTAAAGGCAAGTTCACGGCTGTGTTCAGCAGCTTGAAGAATGGTTAGGACACAGGTTTGTTAATGATTTTGAATGAGTCAAATATTTTCTACTGTAGCATGGGTACCTATGGCCATTAAAAAATTAGCAATATATTAATATTTTTTCAAGGAAAAAATCTTTTTAAAAGACCTGAAACATTATTTTGCATTTGTATTATTGTATTCGTGATATTTACCTTGATTTTTAATCAATTTTAAATGGGTTTTCTGAAGTTTTCCAAGCTACCAATGGCTTCAATTAGGGTTAAGGGCCCAAACTAGGGTTAGGGTTAGGAAAACGGTAAGTCAGAGGGTAAAGGCAAGTTCACAGCTGTGTTCAGCAGCTTGAAGAATGGTTAGGACACAGGTTTGTTAATGATTTTGAATGATTCAAATATTTTCTACTATAGCATGGGTACCTATGGCCATAAGAAATGTGCAATATATTAATATCTTTTCAAGGAAAAAATCTTTTTAAAAGACCTGAAACATTATTTTGCATTGTATTGTTTTATTCATGATATTTACCTTGATTTTTAATCAATTTTAAATGGGTTTTCTGAAGTTTTCCAAGCTTCCAATGGTTTCAATTAGGGTTAAGGGCCCAAACTAGGGTTAGGGTTAGGAAAACGGTAAGTCTGAGGGTAAAGGCAAGTTCACGGCTGTGTTCAGCAGCTTGAAGAATGGTTAGGACACAGGTTTGTTAATGATTTTGAATGAGTCAAATATTTTCTACTGTAGCATGGGTACCTATGGCCATTAAAAAATTAGCAATATATTAATATTTTTTCAAGGAAACGAAAAACTTTTTAAAAGACCTTAAACATTATTTTGCATTGTGTTGCTTTATTCATGATATTTACCTTGATTTTTAATCAATTTTAAATGGGTTTTCTGAAGTTTTCCAAGCTTCCAATGCTTTCAATTAGGGTTAAGGGCCCAAACTAGGGTTAGGGTTAGGAAAACGGTAAGTCTGAGGGTAAAGGCAAGTTCACGGCTGTGTTCAGCAGCTTGAAGAATGGTTAGGACACAGGTTTGTTAATGATTTTGAATGAGTCAAATATTTTCTACTGTAGCATGGGTACCTATGGCCATTAAAAAATTAGCAATATATTAATATTTTTTCAAGGAAAAAATCTTTTTAAAAGACCTGAAACATTATTTTGCATTTGTATTATTGTATTCGTGATATTTACCTTGATTTTTAATCAATTTTAAATGGGTTTTCTGAAGTTTTCCAAGCTACCAATGGCTTCAATTAGGGTTAAGGGCCCAAACTAGGGTTAGGGTTAGGAAAACGGTAAATCTGAGGGTAAAGGCAAGTTCACGGCTGTGTTCAGCAGCTTGAAGAATGGTTAGGACACAGGTTTGTTAATGATTTTGAATGATTCAAATATTTTATACTATAGCATGGGTACCTATGGCCATTAAAAAATTAGCAATATATTAATATTTTTTCAAGGAAAAAATCTTTTTAAAAGACCTGAAACATTATTTTGCATTTGTATTATTGTATTCGTGATATTTACCTTGATTTTTAATCAATTTTAAATGGGTTTTCTGAAGTTTTCCAAGCTACCAATGGCTTCAATTAGGGTTAAGGGCCCAAACTAGGGTTAGGGTTAGGAAAACGGTAAGTCAGAGGGTAAAGGCAAGTTCACAGCTGTGTTCAGCAGCTTGAAGAATGGTTAGGACACAGGTTTGTTAATGATTTTGAATGATTCAAATATTTTCTACTATAGCATGGGTACCTATGGCCATAAGAAATGTGCAATATATTAATATCTTTTCAAGGAAAAAATCTTTTTAAAAGACCTGAAACATTATTTTGCATTGTATTGTTTTATTCATGATATTTACCTTGATTTTTAATCAATTTTAAATGGGTTTTCTGAAGTTTTCCAAGCTTCCAATGGTTTCAATTAGGGTTAAGGGCCCAAACTAGGGTTAGGGTTAGGAAAACGGTAAGTCTGAGGGTAAAGGCAAGTTCACGGCTGTGTTCAGCAGCTTGAAGAATGGTTAGGACACAGGTTTGTTAATGATTTTGAATGATTCAAATATTTTCTACTATAGCATGGGTACCTATAGCCATAAGAAATGTGCAATATATTAATATTTTTTCAAGGAAAAAATCTTTTTAAAAGACCTGAAACATTATTTTGCATTGTATTGTTTTATTCATGATATTTACCTTGATTTTTAATCAATTTTAAATGGGTTTTCTGAAGTTTTCCAAGCTACCAATGGCTTCAATTAGGGTTAAGGGCCCAAACTAGGGTTAGGGTTAGGAAAACGGTAAGTCAGAGGGTAAAGGCAAGTTCACAGCTGTGTTCAGCAGCTTGAAGAATGGTTAGGACACAGGTTTGTTAATGATTTTGAATGATTCAAATATTTTCTACTATAGCATGGGTACCTATGGCCATAAGAAATGTGCAATATATTAATATTTTTTCAAGGAAAAAAAAAACTTTTTAAAAGACCTGAAACATTATTTTGCATTGTGTTGCTTTATTCATGATATTTACCTTGATTTTTAATCAATTTTAAATGGGTTTTCTGAAGTTTTCCAAGCTTCCAATGCTTTCAATTAGGGTTAAGGGCCCAAACTAGGGTTAGGGTTAGGAAAACGGTAAGTCTGAGGGTAAAGGCAAGTTCACGGCTGTGTTCAGCAGCTTGAAGAATGGTTAGGACACAGGTTTGTTAATGATTTTGAATGAGTCAAATATTTTCTACTGTAGCATGGGTACCTATGGCCATTAAAAAATTTGCAATATATTAATATTTTTTCAAGGAAAAAAAAAACTTTTTAAAAGACCTGAAACATTATTTTGCATTGTATTGTTTTATTCATGATATTTACCTTGATTTTTAATCAATTTTAAATGGGTTTTCTGAAGTTTTCCAAGCTTCCAATGCTTTCAATTAGGGTTAAGGGCCCAAACTAGGGTTAGGGTTAGGAAAACGGTAAGTCTGAGGGTAAAGGCAAGTTCACGGCTGTGTTCAGCAGCTTGAAGAATGGTTAGGACACAGGTTTGTTAATGATTTTGAATGATTCAAATATTTTCTACTATAGCATGGGTACCTATGGCCATAAGAAATGTGCAATATATTAATATTTTTTCAAGGAAAAAATCTTTTTAAAAGACCTGAAACATTATTTTGCATTGTATTGTTTTATTCATGATATTTACCTTGATTTTTAATCAATTTTAAATGGGTTTTCTGAAGTTTTCCAAGCTTCCAATGGTTTCAATTAGGGTTAAGGGCCCAAACTAGGGTTAGGGTTAGGAAAACGGTAAGTCTGAGGGTAAAGGCAAGTTCACGGCTGTGTTCAGCAGCTTGAAGAATGGTTAGGACACAGGTTTGTTAATGATTTTGAATGAGTCAAATATTTTCTACTGTAGCATGGGTACCTATGGCCATTAAAAAATTTGCAATATATTAATATTTTTTCAAGGAAAAAAAAAACTTTTTAAAAGACCTGAAACATTATTTTGCATTGTATTGTTTTATTCATGATATTTACCTTGATTTTTAATCAATTTTAAATGGGTTTTCTGAAGTTTTCCAAGCTTCCAATGGTTTCAATTAGGGTTAAGGGCCCAAACTAGGGTTAGGGTTAGGAAAACGGTAAGTCTGAGGGTAAAGGCAAGTTCACGGCTGTGTTCAGCAGCTTGAAGAATGGTTAGGACACAGGTTTGTTAATGATTTTGAATGAGTCAAATATTTTCTACTGTAGCATGGCCATTAAAAAATGAGCAATATATTAATATTTTTTCAAGGAAAAAATCTTTTTAAAAGACCTGAAACATTATTTTGCATTTGTATTATTGTATTCGTGATATTTACCTTGATTTTTAATCAATTTTAAATGGGTTTTCTGAAGTTTTCCAAGCTACCAATGGCTTCAATTAGGGTTAAGGGCCCAAACTAGGGTTAAGGTTAGGAAAACGGTAAGTCAGAGGGTAAAGGCAAGTTCACAGCTGTGTTCAGCAGCTTGAAGAATGGTTAGGACACAGGTTTGTTAATGATTTTGAATGATTCAAATATTTTCTACTATAGCATGGGTACCTATGGCCATAAGAAATGTGCAATATATTAATATTTTTTCAAGGAAAAAATCTTTTTAAAAGACCTGAAACATTATTTTGCATTGTATTGTTTTATTCATGATATTTACCTTGATTTTTAATCAATTTTAAATGGGTTTTCTGAAGTTTTCCAAGCTTCCAATGGTTTCAATTAGGGTTAAGGGCCCAAACTAGGGTTAAGGTTAGGAAAACGGTAAGTCAGAGGGTAAAGGCAAGTTCACGGCTGTGTTCAGCAGCTTGAAGAATGGTTAGGACACAGGTTTGTTAATGATTTTGAATGATTCAAATATTTTCTACTATAGCATGGGTACCTATGGCCATAAGAAATGTGCAATATATTAATATTTTTTCAAGGAAAAAATCTTTTTAAAAGACCTGAAACATTATTTTGCATTGTATTGTTTTATTCATGATATTTACCTTGATTTTTAATCAATTTTAAATGGGTTTTCTGAAGTTTTCCAAGCTACCAATGGCTTCAATTAGGGTTAAGGGCCCAAACTAGGGTTAAGGTTAGGAAAACGGTAAGTCAGAGGGTAAAGGCAAGTTCACAGCTGTGTTCAGCAGCTTGAAGAATGGTTAGGACACAGGTTTGTTAATGATTTTGAATGATTCAAATATTTTCTACTATAGCATGGGTACCTATGGCCATAAGAAATGTGCAATATATTAATATTTTTTCAAGGAAAAAATCTTTTTAAAAGACCTGAAACATTATTTTGCATTGTATTGTTTTATTCATGATATTTACCTTGATTTTTAATCAATTTTAAATGGGTTTTCTGAAGTTTTCCAAGCTTCCAATGGTTTCAATTAGGGTTAAGGGCCCAAACTAGGGTTAGGGTTAGGAAAACGGTAAGTCTGAGGGTAAAGGCAAGTTCACGGCTGTGTTCAGCAGCTTGAAGAATGGTTAGGACACAGGTTTGTTAATGATTTTGAATGAGTCAAATATTTTCTACTATAGCATGGGTACCTATGGCCATAAGAAATGTGCAATATATTAATATTTTTTCAAGGAAAAAATCTTTTTAAAAGACCTGAAACATTATTTTGCATTGTATTGTTTTATTCATGATATTTACCTTGATTTTTAATCAATTTTAAATGGGTTTTCTGAAGTTTTCCAAGCTTCCAATGGTTTCAATTAGGGTTAAGGGCCCAAACTAGGGTTAGGGTTAGGAAAACGGTAAGTCTGAGGGTAAAGGCAAGTTCACGGCTGTGTTCAGCAGCTTGAAGAATGGTTAGGACACAGGTTTGTTAATGATTTTGAATGAGTCAAATATTTTCTACTGTAGCATGGGTACCTATGGCCATTAAAAAATTAGCAATATATTAATATTTTTTCAAGGAAAAAATCTTTTTAAAAGACCTGAAACATTATTTTGCATTTGTATTATTGTATTCGTGATATTTACCTTGATTTTTAATCAATTTTAAATGGGTTTTCTGAAGTTTTCCAAGCTACCAATGGCTTCAATTAGGGTTAAGGGCCCAAACTAGGGTTAGGGTTAGGAACACGGTAAGTCAGAGGGTAAAGGCAAGTTCACAGCTGTGTTCAGCAGCTTGAAGAATGGTTAGGACACAGGTTTGTTAATGATTTTGAATGATTCAAATATTTTCTACTATAGCATGGGTACCTATGGCCATTAAAAAATTAGCAATATATTAATATTTTTTCAAGGAAAAAATCTTTTTAAAAGACCTGAAACATATTATTTTGCATTGTATTGTTTTATTCATGATATTTACCTTGATTTTTAATCAATTTTAAATGGGTTTTCTGAAGTTTTCCAAGCTTCCAATGGTTTCAATTAGGGTTAAGGGCCCAAACTAGGGTTAGGGTTAGGAAAACGGTAAGTCTGAGGGTAAAGGCAAGTTCACGGCTGTGTTCAGCAGCTTGAAGAATGGTTAGGACACAGGTTTGTTAATGATTTTGAATGAGTCAAATATTTTCTACTGTAGCATGGGTACCTATGGCCATTAAAAAATTAGCAATATATGAAAATTTTTTTAAGGAAAAAATCTTTTTAAAAGACCTGAAACATTATTTTGCATTTGTATTATTTTATTCTTGATATTTACCTTGTTTATTAATCAATTTTAAATGGGTTTTCTGAAGTTTTCCAAGCTACCAATGGCTTCAATTAGGGTTAAGGGCCCAAACTAGGGTTAGGGTTAGGAAAACGGTAAGTCAGAGGGTAAAGGCAAGTTCACAGCTGTGTTCAGCAGCTTGAAGAATGGTTAGGACACAGGTTTGTTAATGATTTTGAATGATTCAAATATTTTCTACTATAGCATGGGTACCTATGGCCATAAGAAATGTGCAATATATTAATATTTTTTCAAGGAAAAAAAAAACTTTTTAAAAGACCTGAAACATTATTTTGCATTGTATTGTTTTATTCATGATATTTACCTTGATTTTTAATCAATTTTAAATGGGTTTTCTGAAGTTTTCCAAGCTTCCAATGGTTTCAATTAGGGTTAAGGGCCCAAACTAGGGTTAGGGTTAGGAAAACGGTAAGTCTGAGGGTAAAGGCAAGTTCACGGCTGTGTTCAGCAGCTTGAAGAATGGTTAGGACACAGGTTTGTTAATGATTTTGAATGAGTCAAATATTTTCTACTGTAGCATGGGTACCTATGGCCATAAGAAATGTGCAATATATTAATATTTTTTCAAGGAAACGAAAAACTTTTTAAAAGACCTGAAACATTATTTTTCATTTGTATTATTGTATTCGTGATATTTACCTTGATTTTTAATCTATTTTAAATGGGTTTTCTGAAGTTTTCCAAGCTTCCAATGGTTTCAATTAGGGTTAAGGGCCCAAACTAGGGTTAGGGTTAGGAAAACGGTAAGTCTGAGGGTAAAGGCAAGTTCATGGCTGTGTTCAGCAGCTTGAAGAATGGTTAGGACACAGGTTTGTTAATGATTTTGAATGAGTCAAATATTTTCTACTGTAGCATGGGTACCTATGGCCATTAAAAAAATAGCAATATATTAATATTTTTTCAAGGAAAAAATCTTTTTAAAAGACCTGAAACATTATTTTGCATTTGTATTATTGTATTCGTGATATTTACCTTGATTTTTAATCAATTTTAAATGGGTTTTCTGATGTTTTCCAAGCTACCAATGGTTTCAATTAGGGTTTAGGGCCCAAACTAGGGTTAGGGTTAGGGTTAGGGTTAGGAAAACGGTAAGTCTGAGGGTAAAGGCAAGTTCACGGCTGTGTTCAGCAGCTTGAAGAATGGTTAGGACACAGGTTTGTTAATGATTTTGAATGATTCAAATATTTTCTACTGCAGCATGGGTACCTAGGGCCATTAAAAAATGTGCAATATATTAATATTTTTTCAATGAAAAAATCTTTTTAAAAGACCTGAAACGTATTATTTTTCATTTGTATTATTGTATTCGTGATATTTACCTTGATTTTTAATGGTCTAATGCTGGAGAGACCATTATAAAGTAATATATCTTGGAGTAGTCAGTCAGAAATATCAAATCAAATTATAGATGATTTTCTGACAGTATACCACTTAATCTGACAGTCAGCTGTGCATTTTGGTATTTTTTTAAAACAAGCAATTTATTTTATTTACTTGAACTTGTGTTCTTTTTTTTTCCCCCATATTTCCAAGTTGCAAAGTATCCACTGCCAACCAGCTGTGTGAATTGTCGTTTTTACACAAATTACACAAGCATAACATTACTGGCAATCAGTCTGTGTAATTTGTCAAAAGAGCCTTATAATGAATGTGCCTGACAGTTGAGAACATATGGAAAAAGTCTGAAAGTCTTCATGTTTTGGCACATTTATGAAGTTGTTGTGTGATGCAGCCAGCGTGGCTCTGAGTTAGGCTGGATAACAGCTGTGGGCCTTCATGTTCTACGGCTGTGCATGTCTCCACCGCTGAGCTGCACTGTGCATCAGTGCAGCTGCGGAGAGGGAAATTACAGCGTTCGCTCGCAAGGCTAATAGCCGGTGACAGTTGTGTTTTATGTATTTAAATAGTTTTATAGTTTTGCATGGCCGGCTCACAGAAACAAACGATTGTCTTTTTTCACGACCGTCCTCCACGCCGCCTGAACGAAGCTCCCCGTGGTTTCTCCCCCCCCCCACACAGGAGCTGCCGTGTGCCAGCAGCATCGCGCACCTGGAGGTGAGCCTGAGCGCGGCGGGGGAGACGGACCGGCCCCCGCCCGCAGAGCAGCTGCGGGAGCTGCCGTTCGCCCCCGTGCACGCGCCCGTCACCACGCTGGGGACGCAGACGTCGGGGTGAGAGAGAGAGTCCGCCGCCACCGCAGCCGCTGCCGCCGCCGGCGGCCCTCTGCGTTTACAGGTTAATCAGTCCCGCTGCCGCGGCGACGGGCCTTTAAAGGCACAGCGGCCCTGCGGTGGCTGAGCTGCCGGAAGATTCCGGAAAAAAAACAAAAAAACAAACACTTTTGCCTTGCGGAAATGGGTAGGATCCGCCAAGTCCTTCTGTGTCCTTCTTGATAGAAAGTTATTTGTATAGTCTATCCTGTGATTCTCGTAACTGTATAAATTTTGGTATGAATTTAAGTATTGCCACACAGGTAACACAGTCAATATAGAACAGAACACACAGGAGGACTTGCACAAACTTGGTTTGTTTAAAGAATTATTGTTTTAATAACTTTTACAACAGCCTGTGTTCATAAAATAGTATGCGTTTTCATACATAACTCTTTAGTTTTCTTTAATCAAAGGTATAAGTTAATTTAGTATTTAGAGTTACTGTCTGAAATCCGAATGCAGTAACAGAAATTGAAAAGTCATAACAATTATGATGATATATAAAATGAACAACTGGGGAACTTTTTCCAAGCTATAAAAAAAAAACAAAAAAAAATCAAATTGCATTTGCAGAGTATCAAGTGAAAAGAATCGTATATAAGTTGATCAGGAAATATGTTTTTTCATTCATTTGGCTGGAATTTCAGTGGTTCTCATTTCCAACCCAATAATGACTTTTTTTTATTTTCATTGCTGTGAAATGACCCACTTTTTAAAATGTGCACACTGAATTCAAAAGACCTTTAATTTAATTTAAATTGCACAGTGTATCTGATTAAATTGAACTCCTTTGAAATTAAAACTGCCGTGCGAACATTAATCCAATCTGTATGAATTAAGATGTTACTTTTGGAGGAGGAGAATGTCTGTTTCTTGTTATACTAATTTTAACTGGAAATACTTGTTAATTTGATACAGTCGTTGGTGCTTTTCGGAAAAACAAAATGCGATTTGTGTGATGAAAAACAATTTATCTAATGTTTGTGAATTACAAGTTGTTTGCTTGTCACATTCATTCAGATGAAGAAATTGCGAAATTAATTGAGATTACAGATGCAGAGGATTTCCCCTTCATATTTTTTTTATTTTACAGAGAAACCTGAATAACCAAACATTGTTACTATGAATCTGCATTTACAGCAGTTATGTACTTTGTGCTATCATCATTGATTGAACATTTACGATATTGCAGGGTGGAAACCAATGACATACCTGGAAAAATAGCTTGCGAATAACAAATGGGGCGGGGGGGGGTTGGGGGGAAGGAAAAGAAATAGAAATTATCTTTATTAAAGCATATTTAATGACAATCTGTCTTACTGTATATCATGATTATGGCTATGAATATGGGTGTTGTTACGGATTACAGTGCTGATGCTGAACTAATTTACTTGCTAGAGGTGGATTAGAGTAGATCCTAAGGTAAGAGCTAAGCTAGCGCCGCTGATAGAGCTAACACTGCTAGCATGCAGCTGTTTGTCTTCCTCGTATTATGTCAGGCATCACAGAAGTAATGTTTCCGTCAGGAGTGATCATTTTGTCAAATTTGAAGCCATACTAACAACAAATTCAGGTTAATTGAATTAAAAACCTCTCGACTAAAATGATTTGGTCTAATATCTTTGGGGGATGCCATTATGTGGTGCTTGCCCTTTAACCGACTGTAAGGTGTTTCTTCTATGAAGCTGGAGTTATTCAGTCACTAAGCAACAAAAGTTCAATTTCTGACCTTAACTAGCTTTCATGTTGAATCTTATTCTCTTTGCCCTTCTCTGTTGTCTTGAAATAAGCAGCAATTTCTATTTTTGGTGCACCAATAAATTAAACGCAGTACCGTAGCCCACTTTGAAGATCTGAACCGAGGAAGCTTAACGAGATGTCACATCTCCAATTTATTATTAAGGTTGACTGCTTACTGTGCTTCAGTTTCAGGTTTGTTAGTGAAAGGTGCAATCATACTAACTTATGTACATTCCTATTTAGCTGTGCTGTATCACAAATATCGGCACTCCTAGGAAGCATGGTTGAGCAATCATCATCCAGGACCAAGACTATCCATTTTATATTCAGAGATAAATTAGAAATAGTGTGCTAAATGAATGCAAGTAATGCTCACAACACTCGTGAGCTCTGACACACACCTTTGTTGTGTGATCCCTTGAGATCTTTGTCGAGGGATCGAATCGTTGTCTGTTTTGCACAGTAAAGGTGCGTTTTGGACCTCACGAGCACTGCGAGCTCTGCAAATTCATCATAGACCCCACTGCTCTGCACCACTACTAATTAGGATGTGCATAGGTCTTTGACATTTCAAGAATTAGTATGCTCTCAGAACTTCTCTCCCTCTCTGCCTTGCCAGTAGTACAAGGGATGTTTTATTTTAGGGGTGAAGTGGTTTTCTAACTACCTTCCCAGGTTGTGACTCACTCAGGTTACTGGCTTGTCAGTGGCTACATCTTTCAACTCAAGGAGAAGCATAATGAATCACATAGGCCTTACATGGCACTGAAAAAGTAATAATTTGGCTAGGCAACTCAGTCACCCTGCAGTCTAGAACAAAGGACTATTCTTTGTGTGCATATTTTTACTTGAAATATAAGGCCACTTTCTGTCTGGCGAAAAAAATGAGTATATTATCTGGCTGTAGATATCAGTGAGCACTCAACCAATCCCTATATGCTTAACTGGAAGACACTGAATTTAGGTTATGGATGGTATGGCGTTTTGATAATACACAGTCTGTGTGTCAGCGAATGGTAGTATGGGATTTTGGTCATAATGAGTCAGCGTGTCAGTGAATAGTAGTATGGGATTTTGGTCATAATGAGTCTGAGTGTCAGGGAATGGTGGTATGGGATTTTGATCATAGTGAGTCTGTGTGTCAGTGGTGTGGGATTTTGGTCATAGTGAGTCTGTGTGTCAGTGGGTTTGGGATTTTGGTCATAGCGAGTCAGTGTGTCAGTGAATAGTGGTATGGCTTTTTGATCATTGTACATGCTGATGCACGTTTGCCTCTCAGAGCTGCTTCCTCGCTGTCCCGGAGCTCGATGGCCCAGCTCTCCTCCGCTGGCTTCCCAGAGATCCTGGACCTCAGCGGCCAGGCGGCGGAGGTCCTGGACCCGGCCGAGCCGGTCAACTTCAACCCGCAGAGAGAGGAGGCTGATCCCCTGCAGTGCAACGAGCTGGTCCTGCAGTTCCTGGCCTTTTCCAGGTGAGCCGTGTCCCTGTTTCACCTTGCGTAGGAAACGCACACCTGTTCTCTCACTGCTCTGTATCCTCTGTAACCGGGGCACAGCGTGACGATATAAACAGAAAACGGGCATCATTCTGCTGATTTATATTCCTCTTTCCCAGTTACAAAGGAGGACTATAATGGCTTTTAGATTCATTTCCCCAAATACCCTAAAACTGATGATGCCCACTTCAAAAACATGCATATTCAGTATGTAAATTTATTTTTGAAATGCGGTCATACCGACCATCTATTCCAATATGTATTTCTTCAGACGTCTTCCCTTGTTTTGTCAAATGGGTCGGTAAGCTGTTTTCAGCCACTTTCGTTGAAATTCTCAACCTAATAAGCCCTCTAGCTCTAACCCAGTTATAGCTTGGTGGTGACACAGTCAGCCTGGTGGTGGCACAGAGCCTGGTGGTGGCACAGCCAGCTTGGTAGTGGCACAGTCAGTTTGGTATTGGCACAGTCAGCTTACTAGTGGCACAGTCAGTTTGGTAGTGTCGCAGAGCCTGGTGGTGGCACGGTCAGTTTGGTAGTGGCACAGTCACTTTGGTAGTGGCACAGTCAGCCTGGTAGTGACGCAGAGCCTGGGGTGGCACAGCCAGCTTGGTAGTGGCACAGTCAGTTTGGTATTGGCACAGTCAGCTTGCTAGTGGCACAGTCAGTTTGGTAGTGTCGCAGAGCCTGGTGGTGGCACGGTCAGTTTGGTAGTGGCGCAGTAAGCCCTAGAATCTTTTAAGAAGTTTTATGAATTACTTACAGGGCCTTACATGGTTTGGCGCCAAATTTTTAACTCCTTATTGTCCCCAGACGCCTCTCAGATCTGCCAGCCTTGGGCTTTTGGCTGTTCCACAGTCTAGATTAAAATCAAGAGGTGATCGCGCCTTTGCCGTAATGGCCCCTAGGCTCTGGAGCAGCCTTCCATACAATATTAGGTCTGCTGATACAGTCTTTGCTTTTAAAACTAGCCTAAAAACCTTTGTTTTTTTTTTGTTTTTGTTTTTTTACAAAACCGCCTTCTGTAATGACTGATAGCTATTTGCTTTTTCCTTTTTAATTTCCTTTTCTTAACTCTACGGATTTGGAACTTCCTTTTATTTTGTTTTATTATGTTTTTCTTCTACTGTGCTTAGCTCTTCTTTGTTTTACTCTTTGTGTTTTAATATAGCCTTTTATTACTTTATATTGTATATTGCTATTTTATTTGCTGATCGTTCTTCCCTTTTATGCTGCTTTTATTGTACCCCCTGCATTGTAATTTTATAACTTATTTTTTATCTGCTTTGGACTGCACTTTGTGCTCTGTGCTTGAAAGGTGCTATATAAATAATATGTTATTATTATTAGTATTATTATTATTGTTGTTGTTGTTGTTGTTGTTTTGTTGTTATTATTGGTGGTGGCACAGTCAACTTGGTAGTGGCACAGTCAGTTTGGTTGTGGCACAGTCAGTTTTGTAGTGGCACAGTCAGTCTGGCAGTGGCACAGTCAGTTTGGTAGTGGCACAGTCAGTTTGGTTGTGGCACAGTCAGTCTGGCAGTGGCACAGTCAGTTTGGTTGTGGCACAGTCAGTCTGGCAGTGGCACAGTCAGTTTGGTTGTGGCACAGTCAGTCTGGCAGTGGCACAGTCAGTTTGGTAGTGGCAACTACCTACTTATACTGTGCATCTCACAAAGATTGGCTCGTCTCAAGGTTCCTCATATACAAAATGATTTTATCAGGGCTAGCCTTTCACCAGACATGTAGTTCCATTGTTTCATTAAAAAGTAAAATGAGTTAAAATGGCATCGGTAAATAAAGAGTGTCATATTTATACATTTAGTTTTAACATTTCAAATCAGAAATATAATACACAAGCAGTCCACTTTGGTTTTTTAATCTTGTTGCTAGAGGAAAAACACATTGTGGTTTTGATTTTAGAAGCTTACAAGAGTGTATCATTATGCAAAACAAGTTGCAACCTTTTAACCTTTTTTCATAGAGCCTTATCTAATCTAGCCATATGGTTCTGTTAATTACTGTGCGCCTAGCCACTTGATAGTCAGATTTGTTAGATCATTGAAGTGCATACTCATGTACTTTTCTGAAAACGTACAGTCGGTAGATTTGTCTAATCATCCTATCGATCAAGTTGAGATCCTCTCATCAACGCTGCATAACTGAACAGTGCGTCTCTTGTTCCCGAATAACAGAAAGTGAAGTAGGTGCTGAACACTGTCCAAATTGCTGCAAATTGTTCTTTTTTCCCCTCCTCCTTTTTAGCTGGACATTGTGAAAGTTTCTCTGTGAACCTTCTCTCTGTGAAACTCCCCCTTCCTTGTGGTTCACAGCAAGAACTGGGCTTGTGGGGAGGAGAGGGTCTGATTGGGGGGTGGGGGGTTAAGTGCTGACACCGCACCCCCGCCACCCCCCCCCCCCCCGCCCCCGCCCTGCGCTCGTTAGCACATCAATTAGCCCCAGGCTGTGCAGCTCAGCCAGGCCCAAAACAGCAACCGCCATTCGTCCAGTAATGGAGTCCATCGTTCAGATCGACAGTATTTAATGACCTCAATTAATGCGGTTATGTTTCAATCACAGGCTTCTTGTGCCACGCCTTTCCTTGTTCTTAAACAGTTACAAAAGTCTCTGTGCTGTGGATTCGCTCCAAAGAATAATAAGAACATATCTGAAGCTTATTCATTTTATAGCTTCCTTAAGACATTTTGTGATTCAATTCTAACGTGATACTTCACCGGCATTCTGGAGCATTCTAATATAGCTGTTAACACTCCTTTGGTCCCATAATTCAGTTTACACCAATAATAGAACAGGTCAGGCTTGGACCGGTGTGTGCTGGATGTATTAATTCTACTACCCAGCATGCATTGCTGTCCTCTCCATATATACTTGTGCAGTTGCGATGGTTAAGCAGTTAACGCAGTGTTGTGGCACTTGTGGGTGTGTATTTTTGACAAACAGCGGAGCAGGATAGCACAGACTGCGCCCATTACTGCCACATTAAGCAGTCAGCACACAAAAGAAATTAATTGACTAATGAAGGAGACCTAAGCTTGGGAGAGGCAGACACACAGTGTGTATTCGCTTGTAATTATGGTGTAATTTTTTATTTTATTTTTTTGCTTCTCTCTGAGGCTCTGCAATTATCAATCTTGTCTATTTACCAAATGAATATTAATGAAATCTCTGCACCACAGAAGAAGAAGCCGTGCAGGAATATCACCGATTCGATTGACTCGAAGGGCAGAGCTCTGCTCTTATTGGAAAGTGCTTTAACTGGCAAGTTTGATGTGTTCATGCCCAACACGCGCAACCATTATCTTCACTCTAAATGCTTTTGTCTGTTTGTTTAATGGTAAGTGATTGATTTTTAATCTCCTCACAGGAGACAGATGACTAATTATTTCTTCCTAAACTTCCTCTTGTTTGTTTTAAGACGCTGACTCCAGCTTGCGTGCTGGAGGTGTCTGGGACATTATCGTTTAGGGCCCTCTAAGTCTCTTTGTCTTTATTTAATATCGTTCTGAAACCTGCTGTGTCATGCCCAATTGTTTTGTTCTTTGTCTGTGGGGACAAACTTTTTTCTGTTTGTTTTTTTAACTTGTACTTTTACTTTTAAAAAGACAATTCCTCCATATATACGGATGGCGGCTGTTTAGGTGTTTGTGTATATACACAGTTCATAATTTGCAAGAACAGTAACATTCCTGAAATCCCTCCTGTCTCAGAATAATGTGCTGTTATTGATTTTTCTCTGACTGGCTAGACACGATCAAATTGAATAAAGCAGCCATTGCAAGATGTTTGCTTTTCCGTTTTTGCAGGCACTGTTTCTTTGATTGGTTTTCATGAGTGTGCGTTTTTAATTCAGGAGTCCGCAAAAAAAATAAAAAAATAAATAAAAATAGAGAAAGTAATGTAATCACGGTTATAATCATAATCATAGTAATCATACTTAATTTTCTTTGAAGCAACGTATGGATTTACTTTATCCACAAATCCATTTCGGGTAGAATTTTTTAATTATATGATTACCCAAATGGTTCAATTTCATATCGCTATATTGCTATAGCACATAGTTAACGTAGCATTGCATTACATAAATATAGAGTGTGAAGGATTTCAGAACGCCGTCAAAGCATCTGAGACTACTTGGTTTGTTGTTTGTTATCAGTTTGTGGAACTGGGTTAAACTGCACCACAGAAGAAGAGACCAGAGCAATACCATCGTCATACTAATGTGCCCCATCCAACCAGGGCAGTTACTGGAGGAGTTAATACGCAGTACCTATTCACATGGAGTTTTTTATTATGAATTCGGCACCTATTCTATTGATGGAGTTTTCCTTCTGTTTTCCAGGATCCCACAGGAAGGCGTGAATGATGATTGGCCGAACTCTGTGCACTTCACCTTCCAGCTTTACCGCTTCCCCCCCGTGACCACCAGTCGGATGACGCTGCTCAGCGCGGACAAGCCGGAGAGGAAGTCCCGGGACAAGCGCCCCTGCGTCCTGGCGCTCGTCAACAAAGACGGGACTGTGGATTCCGGTAAGGGCCACAGGGTAGGCTGGGGCCCAGGCTGTGCTCACGCTGCTGAACCTGCATGTGTGGCGCTGAAAGCGTCAGCAGCTAGCATTTCTGCCCTCCGGTGCAGCGAACGCGGCTCATATCTCATTATAATCTTGGTTGCGCGCGCTCGCCTGCGCTAGCCGCTTCTTTAGCCGCCGCTGTGGCTCTTCGTTTCCAGCCGAGAAGAACCCTCCTGTAGGTACTCATTTGGACAGCTGTGCCTCGTCACCTGTACGGGGCTTGGAACCGCCCCCCCCCCCCCCCTTCCCTACCTCGAGCGTGTGTGTGTGTGCGTGTGTGAGATCCCCCCGCGGGGAGCTCTACCTGCCCAGGCCTCTTATCCCTGCCAGGCAAACTCAGTGTGTAGTTCAGCAGAGGTTTTCTGTCTGGGTACTCTCTGAAGGCCAGGCTTAAATCTGCCGAAAAGTGTGGCTGGGGGGGCGGGGGGGGGGGGGGGGGGGGGGGCTGGCTGGCTCAGTCAAGCTAAACCGACAGACACGCCGGCCCCTGCAGCTCAGGCCTGTCATTTCGCCGCACGTCACGACCAGACCAGACCCCCTCCTCTGTATGCCTGTTACTCAGCAGAAGCACCGTGCCCCCTCCCCACCCCCCCACCCCACCCCCCGACGCATTCTGTCACTCAGGTGGCCAGAACGACTTCCAGGTCAATGAGAGGCACGGCTGCCTTGTAGCAACAGCGTTGGCTGACTTGCAGCAGCAGCGACACGGGTTTCCCTTTCAGTCAGGCTGAAAAGTATACAGCGCTGCTAATAAAAGAAAGATGAGAAAAAAGTGCTTCTGTCACTGGAACACTGTAATTTTACCTTTCTGAGTTGCAGGTGATGTTATGTTGCATTTTTAACACTGAAAGTGTGTAAGAAAGTGCAGCACGTTTGCATGGAGATCGCTACGGCTTTGCCGGCTGTGATTTTCCAGCCTAACAGCTGAATTCAAAGAAGGTGCTACTGCACAAAAAACAAAATGAGTCCATTTTAAATCTCTTTCAGATATTCCCCATCTATTTTTCTCATAGAACCGCATCAGATAGATTTTTATTAAAGGATACATTAGTATTGATTCAGTCTTGTTGAACAGACTGGTATGTTGCAAGGTAGCTACGTGTTGCTGGAAGAAGAGAGAAGGAGAATCTAAGCCGCTGGGTTGGACTCCAGTTGAACTTGTTTTTGTTTGTTGCTTTGATCTCTTAGTATCTCTCCCCTCCGCCTCCCTCCCTACCTCCTCCCCTCCACTTCCCCCACCTCTCTCCCCACCTCCACCCCTTCAACGCCCCCTCCTCCCTCTTTACCTCCTCCCCCACCTCCCTCCATACCTACTCCCCCCCCTTCTCCCCCACCTCCCTCCCTGCCTTCTCCGCCACCTCCCTCCCTACCTCCTCCCCTCTGCTTGTATCCCACACAGGGACTCCTGGGCTGCAGCTGAAGTACCTGGTGGACCCCGGCTTTCTGAAACCCGGGGAGCAGCGCTGGTTCCTGCGCTACCTGGCCCTGCACACCCTGCAGATCGACGTGTGGGACAGCGACTCTCTCCTGCTGGTGGGCTCTGCAGCTGTGGAGCTCAAGGTAATGAAGACGACTCATCAAAAACCATCACCCCATCATCAAAAACCATCACTTTGCCTCCAAAAAGCATCACTTCACCATCCAAAACCATCACCCCATCATCAAAAGCCTTCACTTCACCTTAAATAAAAAACCGCCACTTTGCCATCTAAAACCATCACTTTGCCATGGAAAACCATTACTTAACCATGATAAAACCATCAGTTCACCATCAAAAATCATCACTTTATCATCAAAAACCATCAGTTCATCATCAAAAATCATCACTTTATCATCAAAAACCATCAGTTCACCATCAAAAACAGACCAGATCTTAAGAGGGTTCCAAGCGGTGCGCCTGTTCTCTCAGGCTGGTTTGAATGTGGCTGGTTTGAGTGTTTGCTTGTCGCTCACATTTGCACTATTTACTGAAAGTGTTCCTGACTGCAGACTTGGGAGCATCTCAGAAACTGCTTTTTTGTATAAGTGGAAATATTTACAAATGCACTCACCCAAACTTCTGCATGGCATTTCAAGTATTCTTACTTGAGAAACTTAATACTAACATTTGTGGTTTTTTCAAACACTTCCTTAAAATTCTTAAAATTTATTTTAATGGCAGTGCCAATCAATGTTGTGTTTTTTGTAGTTCTGCATGAAGGCGCTGTGTATTTGAGAGTATTTCCAAATGCACCCAAGAAAGTTTTAAATACTTCGAAATACTACGAAGTTTTCATGTATTGTATTTGAACTTTTCCAACTTTATTTTTTCAGTTTTAAAAGCCCATCATGGGTGTTAGAAACCAGTCTAGGTGAAAGACTATTTTAATGCAGTGCATGTGATAATTGCAATAGTATATAAAATGTTTTGGCCTGGAGAAATAAACTAAAGTCAGCTAAATTAACTTCTGCGACACATTCTTAGAAAGCAATTATTCAGTAAACACTGAAGGGTACCTGATTGGACTCTAATTACTTAGGGGAACTGGAGGACTTATTAATATTTTCAGTGTCCAGGACATTTCATGCCAGAACTAAACGACCACTTAATCTAAAATTGCCAAAATATGATTGGTGTCATTATCGGTATAACTATGTTAAGGGCCAAATCAGGTGGCGGTCAGGAAATTATCGGATGGTTAAATAAATAAATGAATGAATGAATAAGTAAGAAGCTTGGAAATTGTGGTTATGTTATTCTTTGGCCTTTGCCCATGTTCAACAGAAGAGAATTTTATTTCACCAAAAAAAAAAAAACGGTGGGCTGGGGGGGGAGAGGGCCTATATAACCTTTTAACCTGGGTGGGTAGATGTATACACCAACAGCAGTTCAGATGGAGGTTATGCCACTGGGAAAAAAAAAAGAACTGCATTATGTAGGAACTGTAAAAAAACATCCTCTGCTGTCATTCATACGCATTAAGGGCAGAGGGTGAGATGGAGATGGAGGACCTGGGCCCCTTTTTTTTCCCGCCGCCCTTGCCGAAGTGGCGTGCGTGTGTGCGCGTGCGCGCTGACCGCTGTCCTCGCTCTCTCTCTCCGCTCTCTCTTTTCCCCCAGCACCTGCTGCGTCAGGGCAGGCCCGCGGTGCAGCTGGCGCAGGAGCTGGAGGTCATCACCACCGAGTACCTCCAGGACGCCCCGCCGGCGCGCGGCGCCGTGGCGACTGTCAGCGCCTTCACCGCGGTCAGGGGGAGGCTCCACCTGCGCCTGGGTAACATCGGTGAGTGAGCCGCCGCCGCTGCCGCCGCGGCCCTGTAGGCCGTACGGCCATTTTGGAAGTTTAGCGAGGTCGTTTTTTTTTTTTTTTTTAAGGCGTCGTCAAGGAAGCACGCCGAGCGGGGTGCTGAAGTAGGGGGCGGCACATGCAGGCGGTAAACCGCAGTCATTCGAGGAAGCCAAATTATTTGTGGTGGGGTTTTTCATGCTTTGTCTTATTTATTTATTTTTTTTTTAAAAAGAGATAGCTTTTTATACATTCTAATCAAGGGCTGTTTTTCCATTAGTGAAGTTCTCTGTGTCGCTCCGTCTTATTGCCGGAGACGGCGGGAATCAATTATCTATTTGAAACGCCATCCATCAGCTTTCTCCACGGCCATTTCACTGTTCCTTTTCATCATGGATTAATTCATCTCTCCTCTTGTTTTCCCCCCTTTCGCTATAATGTTAAGTCATCAGAAGAAGGGCTTGAATTTGCCAAGGCAGATGTAGCTTTGTGACATGGCGCTGCTCTTGGCTAGCTTGGGCCTCTCCTTGCTAGGGCGTTTGAAAGGAAACGCATAACAGGGATTGCCAACTGGAAATGTTGCTTTGAAGAGATAGATCCGAAATTTAATGCAAGTTTTTTTTTGAACATTTAAATACAGGTGTTTAATAAGCTCTGTGTTATGTTTAAAAGGATGCCAGATACACCAGTATCAAAGCTCCACACTGTATAAAGCCAACTAAATAATGTAGCCTTTTTTTTTATTATACCTGCCAGAGTATCTGTTCTCTTTTTGTTCTCCTTGAGTGTTAATGGGAGCTGAGTCTTTGGGTATCTGGCTTGTTTTCCTTTTCTCAAAACTTTATTTCAGAACGGAATAATTGTCCGTGGCTGAAAATTAGTTGCGGTTGACTGTTGAAGCAGAGGAGCTGTGCCCTGTGAGAATTATTATTAAATTTGCCGGCACACTGAATGCTGAGGGTAATTAGAGAAAGCCCATTAAGAAAGCTTTAATCAGAAGGTAATGAATTTTTATTGTTGATGCATTCACACAATGCGTTAATTTGGGTTTCCCCTTGAAATCATTTCACTGTACAAACAGTGCCTGGTGGTAAATGTACATTTGCCTTTGAGTACCTCTCTGCTGAACGCACAAACACGTGTGGTTTTGCGAGCCTTTTTTTTTTTTGCGTGTGTGCACGAGCGTTCTTGGTGGGCCTCGTTTGGAGGGATTTTGGACGAGGAGGACCGGGCGCTAGGCGCAGCTATTTCGGTCTCCGGCGTTTCGTGACTGGAGCCGTGGAGCTGATGGGGGAAGTGTTTCTGCGATACCGTGGCGTGTTTTCATCCCGCACGCCCCCGCGCGCGCATCCTATCGACGTAAACATTCGTTTGGACGGCGGCGCGCTGCGGATTCATTCTCATTCCGCTCCGCAATTACGCGTCGCGCTGCTGCAATTTGAGCGAGCGCCGCCGGCGCCTCTCTCCGGGATAAACCGATATCAGACTGAAGAAAAATGGGGGGAAACGCGACGTTTTACGGTACGTTTCAAGCGTTTAAGGCAGGCACCGAGAGAGCTCGTCCTGTAGTCTCCATACAGATCCGGGCCCTCCTCTCGATACTGACCCAAGGCACCCTGTAACACTTAACGCTGCGGTTATAAATCAGAATACCTGGCTTATTGGATAGTCGATATGAATAAATGTTAGCGCTTTGACTGTGTTAGAGGGCAGCCGGCGTGACCAGATTGGGGAATCTGTACAAAGCGGTGCACTCAGCACTGCTCGCGCTGGCGTATACATAACAGCGTTAAACAATGACAATTAGAAGTGAAATTCGATATGCAACGCCGGCGTTCGGGTGATGTGCATAACAATGACTGCTCACCGTCTCAGGAAGGGGATTGTTGGAAAGTCAAGAAATTATGGGACCGCACTCATTTTTAAAATACAAGTACTGTTACTTATACAAACCTCGTTTTCTGGAGAGAAAAAAAGCCGCCAATAAATAAACAAATGAAAAAGAGATGAATCCATAATACTTGTCGATATATATGAGTCCGATCGCTCATGCCGCCCTCCTGCCGATGGCACCTTGCTTTGTTCACATTAGATTTCTTGCAGATGCGGGACTATTGGACATGGCCGATACATTCTTGCTGTGTGGAGTTCTGCTGAGTTTCAATGTCCGTAGACAGTACTACTGCGGCCATCTTCACCGTGATGCACTACGTAGAGAATAGGGGGGTTTCCCTGCGTGACTAATTGCAGTTAATTGCAGTTGCAGTGTGAAGTAGAAAATGTCCTGAAAATAGAAACTCGAAGCAGAGGAGTAAATTGAAATAATTTTTTCCTTTGTTCCGAATTAAAATGAAGTCCATCACTCGGTACCAATGGAGGGAAAAGAACTGAATGTTATCTAGTGGCTGGCTCATTATTGAGGCCTTTTAGCATGCAAGCAGCCATTTAAACTTTTTGCAACTTATAATGAATCAGATGATGGAGTGAACTGAATGTCTTCTTCAAAGCAAAAAGAAACAAAAGGCTTCAATATGGTTGATTAAAATATATATTGTGGTAAGCTAAAGCATGATTTATCAAATTAACTGATTTGGGGAAAATTTTTAATGGTTACCCTGTTTGTATCCACTGTTTTTTACTGTGTCCCCAATTTCCTTGTCCGAGCACTGTAACATCCTCTTGTTGATTCATGGGTGTGTAGGCGAGGATGGTTCCTGAGAATTGCTTGCAGTGCTTTCCAATATTAAGCATTAATATCTGCACTGTAATCTCAACTGTTGCTCAGTGACTTTAATGCCAACGAGGGCTTTCATTGGACATGAAAAATGTGTTATATTAATAATTCTACATTGTAACTATTTCTTTCTTTGTAAAGGAAAATATCTTACTATAAAAGCAGAACTTGACAAAATCTGCACATACTTGCAAACCAATTCAAGGACTTGGAGTGTTTCATTTTAGTTGTACAACAGCAAAAATTAGTGACACACTCTTAAAAACAAACCAACTAATTTTGAATCCTAACAGCTGATATCAGACAAGGAAATAAGGTAAAATAACGTTTCGGATTAAAAAAGTATTATAAAGAGAAAAAAAAACAAAAAAAAAAAGCACAGTCACCCAAGTCACCACCTTAACACCTGGCATAGCAGCATGGGCACAGGGGATCACATGCATCCGCCCGGACGCATTCGGAGGGGCGCATGCGTAGGGTAATGCATCTGCCTAAAAAGGCGAGAGAGTAAAGATTAGGGCCATTATACTTTTATCTCCCCTGCCTTCTGCAGGCTTATCTGCGGGAGCCAGATAAGGCCAGGGTTGGAGAGCAGGATGAGAGCTAGGACTCTCATCCAAGGCTGTCACACACAGGAAATATTTTCAATCAAATTTGCTCAACAAATAATGGTGGCGAGAACTCATATCTTGTTCCCTGCCATGTCAATGGGAAGAAATAATAACAAAAAAGGTTATTGAATAACGTTGCCATACACAGAATGGTTTACTGTAGATTTTGTATGGATTTATTTTTTTTATTTCTTAAAGAGGTTAGATTACACAAGAAGTCTGGTGCGGCCTGAGCTTTTCGAAACAAAAGACAAAAGAAACGATCTCATGTTTAGAAACGGCTGGAACATGAATTTGTTTTATTTGCGTGGAAGCCAGTCATGGGAGAAATCAAGTAATGCGGTACAACATTACAGTCGGTCACAATCTCATTTATTGTTTTGCTCTGAGCAGTGTGTCATGGTTGTTGCTGAGCTGGTGGAGTGATGGGGTCATTATAATGTCACGCACGCTGTGAACCAGTCAATAAATCTGATAGAGTGTGGTTTCAATTAGTCTTCCTCAGAGAGAAGTCTTTCACAGACCTGGCAAAGCCACTCTATGCAGCCATTCTGCCTTTCACCAGGGTAGGTTCTGCTTTTCACTACAGGGTAGGTTCTGCTGGAGAAGGGCTCCATATTAATTATTATTTTAAAGTTTTTAATCAAGATTTTATTTAACCCATAGATGTATGTGTGTATGTATGTATGTAATGTATCTTATGTATGTATTCTAATGTATGCATGCATGCATGTATGTAACGTATCTTATGTATGTATGTATGTATGTATGTATGTATCTTTTTAAACAGGAGTAGCACAATTCAAGGCAAATTATCTACAACTAAACGTTGTAGTTATTCATTATTTTGCATTGACTCACATTGAAACACATTCCTGGAGTCCTTGGCTCATAATTTCACATTTGTCCTGCCTAGGTCATAGGTACAGCTCAGGTACCTGCAGGGTTCAGTTGGGGTTCGTCAGGTTGCCGAAAGGTACATATTGAAAGAATATTTCCTTCTAATCCAACTCACATTATAATTATTAGCCTGTGTGAAGGGTAGGAGGAATACGATTGGATAAGATTGAACACCCCTGCCCTTGGGCTTCCTGAAGGTTTCTGTCACCTGTGTCTGTTCTGCCACAAAGGCCTTCTGGCTGCCAGATGATATTGGAGAATGTCTGGCTGTAGAAGAGGTTATAGTAGAACTCCGATCCAACAGCTAATCATAATACGTGCAACGCATATTTGTTTTAGTTTTTTTTGTCAGAGGGTTTTTATACATACTGGCTCCTGAATTGCTGTTTCTCATTGAGTCAGGCTTTTTAAAAATGCATTTTATTTTGATTTGATCTATTTAGCGGGTCAAGCCCCTCTTTTGATTTCTGTCATGCCAGTTCTGTTAGTGGCTCTCCAAAGCTCGGCCGGGCGCTCATTGGCAGATAGTGTTGACAGAGAAAAGGTCCTTTTATCAGTGTTTCTCAATGCACCGGTTGGCACGGCGACATGACAGCCCCTTGTATTTCCGTCCGCTGGATCGGGTCCCTCTCTTTGTATGTCTACCCTTATGCAAAGTGCGTGCAATCACCTGCGCAGACAGCAGATAAATCTTGTTTTATATCCTGCTGTCTGGCGATATCAAGGAATTAGATTGCTTTTCTCTCTGTACAGTGCGTCCTTTAGGCCATGACGAGGCAAAATGCAATGCGGACGCCTGCCCTTCTGTGACAGCGATAACCCTGAAAGTAGCGTCTTGCGAACGGGGTGCCGACTCATGACACAGCGGTTCCGTCTTATTTAGTCGCTGGTGGCGCGGGACATATTTGTAAGCCCCTGGCTCGTTTTAAGTTGTGTTCCCGTACTAAAAAAAAAATATTACAGTCAATCTGGAAGAAGGGAGGACCTCATGGCTACAGTTTACAGCACCGTGTGAGATGGCGTGGGTTACGAGGATGGTACAGTATACTGTAAAGCGCTTCAAACATAAAACACCGACACCACTGGCTGGAAACCCTGCCTGCTCCCCAGTCACACCGATGACTGATTCGCCAACAGGATGGCGGGAAAAAAAAAAGTGTGAAATATTAAACGGGAATGCTTCGGCTGCAAATGCATCACGGCTGCACAATCTGTGAGGGGAAGAGTCTGCTCAGAGTCGTCTCGCCAGCTTTCGTTTTCACGACCTGCGGAAGTTACACATGGAATGCCGGTTCCTGGCAGGAAATACAATTCTGCATTTAGTGAAATGATTTGCAGCGCAAAGCACCACGCCTACAAATGCGCTTACCGGCTCGCTGTGAGATGAACAAGCTGAGCGTACCAGTGATATGATTCTAAAGCCAGATAGCAAAAGCGGTGGCAGCCAGCTCGCTGAAAGCAGGGTTCCCTCTGTTAATGTTAATTGAACAACAGTTGTGTTATTGGCCTATTTGTACTGTATTGCAGGCAAGGGCAGAAACTTCCAAGCAAGGCTGCTGTAGCTTTTAACAGTCAATAACATTCACAATACCAAGAGTCATTCTCGAAAAGTAGAGTCTGTTGCAACAATTAAGTGTGTAAAGTATTAAATGAATTTAAAAAGCTTCTGCCATACAGATGTACAATCTTTCAGGATAAAGTTTCCATCTTTTTTTTTTTTTTACAGGAAAGAACTTAGATGACAGTGACTCAGTTCTTGTTGTCAGCTATCAGTACAAATAAAAATTGGTAGATGTTTTTCAGATCATAGTCACAAGGTGGAATATAGCTAGAGGTGAGACTTGGTGAGAACAGTCAGTACTGCAGTGCAGACTTTTTTTTATTGCATTGGAGGATTGATCCTCATGCAAAGCAGGCATCTGGGTGACTACAGGAGTCGCTCTTGCATGATGGCAGAATCTTGCCTGCTGGAACCGTCTTTGCCTGGGCAAAGCTGTGGCCAGTTAGCCCATTCTCAGTCGCATGGTCTGGCTTGTTTGTAATTACATTACAAATTGTGAAAGCTTCCAGGTTTTTGAAGTGTTTGGAGGCTGCCGTAGATTGATTTAGGGGATGGGTGCCTGATGGTAGGTGGCAACAAAGCAGTCCATTCAGACTACAGAGTTGAATCACTCTGAAGCTGTTGATGTGTGGGCCAGCCAAGAGGGTGTTTGGTGTGACAGTCAGCAGGAGAGGTTTGGTGAGAGCACAGCAGGGGGGGGGTTTGTGTAACAGCCTACAGGAGGGGGGGTTTGGCGTAATGGCAGGAGCAGGGGCTTTGGTGTGAGGTCCAGCAGGAGGGGGTTTTGTGTAACAGCCTAAAGGAGGGGGGGGGTTGGCGTAATGGCAGGAGCAGGGGCTTTGGTGTGAGGTCCAGCAGGAGGGGGTTTTGTGTAACAGCCTACAGGAGGGGGGGTTTGGCGTAATGGCAGGAGCAGGGGCTTTGGTGTGAGGTCCAGCAGGAGGGGGTTTTGTGTGAGAGTCAGTGGGAGAGGGTTTGGTATGAGAGCCCTCCTGGAGAGAACTGCATGGGTTCAGGTCAAACTACTGAAAAGCTCTGACCCTGAGCCCGATGGAGGAGATGGTGAGAAACGGGTGAATTCTCCTCTCTTTCCCATGCGGAGCATCAGGCCCATGGCTGCAGTGACATGTTAGCGAGCGCAGGTGGAACTGCAGCTGTTGCCAGTGTGGGGAGGAGGTCCGGGTGCTCGGGGTGATCTGGCCCTCGGCTGCTGGTGTTTTGGCCGCCACCACCGGTCATGTTGTCAGCTTCTGCTGATTGGGTGTTCATTCAAGAACTGATGCATGCAAGACACCCAGGTTCTGTGAGAAGCCTTTTCTGAGGTAGGGGAAAAAAGGTTTGTGTGATCTCAATAAAGTTAGAAATACTGGTGCTACTAGTATTACAGATGTGACAGTTTGAACATCTTATTTTATTTATTCGTTATGAAAGGTGTCTGGAGAACTGACAAAAAAAACTGTACCACACTGTCCTCAGAGGACTTGAAATATTATCAAAAAATTACATCTCTTCAAACATTTTAGCATTTTTATTACCAGCATAAGCATATCCGTGGTTCCACAAACTTTCACTACTTGGGCATTTTGCGTATTTTGTATGCGTGTATTGTAAACAGGCAAATTGAATTTATGTCATTAATTTGTTCCAGAAACACTCTCCAGGCTGCCATTTGATTGTTTTGCTTCATTTATGGGGAGCCGCTATCTGCTGATTGCCAAAGCAATGGGACGCCAGAGCAACGGGACCCCGAGCACCTCATCATTATGACTGAAACCGCTCGTCTTTTCTGACTGTGGTCACGCGGGGGGGGTGGGGGGCACTTTCGGTTTCTTCCAGGACGCCTGGCCGATGTGAACCTGAAGAAGTCCGCGACGCTTCCCCCGGCCCGCTCGCATGTGATCGTGGCGCGCGACGGCACCGGCGGCTTTGGCGGCTTCGGCGGCTTCGGCGGCGGCGGCATTAGCGCCAAGAGCGTGGCGAGCCTGAACGGTGAGCACTTCCAGGGCCACAACGGCTCCCCCCTGTTCACACGCTCACGCACTCGACACGAGAGGGTGGAAGAGCTTGCGTTAAAATGTCAATGCGTCTGATCGTTTTTTTTTTTTTTTCAGGTTTTAAACCGGCATGAGAGGTTCTGTGCTTACAGTGTTCTGTGTATTATTGAGTCGCTAGCTGAACGCTCACATACCTCCGTTCACACACTATGGCGGTGAATGGTTCTTAAACGGGCATAAAGGATGAATCATCCCAACTCTAGTAGTACTCACTGGTCAGGCTGTCTGTCATTCTCAAAACGATTCTTAATACTTCCCTCTTCGGGCTCTTTCACACGTTACAAGCGATCCCGCTAACAATTCTGTCACTGCTTTTTAAAGTGTCAATTCGGCCTGGGACCATGGCTAGGCTATCACACTTCCTGGAAGTAGCACACCACAATCTCCCCCATGCCTTTGATTGGCAGAGAACAGATGAATCTTTGATAAGGAGAGACAGAGGTACAAAAAAGAAAAAAAAAATCATGCAGTCAGTTATCTCCTGAGTGGGAGAAAAGCCTCTTGTGTAGGGTTTAAGGTAACGTGAAGCACTGCATACCGTTTTCCTTTGATCCCTAATTTACTTTATCTGCCTCTTATTTGAGGTGAGTTTTATACATATTGTTCGTGCTGCTGTATCAGGTTGGGCTCTGTCTATGCGTTGGCCTTGGCTGCTGGCATACGCAGTGCCGTCCCCAGAGGTTATAGGATAAACTGCCATATAAAAAATTTAAACGATAGTAAGGAAGGACAATAAAAAGCACAAAGCCTATCTAAGCCTGAATTCAATCAACATTTGTCCTTTGATTCACAATGAAATGGGAGACTTTTTTTTTCTTTGCTGGTCGTTTTAAAAAGGCTGGCGATGAAGAAAATGTGTGAAAAGTGTAGAATTTTTTTATACTGAGATAAGTGAACACGTTCATTGTTAAGTTCAGCCCGAGTGCTAATTTGTATACGTTATCTTTTTTTTAAACGGTTTGTAAATTGCTGCCTAAGAATCTAGTGAGGAACATGGTGCCTGGTGGTTCACAGTGTGGCCGTACAGACAGGGAGTCCCCGTGCTGTGTTTGCCTGAGTGTTTTCACGCCGTCCCCGAGGCAGACACAGCCGTGGGGATCCGTTATCTCATTTGATAAAGGAAGTTATTATTATCTGCCGGCGTGATAAAGAGCAAGGCTCGGCGCAGACAGCTGCGCTCAACGACTTGCGTCGCCGGCCGCTTCCCGCCACGTCGCGTGACTGGCCCTGAGGTCGTGACCCCCTGTCCCAAGGTCGTGACCCCCTGTCCCAAGGTCGTGACCCCCTGTCCCAAGGTCGTGACCCCCTGTCCCAAGGTCGTGACCCCTGTCTACCCCTCCACGCAGCCAGGAACACGTGCCGCGCCCGGCGGCTGGCGGAGACGGACGGCGAGCTGGCCTCGCTGCTGCACGGCCGGGCGAGGGAGGCGGGCGTGGCCGCGGGGCGCCCCCTGCAGGAGACGGAGGAGACCCGCCGCCGCAAGCTGGAGAGGATGGCGGCCGCGCGGCGGTACGAGGAGCAGGGCGGCGTCGGCGCTCCGGCCAAGCTCGGCGTCACGGTAACGGCCACCAAAATCTTTCAGAGCTTACCGCGGTCCAGCTGGCCGGGTTTAGCCAAAGCTGCCACAAAGCCCATTGTGGGATGGCCTCACCTCCCCCGCGCTTGTGTGGGTTCTGCCTGTTATGGATTAGGCGGCGCCTATCTTCACCAAGAGTGTGCAGATTATTGAACCGCTACCAGAAAGAGCCCACAGACCAGCCTGGAGGGATGCTGTCCCTTTCTGAAACTGCTAACACAAAGGGCTGTCGCTTTCCTCTTGAGTATGAACAGATTTTTAGTAATTAGGTAATGTTTTGTGAAGTTCATATTGAATTTATTTCAAGGCTGTTACAGTCCAGGTAATAATTTTAAGTCACGTTGATTTCTGCAAGCAAAACCCGTCACCTCTGCCAGATTGAGTCACCTTTTCTTTTTTTAGTCCTTTTAATCCTGCATAATTCAATGTTGATAGGTTCTCTGAATGAAAGGGCTTTACTGTATAAGGGGAATGCGTTACGTGTGTGACAGCGGCAAGGGACGCGGGATGTTGAGCGCGCGTGATGTGGTGGGAGGGGGGGTGTTGGGGTGTTGGGGGGAAGCGGGGTGTTGAGCACTCGTGATGTGGTGGGAGGGGGGGTGTTGGGGTGTTGGGGGACGCGGGATGTTGAGCGTGCATGATGTGGTGGGAGGGGGGGTGTTGGGGAGTTGGGGGGAAGCGGGGTGTTGAGCACTCGTGACGCGGCGTGTCCTGCGGTCCCTCCCTCCCACAGAGCCGTCGGGAGGAGCGCGTCCAGCACCTGCGGGACCTGCAGCTGATCGAGGCGTACCGCGAGCGGAGCAAGGCCGACAACATCACCAGCATGCTGGCCCGAGCCATCACCACCCAGCACACGCTCTACGCCACACTGGGCACCGCCGAGTTCTTCGAGTTCGTCCTGAAGAACCCCTTCAACGTGCCGCAGACCGTCACCGTCGAGAGCGAGGACCCGGAGCTCAGGTACGGCGGCTGTCCCGGGGCCGGAGAGAGCGAACGCACCGAGAAATCTCTCTGATCTCACACCTCAAAGGGTTAACTAATGCTTCATTTACAGTGGAGCCTTCATAAACAAACATACGCGAGAAGCATTAGAGAAATAATATCCGGCTGTCAGTTTGAATGATGGGTGAGATGGTGTGTCCCCCCCCCCCTTAATGAACTTGGCTTAACCCTTTAAGCTGTGAGGTCACACATACAGTACGTGATTAGAATGTTATTAACTGAACGTTTGGATGCTGATACAGCAATCACTACTGCCAATTTGAAAGCAATAGAGTTCTAGAACACTGACTTGGAATTTTGAAAAAAACATTCCAAAGAACCTGCTCTTCAGAGGGTTAAGAGAAGAGTAGCTACATAGAGCCATTCAGCACCCTGTCTTGCTGCTGTGCTGTCTCCTCTCTCTCCCCTCTGCTTCGCTCCTAGGATTTTATATAGCTGCTTTTACCTTGCTTAATGATCCAATTTCCCCCAACAAGGACACGCATCAATCCTGGCGGTTCTGGTTCTGTGTTTTATTGGCTGGTCCGCTTCCTATTTATGCATAGGCGAGAATTCTGAAATTAAGATTGCACAAGCCTAGTCACAGGATCACTGTGTCCTTGTGAAGAAGATCCATACTTGTCACTTTGGACTACTATGATCCTGTTGTTTCTGGGTTTCTGGTCTCAGAATTCATGTACATGAATTTACTGAAGCATTTATTTGAACATGTAATATAGGTTTTTTCAACAAGCTTTCATTGTTTGACAAGTGCTTTTATTTTTTTTTTTTGAGTGATGAAGTAGAACAGACATTTTTCTGCAGCAACAGGCAAGGCTGTCAGTATTTGTGCATAGTTAATATGCGGCCCGTACCTTGTTATCAAATCGTTCTGTCTTACAGATAAGTGTGGGTTTTGGATTTGGAGGAAAAGGCCAACAATATGTTGTGCGGTATGTCAAATATAAATCGGCATCAGTCACTCTTCACAGTGAACTAACTGTTTATAGAGTAGGGTTGTGTGATGATATTAAAGGTGCTCAGTACACATACATCTGTACATGTACCTCTGCTTAATATTCCAGATTCAGAGTCATGCCTTGGGTTAGACCATCCATCAAGTAAATAATAACCTCTGCCTGTTGCTGCTGTTAGGAATATGTAAAGCAGGGAGGGAACATAATTAATCATATATTACAGTTCAGACAGTTTAAGTGTCTAATAGCTGCTAGCTGGTCTTTATTATCGACCCATCTATTGGTGGCGAGGCAGTGGAACACAATGAGAAAAAGGGCTAATTGGGAGATAACTTGCGTCTTAAGTGGGACTAATATAATTTTTTTCAGTTATTGACAGCGTGAGACTCATTAATAAGGCGCGTGCGTACGTCCGGTCGTTTGTTCTCGTTTCTCTGCACGCTGTAACCGGTGTTAGGTCACCCGGGCCGGCCCCCGGAGTTGTGTCTTACTGTATTTATTACTGGGGGGGGGGGATGCGTGACTGTGGACCGAGGAAGGTCAGAGAGAGGGGATTGAATTAAGCGTCCCGGTAAAGGAAGAGCTTCACCACATTTACGTGGGTGAAGATATTACGGCAAACACCCCCTCCCCCCCCAACCCCTTCCCACCCCCCCCACACACACACCTATTGCTGGCAGTAGTAGGTTGTTGTACATTATGCATTCTGCTCAGGCCTCCGGCCCGGTATAGATTTGCATAGCTCATTTTGATAAACAGCGTCCTGAGTGCGGGCTGGACGAATCACGTCGGCATTAGCGCAGGCAGGAGATAAAGCGGCCCCGCCTCCCCGTCCGCGGCCTCCGCGGGCTGAGCCGGAGATCAGAGGGAGCGCGGCGGCTAGATTTGTAGCGGGTTCGGGAACAAAGCTCCCCAGGCTTTCGGTTTTTTACAATAATATTCCCCCCCACCAACGGAAAATAATCTCTCCGCTCGCGCGTCCTCTGATGAGTTCGCTAGAGGAAAAATAAAATAAAATATTAGGGGGGGGGTGCCGCTCGCCTTCATTCCCATGACATCAGTGGGGTGTGCCATGCGTAGAAGTGTAAATATTCCACGTCTGTTCATTTTTATAGTTCGACCCATCGGGACCCCTGCTGTTTTTTAAAGGTGGGGTACGGCTTAATGAGCACTTTGATCTATTGTTAGCCTGTATGGAAGGATGTGTGAGAAATATCACTGTCGCTCCCTGACACTTTTACTCGCCCTCGTTTAGCTGACAACTTTAACTGAACATGTTTCATTTAAAAATAAAAAAAAAGTTTTAGATTCTTTTTTTTGTAAATTCTGGAAACCCGATCGTGAGGGTAACGTTATGATCTACTCAGCAGCCTCGCTTCTAGTGCTTTCAAAGAACAAATGCGTCTGTCAGTGTGCCAAACATTGCATTAAAAGTGTTGCGCTGTACTGTATTGAATGGGTGCCATTTTATGGTTTCAAAGGGATGTAATTGGAGCAAAATGCATATACTGTTAAAAAATAAATAAATAAAATAATAAATAAAAACTAATATGTATGTATATATGTATGTGTATATATATACACACACAGAGACACTATAAAGGCAGGTTATTGTTATTATTCATGAAGTGATTATATCTGCAGGAGATACTGTGTGCACAGTGCGCTGGGCGTAGAGGAAGCCCGGAGAGGAGAGCTGAAACGCTCCCGCTGTGAGGAGAGCGGAGAGCTCCCAGAGATGGAAAACCCCCCCGAGGGACTCCAGCTCAGAGGCAGGGCCCATCCCCCCGGCACCCAGGCTGCCTGCCCTGGGTCCAAACCCTGCCCCGTCTCCCGCCGGCTGGTCCCCCGCCAGCTCATAGCCGCCACGCGGAGAGAGAGATAGAGGCCGTCGTCCTCGACCCGTTTCCATGGGACCCCCGTTAGCGGCCGCTAGCCTTCGCGGGGCTGCGCTCGAGCGCAGCCGGAACTTCGGAGCTTTCTGCTAAGCGGCGGCTTTGGGTGACGGCAGCGGAACAGGGGGGAAGAAATTAGAGAAACGAGGTGCGGTTTGACCAGGGGGGGAAAAAAAAGCGTCCAGATTGACGCTGTATGAGGGGGGAATATCAACGAAGGCACAACCGTCTGTCTCCTCGGCGACTGATAAACCGTGGCGGCGTGCGGTCTTTTGGCGAGCGACGCCGCTCTGACGCACCGACGCGCCGAACAGACGGCTGGCTGTGGCGCGGCTGGCGTGTCACACGGGCACCTGCGGTGCCACAGCGAGGGTAGCCCGGAGCTCACTCTCTCCGTCTTAGCCCCAGAGCGCACAGCCAAGTTCTACCCGGCAACGCCGTGGCTGTTAAAACTCATCGAGTTCAATTTCGGACACAAACTAACGAACCGTAGATAAGAATCGGCAAACAAAATCTGCCTGTTGTTTGTGCGCTTAAATGATCGGGGATGCGTTTTTTTGCAGATCGGCGTACGGTGGGATCTGCAGTTGTAATTCCACCAAGAGCAGAAGACCTGTGGTAATGGATTTCTGGCTCGCTACGAGGGTTAGATAACAGGAATTTGAAAAGGTCATTAAAACAGCTCCAGGAGAAATATCCAGAAAAATGGATGTGCTTCTTCCATGCTAAAGTAAATGGAGGGCTTTTCCATACTGTTACTGTGGCTGCTGTATATTGAAGCAGTATATTGAAAATGAGCTGGAGATTGGGAGAGAGTGCGTAAAAGCCTTCGCTGTTTGCCGGAGGGTTTGTTTCAGCGCGGATGTATACAGTATGTGCCATCATTGTCTTTCGTGCACATAAATCATTGAAATGGTATTCCAGGCATCATTCGTTGATGTTAAATGCGAGGGGATCATTGCTGGAAGACTTTAATAAACACACATTTCACCTGTGGCTGTTGCCACACGTGCTTGTGTGTGGGCTGGGATGGCTGTTGGGAAAGGGGCAGGAGAGAGCAATATAGCAAACGCAGTGCTTTTTCACCCGGGTAATTCATTGCTGGTTTTATACGCGCGCGCTTCTTGCCTGGGGGAGACAAAAGACCTGAATTATTTCTCTCTGCGAGTATTACGTTCTGTCTCGTGAGCAAGCGCGCGCTAAAGGATTTTCACTGTCGAGAGCGGAAAACGCTTGGAGAGAGGCCCGGGAGTTCGCCGGTTCAGTCAGCGTAACAATTGGGTTTTATTTCGCAGAACGTATATGAAAGCCGCGGTAGTGAAATTTGGGAACGTTGTCGTCGAATGTGAAATTCTCGCTTTCTCCACGCCCGGAGGGGTGTTGCTTTGAAGTTAAAAAGGCAGCTTTCCTTTGCGGTATTTGAGCATGGATTTTTTTTTTTTCCTTCTTCTTCTTCTCTAGGGGGAACAAATAATGTTTTATACCCTTAAGGTGTTATCTTTTTAGGATGCACTCTTCCCTCGAAATCTCATTTTCCTCGAGTTTCGTCGGGATTGAAAGCGTGTGTTTCAGTGCATCTCTGAACCAAATAAATTGCCCGTGTCCGTTCTCACGCAAGTACCGGACCGGGCGCGTCCCTGCTCTGTCTGTCGTTCCCAGTGTTATCGTGAACTACGCAGAATGGAAGCATTTTAAGAGCCTGACCAGAACCATGACCCCGCTGGAGGAGGACATGTTTCACCTCAAAGACGGCACGCTGGCCCCCCAGGTGTACCTGCGCCCCAAAGAGAGCGTTTACGTCCCTCTGAAGTACCAGACCTTCACCTCCGAGCCTGCGACCGTCACGCAGGTAAACGCAGAGGGAGAGCCGCCTGCGCTGCCCGGCGCTCTGCAGCCGCACAAACACGCTTCATACGAAGATGACAAAGTTTCACAGAGACCGGCCATTTCCAGCGCCGAACAGCACGAGCTGAATCGTAAATGGAAGAGATGGGGGGAGGTGAAACGGGCCAAATATAGCCGGCTCCGTGATTATATTTAATGTGACTTGCCGTGTTCCCAGCATCGTGGACAAAATTGCAGATGGGTTTTAAACACACGTATGCACGCGCTCACACACACACACGCACACTCACACACACACACGCATGCATACACGTACACTCGCGCACACAAACACGCACACACACACATGCACACACACACACACACGGACACGTACACACATGCGCACCCGCACACAAACGCACACACAGACGCACGCACGCACACACATGCATGCACACACACGCACGCACACATACTCACGCACACACATGCATGCACACACACACGCACACATACTCACGCGCACACACACACATACACACACACACACACACACACACACTCACACAGAAGAGAGCTATGCACGCACATTGCAGCCTTCGCCTGAAGGCAAAATGAACCCCTGCTGTCTCTCGGCTTGTGGTTAGGGGCTCTCAGAAAGGTTGAAAACCCCTGATGCACACCACACTGTTTTATTATTCTACGAGTCTAAGAGGAGGCATGCTGTGTGTTGGGGGGTTTGAAGTGTCATTGGCGTGTAGAGGTTCTTCAAAGATCAATTCTGATTGATTTCAAAGGGCTCGCGATCTGCACTGAGGCACCCAAAGTCAGAGGACACCACCAAGTCCTGGTTGTTCTTATTGTTTATCATTGAATAATGCAAGTGTGATACTCCAATTGCACTTCTTATTCAAGAGTACATTATTGAGAAAAAGGGAAGGAGCTTATTAGGATGGCGTCCCCATCCACAGTCACCGGACCTGAACCCAATCGACCATCTGTGGGAGCAGTTAAAGAGGGAAAAGGCCAAGCATCAGTTAACATAAGCGGATCATCGATGGGAAGTGTTGAGAAAGTGCCGGCATCAAATGGAAGATGAGGTGTTACATAAGCTGGCAGAATTAATGCCAAGCAGAGTGAGGGTGGTAATCAAGGTGAAAGGCACACACACAGGGTACTAACAATTTTTCACCTTCAGTAAATACTTAGACACTTTTTTTTTAACTTATATTGTTTAAAAAATAATGTATTCTGGAATAAAAAGTCTAAATGGAGTGTCATAATTGTATTAGCCCTTAAACAGTCAGTTCTTGGTAGTGTGTTGGTAAAGACTTTTGGTCTCCACTGTGTACACAAACTGTGGGCTGAGTGCAACTGAACTGAAAATGCTTAACCAGAATGCAGTCATATGAACAGAAGAGGTTTGTGAAGGCCACTTTTTTCCCATCCTGTTATATCCCCTGCAGACGCCGGCCAATAAGAATTGTGGAAGGAATGCGAACGTGGCTCAAAAGCATCAATCCAACACAGTCCAGCCCAAGACAATCAAAGTACGAAAAGATATTGTCTTATTGAGGATGTAAAATGTTGAATTGCGTGCAGGTAACCGTAAACCTGTCCCATTTAGGTAGCTGCGTAAGTCAATGTAAGTCGACTTAATGGGAAATCCTGAGGTACAGCCGCTACTGTGGCTGTTTTCAGTGAAAACAATCTTGCCCGGCGACACCGCAGGTGACCTTCAGGGCGGAGGACGGCAAGCCGCTGGCCATCTGCCAGGTGGACGTGGAGCCGACGCCCCACGTCATCGATCAGACGTTCCGCTTCTACCACCCCGAGCTCACGTTCCTGAAGAAGGCCATCCGCCTCCCCCCATGGGACGTCCTGCCAGGTGTGCCCGGTATGTGCAGTTAGTTCTGCTTGTGTGCGTGTGCGTGTGCGTGTGCGTGTGCGTGTGCGTGTGCGTGTGCGTGTGTGTGTGTGTGCGTGTGTGTGTGTGCATGTTAGTGTGTGTGTTTGTGTGCGTGTGCGTGTGTGTGTGCGTGTGCGTTTGTGCGTGCATGTGTGTGTTTGTGTGCGTGTGTGTGTGTGTTTGTGTGTGTGTGTGTGTTTGTGTGTGCATGTGTATCTGTGTGTGTGTGTGTGTGTGTGTGTGTGTGTGTGTGTGTGTATATCTGTGTGTTTGTGTGGCCTGTGTGTGTGTGTGCGCGCGCCAGCGTGTTTTGCTGTCTAAGCTCATTATTAGCCACCCACCGGAGCAATCCGTCTGCCTTCCTCTCTCTTCCCTGCTGTCTCACAGGGGTGCCGGCCCGGGGATCCGACACGCCGCCCCACATTCAAGTGCGCTGCAGTGACCCCAACGTCATCTGTGACACCAGGAGGGTGGTGAGCGCAGCCCAGTCCCTGCAAGAGAGACTCAGATCTGAGAAATGTGTCTGAGAGCCTCACATCACACTATATCACAGGAAACGCAATCATTTTATTCTCACGAAGGACACCTACTGCGGGTTTTCCAGAGCTAAAATAAACATTTTTGCAGAGTTTTTCCTGCTCTGCACGGTTGGTCTTCTCTCAGTGTGAGGCTGAAATGTGAAAGTGCGGAAAGGAGCTGATGCCTCCTGTGCTCTCGTTTGAATCCACCAGGCTCCTGACGAACCTCAGGACGTGTTCCTGAAAGTAGCGGGTGGCCAGAGTCCGCAGATAAAGAAGTTCTTCATCATGGTGTTCATGTGCGTACCTGCTGCGTGGGATGGCAGACAGCGGTATCTGATGAAAGGGGTGTCCGCTCGACCCAGACCTTGATTGAGTCGTTCTCGGGCAATTAATCTGTTTTGCCCGACCACAGCTGACTCATTGCATTAGGTTTTCTCATTAAGTTTTCTCAGACACAGCAGGGGCCATAACTCCCCGAAATGAGTCTTAACATTACGAGTGTTACGGAAGTTTCTGGTGACAGCGCTTGATTTTGAACTTTAAAAGCCTTCATCTTTTAACAGCTGCAAAGATTTTTTTGACAGTGAAGACATTTCTAGCTTCCATTTCTCCCCAAGAGTGAAACATCTTGATGACGTGTAAGGACAGATAATGCATTATCTTAGCAGCAAAGCTAGTACTGCTCTTTGAAGGTGTTGAACAGGATGTGACTGCATTTTTCAGGAACATACTCTTTTAGTGGGGTCTTATTTGTGCTGCAGCTCAGTAGCATTGCTAGCGGTGGATGGCTAATCGTTCGGTCGGGTCTTGTCTCCATAGAGACGAGTGGCTAGCAGCGCCGGCGCAGATCTGGCAGGTGTACGTCCACTTCCTGCAGCGCGTGGACATCAGCTGCGTGGCCGGTCAGCTGACCTGGCAGTCGCTGGTGCTGAGAGGCTCGCAGGCCCTCAGGAAAGTGCGCTGTCACTCTTCCCTGCCCGGAGAGATCCAGGTACCGCGTCGCCTCTCCTCTGTGTTTACAGCGGGGCTTTTGTTCTCAGAGTGGCTCTTGTGGCATGTGCAACCGCTCTGAAGCCCTGCTTACGGGACGCAGCCTCTCGGGCTCTGCAGTGGCCCTTCCCCCCCCCCTAACGGCCCCTCTCGTCTCTCGTTCCCTCCCCTGTGTTCAGATCGACCCCCCGGGGGCGTTCGCCCTGCCCCCCAACGCCGTGCAGGACCTCCAGATCGGGGTGCGCCCGCGCAGGGCCGGCTGCCGGTTCGCGTACCTGAACGTGGTGGACGCGGAGTACCGTCAGCTGGTGGCGTCCTGGCTGCTCTGCGTGTCCTGTCGGCAGCCACTTATATCCAAAGTAATGAGGCTCGGGTGTTTGCGCCGCGGTTCAATGGACGATAATGCGCCCCATTTGTGTGGAGCTCATAATATGCCACAAATTTAATCTGTAGTTAAGGGGAGCGAGGGCTCCGGGCTCCAGACAACTTATTAGAATTTGAAAGTGCCTTACTTGCACGTCCACGTCTCCGCTCCAGATTTTTACCCCGTTTGCCGGCAAATACAGTAATCTCCTTTAAAATGTTTTTCCTGGAGATCAGAATTCATTATGCCTTTCGACAGTGCCCTTAAAAATAGAAATAAGAAAGACTTGGTGACAAATGGGGTAATATGTGTTTAGGAATAATTTAGCCTCCAGTTGCGCACAAGGTGCAATGTTTATGGGGCTGTATAATGTTTTTCAGTAAGCTTCTACAAACTTTATTAGGTCAGCTTCATTCCGACCATTCCAGCAATTTAAATTTTGAATGTTTGAAAGGTTCCCTGTATTTTGGTTTACTGCCAAAAAAGAAACATGATTTCTTTACGCGCTGACTTTAAAATGCACTACTATTTATGGCTTGTCTTGGCATTATTTTCAAAGACTTTCTTGCGTCCTTGCTCTCCATTTTTCAAACGTGTGTGTGTGTGTGTGTGTGTGTGTGCGCGGGTGTCTGTGTGTGTACTTGTGTGGGTGTCTGTCTGTCTGTCTGTATGTGTGTGTGTGTGCGGGGGGGTCTATGTGTGTACTTGTATCTGTGTGTGTGTGTGTGTGTGTGTGTGTGTGCGCGCGTGTGTTTGTGTGTGTGTCTCGTTTTTTCTCCCATATTTTCCAGGCATTTGAAATCTTTCTTCCTGTGCGAGGTGGAAGGGGAAGCAACAAGAAAATTACCTACACCAATCCCTACCCCTCCAGCAGAGTTTTCCTGCTGAGCTCCGACCACCCCGACCTGCTCCAGTTCAAGGAGAACTCATTCCAGGTGAGAGCCGGCATTCTCCCTGCACTTAACAATGGAGCCGGCAGCCTCTGCAGGCTCGTCTTCATGATTCATTAAAGCTAATTTCTTATCGCACACAAATACCAGTGGACACGAACAATGAAGGAATCTTTGTGGTGGTGTTATATGAAAAGGTGAAAACCTGAAATGTAGTTCTTGGTTTTATGACCTGCAGCTATAATTGTTCATCTGGGTGTGTGTGCTTGCGTGCGTGTCTGTGCGTGTGTGTGTGTGTGTGTGTGTGTGTGTGTGTGTCTGTGCATGTGCTTGTGTGCCTGTGTGTGCGTGTTGTCTGGGGAGCTGCCATTTTGTACCAGACAAGAGAATCAAACCACTCATGCTTCACAGTGTTTCCATAGAAACAGAGAGAGAGAACTATAACCAGAAAGTTTCCGAATTGACTTTTAATTCATGTTTACTAGACAAATGTTATATATGAAGCTAATATTAGGCCATTTCAGAATAATATCAAGTAATCTGAATTATTTTTGACTAAATTTTATTTAAAGGAACGAAGCGCATTTCAATTTTGATATGTTGTTATGCAGCTACAATGGATTCAATAAATAATGCACCAGGAATCAAATGCTATATAAACACTGTTTTCGCTAAATTTAAATTATGTTTTAGCAGTGCGGTTGAATGAATAGAGCGATCAGATTTACCAGAACGTTCTGTTTTTGCCATTTGTTCTAGTTGTCAGAATAATCAGAATTTCCCCTGGCTGTGTAAGGAAATCCTGCACTCCTGAATGGCCTTCATCAGTAAAGGACCTAATGTACAAAGGGCTTCTGGTAATTTACGTTAGATTGAAAAACCTGTAATATGGGGAGCAGTCCAAATGACACACGGTCTCAACTGTTAATGGTTCTACACCAATACAATGCTGAAGTGCTAACTTCAATAATCTATTCTGTTCCTTCAGTCAGCATTGATTCAATGACATGCTGTAGTCCCTGTATTAGAAAGATTACGAACAGAGTTGGCTTTTCAACCTGGGGGTGGGGGGGTTGGGGACAAGAAATCTTAGTGCAGGGGGGGAAAAAAGGCAAAAGAACAATCAATTGGTACTGTGCTGTCGGGAAAATAAATCTTCTGACATTGACCAAAAAGATATTGCAGCTGTCCATTAAGGATTATGCAGAACGAAAAGCCCCCTCTAACCATAACATCTTGCTTCAAGTTGCCCAGTGCACTGCAGACAAATCCTTTCAAACAGAGCGATCCACAAACAGATGTTCAGCGTTCCAGACATCAGCAACGATGCTTGCAATATCCCTCATTTCATAACTCCAGCAACACAGAGTAGCCCTGGTCTAGAGATATGTCCTCTGGACTGTGAGTTTACAGTGAAAGGGTAGTATCAAGAGGTGTAGTTTTCTAAATGTATGATATCTGCATTTGCATATAATTGTACCATTTACCTGTAACTGTATCGCAAAGACAAAATTGTTTTTTTTCCCTCCAGAGATCTTCTTTTCTTGCGGTCCTAATTGAATTCATTTAAAAGGAATATGCATTCTCTCATTCTGGATCCCGTATGTACAGGTTCCTATCACCAGTGATTTGTTGTAATTAAAGAACCTCATGTAATTTGGCTTAACTAAACTGAAGCATATCCACACACAAATCAGGTTGCTTTAGTCGACCGTGTGAGGAGAATAACAAGAAACACTTAAACACAATAAAACCCCGCGAATTTCCTTTCTAATGTGATGATATTTTTGTCTCAAAAAAAAGTTTCTATTCCCACGTTCAGCTCTGACCGGCCCTTCTGATAGTGTCCGTGATCTCTCTCGTAGATCGGGGGAGGGGAGACGTACACCATCGGACTGCGATTCGCCCCCAGCCAGTGCGCCGGGGCGGAGGAGATCCTCGTCTACATCAACGACCACGAGGACAAGAACGAGGAGACCTTCTGCATCAAGGTCCAGTACCAGTGACCGGCTCGGGCCCCTGGAACCCCCCGGAACCACCCCCACCAGTATAAACGGCAGCACCGGGACCCGAAATCGATAGGTACCGCGGGGCTGTGTCGCGCCTGACTTCACCGGTCAGCAGGGCACTACTGAAGGGCACGGCAGGACAGAGAGACCACGGTCGCGGTAAAAGACGGTTCCACCTCCTGACTGCCAAACAGGAAAGTGAAAGAGAAACACTAGCTGATGGCAACCGGCGGAAATCGCTAGCTGCAGCCGGTGCAGCTTCGTATTGATTCGAAAAAAATCAAGTACGGGTGAAATTTAATTTAAAAGCCAAAAAACAACTTGCAAAGCAAGGCGTCGTAATTCCTTCTGTTCCGTGTTATCGATTGATACCTGACCAGCTATAGTCTTAGATGTCTGCAGTGCAACTACTTTCAACATATAGCTTTCTGTAAGTATCTATATAAAACAATACCCGTAGCCTACATTACATATTCAAAGAGGTTTAAAACCAGCTGTGTTAGCAGCTCTGAAGTGAGCTACACTTGCAATAGTGCTACCAAATGTGCCTTCACACATTGTGCCATTCGAACGTTCAGGGAAATTAAATGAGTTGATGCTTCAACGTAATAATCTTTGACAGCTCCTTAAAAAAAAGTTTTCAAATTGGCTGTAAATGCTCTGGTGGTAGCAGAGATTTTTTTTCTTTGAGAGTTTACCTGTGATGTTCAAAAACCCAGGGAAGCCGTTTGGAGTGGAAATGTTGGGCGCGTCGGGAAAAAAAAAAAAAGTTTTTTTACTCACCGTCTACTTTTAGCGTCTTAGGCGCTACGCGCGCCACTCGAGCGTAACTGGGCTGTGAAATCGGTGCTCCCCCACTCAGCCTAATTTTCGTGGCCCGGCTGTAACCGACGAGAAGCCGCCGTGCCGTCTTTAACCCTTATCAGCGTTCACGCTTCAGGGTTCTGCATTTTCACATCGGGGGGGGGGGAACGCGGACGCATTAGCGGTTCGAGCGTGGACGTTTTTTATTAATGCTATTTCAGCCCGGGACCCGTCCGGGGGGCGATTTGATTAGGTTGTGCGGCCACCTCCTCAGTAGCCCCGCCCGTAAGAGCCTGGCCAGCCCGAAAGGGTGATCCTTCAAGAGGAGGAGTGCTCCCGGATAATCATTTCAGAGGAGCCCCAACATTTCTTTGATTGCAACGAGGATAAGAGGGAATCATAACGCAATCCTGCAGTTACGTCCGCGGGCACAGCACGTCCTGTAACGTTCGGCGAGCCGCGCCGCCCGGATTTTTTAACATTTTTATTTTTTATTTTTTTGATTTCTAAAGACTGTGAGCAGGGGGCAGAAAGAGCAAGCTCGTCCCTTAAGTGTAATTAGATGCGCCGTAATGAGGTATGATTTTCCGCGAGGAGACGGTCTCTTCACATCGCTCTCATTAACGTCGGCGTGCGCTGAGGATCCTCGTTCTCCGCACGCCGCCTATCAGCGTGGAGCCCTGCGAATTCTGTCAACAACCCCGGGCTTACATAACACCCAGTTATACAAGCTCCCTCATTAGGATTCACCGTGTGAAATACATTTTGGTTTGGGGAAGAGAGCAGTGAAGATGCAGGGAGAAAACGCACAGTGTACAGACACATCAGCCATTTTGCCAAGTTTTAAGGGGGCATAAATGTTCGGGTGACCGTGCAGGATTGCTTGTCTTCCGTGGGTTTAAAACCCCAGGCCCGTGGTCTCCTTCCAAAAATCCCCAGCTAATCCTGGAACGCCACCGGGTTTCTTTAACACGGGATCAGCGTTGAGCGCCTTCTCCTGATGCTCCTGCGCTTTGAAACGGTTGCTGTTTTCTGATTGTGAAATGCCACAAACCCAAAACCAAAAAAAAAAAAAAAAAAAAAACAACAAACTAGAAAGGGAAATGGGGCGGGGGGGGGAGAGAAGTGCTTGAAGTGGCAGGAAACATAACGGCGTGTGAAAGTGTGTGAAACGCGGCTCTTCTCTGGAATCCCGCGGGCTGGAGCGGCAGCAGCACCGCTCTCTCTCACACACGCAGCCGTGCAGCTGCGGTTTAACACAAGCACCGACGACGCCCGCCTTTGTGTTGCCGTAGGAACGGTGCGCCTCCCCCCAACGCGCCCCACAGAAGCAGCCTCCATCGCTCAGAGCCATGTGCCCTCAGCAGAGAGTTTAAGGAGTGGAGTTTATTCAGGTAAACTTTGATGCCGGAGGTTGGACTGCTCTCACCAGTCAGCGGAGAAATACTGAGGAGAAGAATCTTTAGCGCTCTGCACAGAGTTTCCTTTCAGCCCAGGAAGAGGGAAGGAAATTCATTTATGAACTCAGCAATAAAAAAGCAGCTTGCTTGTGTGGAGAGCATGGTTCATCGCACAGTGATTCACAGTGATTTGGGATGTGGAGGAAAGATGACTATATGTGTGTATGCGTGTGTGTGAGTACGTGTGTGTGTGTGTGTGTGTGCGTGTGTGCATGCGTATGTGTGTGTGTGTGTGCATGCGTGTGTGTGTGTGCACGTGTGTGTGTGTGCATGCATGTGTGTATGTATATGGTGTGTGTCTGTGTGTGTGTGTGTGTCCGTGTCCGTGTGTGTGCGTGTGTGTATGTGTGTGTGTGTGTGCGCGCGCGTGTGCATGCGTATGTGTGTGTGTGTGTGCACGCGTGCGTGTGTGTGTGTGCATGCATGTGTGTATGTATATGGTGTGTGTCTGTGTGTGTGTGTGTCCGTGTGTGTGTATGTGTGCGTGTGTGTGCATGTGTACCTGTGTGTGTGCGTGTCTGTGTGTGTGTGTGTGTGTGTGTGTGTCTGTGTGTGTCTGTGTGTGTGTGTGTGTGTGTGGGGAGAAAGGCAACAGCCATATCTCATCTGTGAGATGTGGCGCGATGGGGAGTGCTGCCGGATTAAACCGGTTTCCCTGCTGGGCTGTTGAGATGCAAACAAACATATTAAAACGGCTCAATGTGACTGATAGCATTACCTGCTCCATGACCAAATGCTTATGAAGACGTGCGGACGAAAGGAGTGCTGTTCCCTCCTCTTCAGACGGAGGGCTTTCTGGAGCGTTCAGCAGGTGGCACCCTAGCACTTGAAAATGCCTCTGCTCAATATGAGGTCTGAATGATAGGCATTCACAGGGTTTTTTTCAAAATGGAAGATGAATGTCCCTCCACATTCTGCCTGTTCTCCATTAATAAGTAGATTTTGTATTTTTTAAAGAGTTATTTTATGTGTCTTTTTTCATGAAATGATAGTTTTTACTGATTTGCTGCTGTTTTTCTTAGAATATGAACACTGTATTTTAAGCTTATTTGGAGAGAGCATTGTATTGCAAATTAAACAGAACTATACATTTGGCTGTGTTTTGTGAGTGTGTTGTTGACTAAAAGGATGGTGGGTTCTGGTGGAGTGACGTGAAGTGTGAAGTTTCATTGGTGGCTGTTGAGGTTTACAGGATCTCTGGACCCATCCTCTCTATGCATAGTGTCAGGAGATCGTTCAGAGCCAACACCCCCCCCCCCCCCCCTTCCCCTTTGTAGCGTCCATGAACAGTCACTGTATAATCGTGCCTCGTCAGCACTTCAGATGGCCACTGACACCTGGAGGTGATGAGGCACTTAAACACAAAAGGTAAGTTATAAAGGGAAATGAGGCCACAGTAAAAAGAGAGGGCCAAGCGCAATAAAAAATGAGTGCAGATGAAATGGGCTGTTAAGTTCTCTGTCTTTCCATATCTTACAGCCACGGAGTGACCTCACTCCCCACCGGCGTCTCAGAGTCTCTACATTTTTCCCCCAAGTTTACTGTCTGATTGCGTGCAACAGATAAGTTTCAGGCCTTATTATACAGAACATAAAGCTTGTGAACCATTCCCTGCTTCACTCCAAAGATGTTTTAGGGGCCGCAATAAATTAAGTTGAAGGTCATAAAATTAACAATTTCTCTGGGCAAACAAATCTTAATTTTTTACTTTTATTGTTCTGTTCTTTTTCTTTTATGTTCGTACTAAACTAACCGTGTAGTTTATTCACCTTTGTTTTGTTTTCACTTGTGTATATTATGTCTTGTTTTCACTTACCAGAAGGCCATTTTGAGGATTACCCATGTCTACTGTGCAATATTTAACATAGCTATTATTATTTTAGTGTCTATCTCAGATTTCAGCTTACAGATTCATTCTTCTGCTGGGAAATAAACTTCTCCTAATATCTTTGGCTAGAAATCCCAGAAATAAATGCAGTGTAGCATAGTATTGTAAGTAGTACTAGAATAGTAATATAATATAAATCCAAATAGTAGTTTTCATCAGAGTAGATACCCTGTATTTCTGTACAGTATGTACAGTATACAAAGCTGCAGTTGCTGCAGTGGAACAGGATTGTTTGTTACTGTAGAGATGGCTTCTTGGATTGGAACACCTCGTACACTTGAACCTGAACTCGTCTCTTGTACACAACGTCCGGTAAACACATCTTTGACAACATGGAAGGAGGGGGGTTGGCCTCCTGGATCTTGCAAGCGGGCTACCCATAACGCTAGTGGACATCGAACAGCTGGAGAACGTTGTATCTTTGACCTTTGACAGTTGTACCATTACATCAAGTAATCATGTAGGATACCCCCCCCTCCCGCACACACCCTAACCCCCCCCCCACCACACTATTTCCATGTTGTGAATGCACCTACATGTTAGCTGTCAGTCTACTGCTGGTAATTTACCTTCCATCTTCTTTTTCCGGTCAAGCACTGACTTCCTCAGACTCCCCTGTTCTGCCTCCTTGCTTAATATTTTGTAATGTGACGCGTACCCCGAGTGGAGCCCATTTGGCCATTTTTTTCCCCTTCCCTCTGTGTGACGTCTGCTCCAGCGTACCTTCCCTCAGCTCCGCAGAGGTGTTGAGTGGTGGTGGTGGGGTGGGGTTGAGGGGGGTCGGTCTGGAGGGGGATCTTTGTCCGGCTTTTAAGAGGGAGAAGAAGAAGGGAGGGAAAAAAAGAAATCCACTTTGAATCAGTATCCCATCCCAGCGCGCCAGATTGCCTTCCCTTTCAGTCTTTTTGACAGAAGGAAAGTACAGCCATTTTTGCCAAATGTAAAAGGTACTTGCAGGCATACCAAACTTTTATAGCCTTATCGACGGTAAATCTTCATAGAAATAGTACTGTTGCAGGGACAATGATGTGAATACATTATATAGGTACCTTTCTTTTACTTTTACAGTATTGTGACTGTTCATTTTTGTACATCTAGCCATGTGGAAGGTATTTATAGTGACGTGGTGTAAGTATTTTCTTTGAGAGGTTTGAAACCTGTATTAAAATGGATCATTTAAGTAATTTCATATTTTCCTTTTGATCACATGGGAAGTATCATATTCCTTTGATGTATGCCAATTTAGGTTGATGTGGCCTCATATAGTCAGATGTAATCAATTACAGTGCGTGTTTCATCTGTTTTTGCGTGCAGTCAGACTATGTAAATCAGTGTAATTTTATCTCCACGGAAACCACAGTTCATTCTGCTTAGTAAACAATGATGGAAATTACAGCATATTGCTACTGTGACTTTCTGAAGAACAACCCTAGATTTGTATCTAAAATATATTATTGTTTTGAACAAAATTTGATGAGTCTGACTTTCAGATAATTAAAAATGAGACACATAATACTAACTGGTTTGATGTTACTTGAAGTTCTTTTTTTTATTTTTTTTATTTAGACCTCAATCGTCTTAATGCCCTGATACCCGGCATTATTCTGCAAGTACCTAAAGTATCTTTCAAAGACATGCGCAACCTTAAACAATATATTTTTTTAAACTGTAGAAGTGAAATATCCTGTTAATGTGTCGCTCATTTGTCTTAGGATATGTGCAGCGTCCTCCAAAAGCCCCAAAATATAATTCCTGCTAGAATCTTGTGTAGTCTCTTCAAGTATTTACTTCTGTGTCTGTGTGAATTATGTTCAGTTGCCATGTAGAAAATTCCCAAAAAGACAAAATATAGTTTCCATATCTGCTGTGCCAGTGTTGTCTGTGACTGACAGCTGGGCATGCACATAAATGAGCAAAGCGTACCCTGGGGAGGCAGGCTTTCGATCAGAGGGGCGCCCATATCTCAGTGCACGCCAACAATCCCCTCTGGTCAGCTGGGGCAGCGCAAGTCACTGTGTGGGAGCTCAGCTGCCAGACTGCGGAGTTTAAAACGAGCAGCGGCTGGCATCGTCTTTGTCTTTCAGGGGAAAGTGTGAGCTCGCCTGTGTTGTCCTTTATTGACGGGAGGTTGCATCAGTGGGCAGGAACATGATTCGGCATTGCAAACTGCAACAATATGGGTAAAGTTACAAAAACAAAATAATATTCTATGATTAAAATGTTCGGCCTACTAAAATGTGAAATGGACTTTGATATGGATGTGGGGACACAAAAGCACGCACACCCAAAACTTTTATCTAGCGTGCCCCCCCCCCCCCCCAGAGATGTGATTCTGCCCTGGTACAACTGCAACTCGCCAGCATTCCCAAATGATGAGGTTCAGCTGGAGGTAACTAGGCTGTCAGGTTGAGGTTGTTTTTGTTTTAGCACATCTCTCTGTCAGTTAGTGAGGAATCCCATTCCCCTGAATGCACACTGCATTACCGGAGGTAGATGGAAACAAAAAACAACGGGACATTTCTACCAGTTGAATGTTTCTCGGTTTTAATTGTGCATATTTGCCAGCATTTAATATTGTACACATACACTACATGGCCAAAAGTATGTGGACACCTGACATCCAACATCTCATTCAAAATTATGGGCATTATTATGGAGTTGGTCCACCCTTTGCTGTTATAACGACCTTTACTCTTCTTTGTACTGGATGTTGGAGCACTGCAGCAGGGATTTGCTTCCATTCAGCCCGAAGAGCATTAGTGAGGACGGGCACTGATTGGATGATTAGGCCTGGCTCTTAGTTGGCTTTCCAATTGATCCCAAAGGTGCTGGATGGGGTTGAGGTCAGGGCTCTGCAGGCCAGTCAAGTTCTTCCACACCGTTCTCTACAAAAGCATTTCTACATCAACATCGCTGTGTGCCTGGGGGCATTGTCATGCTGTAACAGGAAAGGGTCATCCCCAAATTTGGAAGCACAGAATTGTCTAGAATGTCACTGAATTAAGATTTGCCTTTGCTGGAGCTAAGGGGCCTAGCCCAAGCCATGGAAAACCGCCTCAGACCAAGTGAATTTTGAAGTGTTGCATCATGTTTTCATACATTGCTTGTACTGGGTTGCTACACATGGCAGATACCCTCTGCTTCCTGCAAAAATACTGAAGTTGAAAAGTTGGAAACCGCAATAAAGAAGTAACTTTTACACAATAAAATTCACAATGTGGCTGAATTTCCATTTTTCAGAGGAAACTTCAAGACAGGATATTCATTTTCTGACCACTGCAGGGATTGTTTAATGTTAAAATTGTGCTGGGTCAATGATGTATGTTTCCAATGAATCTATTTATTGGATCACAGTGAGATTCCATTCCATTGATCTGTTTATTTTTCTGAGCCAATTTTTCCAGGAAGGCCAGCAATTATACCTCTGGTGTCTAAAAATGTTCAATTTTGTAGGTAGTTGATGTACAGTACAGTAGTTAACCAGCAGGAGAGGGGCAAGTGGTTCTTTATTTTCAGAACTCTGTAGCATCACTCAGTGCCATTTGCATAAATGTATTAAAGTCCATTAAAAACTATTTTTACATTTTTGTACCTTCTGTTCCTCTAGTCTAGTTCATCCAGTACAAACTATGCTTTTAAAAGTTTTCAGCACACTGCTTAAGTCATTTGGAGCCGACCTTAGGAAAAAGCTATGTAAAGGCTTAGGTGCTGAAACATGAACAGGTGCATTGCACAAGCTTAGTAGAACGATGAGGCCCAGCTTCGATTTAAGGAGGAGCATAGAGAAGGATTACTGCTCAACATATAATGCAGAATTCTGACTTTTTTTTCCCTGGAAAGAAGTATGTACTCGTTGTATTTTCCAGAACACAAGGAAAGGTTTAAATGGGATGCAGTGGATTCTGATAGATCTGTGCAGCACTCAGAGAACCAGCATGCTCTGCTCTTTAATTCACTCCCAAGTTCAGCTGCCTCTGCCTGGCTGTAGTGCACTGTACAACGGCTTAATGATTCATCCTCCACATTATCATTTTTCTAGAATGCAAATACACAAATATTCCCAACAGAAATTAAAAGGTTTCATTTTTAGACGCCTCTTTAAAAACAAGCGGGGAAACCAATTATGTAAACGTAATTAAACGCAAGCATTATTGCGGCGCTGAAAATCAGCACAGCGTTATTCAAAACAGTGCTAATTTCACTTCTTTGACCCTCCCTTAATGATCGCACAGCCTGTAGAAAAGTGCTACTCCAAAAAATTGAGTTAAATTACAGGTATTTTGCTAATCGGGAGTCCTGCTAAGCTGCTACACTGGTGTATGGAAAAGTGAGCTTTACATAATTTTGATTAGTCTAAAATGGTTGTCTAAAATTTTTTTTTTTAATTATTATTTTTTTTAATGCTGTATAGCTTCAGAAGTTATGAGTTGGGAGGGAGAGCCTGGGGTGTTAGAATTTTGCACTTAATTCTCACTCATTGCAGTCTAACCTATAAGTTAACCACAAGGTCTGTGAATACAAAATAAGCAAATACATATGCATACTTTAAACGTATTGAGCGAAGTGCGGTAAGCCTTTTTTTTTGTATGTACAAACCCCACCACAGCGGTGCTGGAGTATGAAGTGGTCGATTGAAGGGGCAAAGGTTTTTGTCTGAAACACAGGATCATTAATTCGGAGGATGTTGGGTTTAATAGAGGATGTGGACTCTGAGACGTGAGCTTGTGGCCGTGTTGGGTAAGAGAGACGAGGCTGATTCTATAACTCTGCTAATTGGAGCTATATCAGACAAGAGTCGCGCCTGCCTGTTCCTGACAGATGTTCGGGTGGGGGAGCAGGACTTAAAAAAAAAAAAAATAAGCGAGAAATGAGAAAGTTTTCCTTTGCGAGAGGCTGAATATTGATGCTGGCTCTCCACAGCGTGATTGAAGATGATGAATGAATCATGGGCTCGTTTGGCGAAGCTCGTGTTCCCGCTGAAACGGAAAGTTGACTACGAATGCTGCCCATTTCCTTCTGCCGGAAGTCGGGTGGGGGAAAAATAAATTAACATGTGAAATGGTCACTCTCCATGTCTAAGCTGGGGAGACACGTTGAAGAAGGACCTAGGCTTTGGGTTGGATGACATCGTCCTGATGGATTGGTTGAAATGGGAGATGGCCGTTTATTTTGTGCGTAATGGAGGGTGGAACTCTGCAGTGATGGAAATTTGGCGTTGTGATTATGCCCTGCGCAAGAAATCCTCCATCTCGTCCTGCTGAACTTTACAGTGAGGCCACGGAATTCAAGAAGCTGCCTTGAGAAGGACTGAGTATTTCACTGTTCACTAATAATAATTCAATAGGTGAGAGTTCCCAGCTTGAGTGACTGGAAATTAAATGGACATGGTTTGGTTTATAAGAAAAATTACTCAATCTGTTTTTTTTTTTTTAGTATTAAATGTTCAGGCAGCTGAAGGGATTTGAATGACTTAAATGTTTTCCCATTGTGGGTTTCATATGTGAAATTATGCCCCGTTTTCTCTTCTTGCCCCAGCTGGACTTCAGTTTCAGCGGGAAATTGGGCACTGGAGATTTTTTTTAATATACAGCAGACAGAATTAAGCGAGTGTAAATTAAATCTGAGGTCCTGATTGTGCGTGGTGTACCTTCTGTCAGCAGATTACTCCTGCGTAATTAGGGAAGGCACAAAATGGCTCCCTGTGTTCCAAGTGCAAGGGCCCTTAATGCGATGGCAGCGTTCATGTACTCTGCTGGATTACATCACTGTTGAGGGGGCCTGTCTCTGACCCCTCCTGGTTTTCGGAGGCTGTGGGTCCCCTCAGTGCCGGCCCTAGCCTCTGAGGGGCCCTGAGCAGGATTTGATTTGGGGGCCCCTGCCCTCATCCCAACGTTAGAAATAGTATGTTTTAGAATAACTAGATGGCCCTGAGCAGCTGCTTATGTGAAGCCTTATTGGGTAAGGCTGGCTCTGGGTTCCTGCACTTAAATAGCCTTTGCTGTCACTCAACGTCTTGTGTTTTATAATTTCAACGATACCAAAGAGGGATGTGGGGCATCCACATTCCAGTACACCAAGTAGACAAAATTTGGCCGCCTTCAGTGTTCATTTTCTGCCCTGATTAGTCCTCCAATTATGCATGCATTTTATAGTGTAGATTTATCTGAGCTCCAACCCTCTGATGTGCGCATCTTCCAAAAACCGTGTGCTTCAGACGCCCATTGTTTCAATATTTATATCTTGTTTTTATGTATTCCTCAATTAAACAGCATCTAAGCTTGATCTGCTAAAAAAATCTGTGGAACGCATGCACATTTTGGACTTCTTAATGGTCTGCACTGCCATGGAAAAGTTATCTTACAAAAACAATGAGAACTACAGCCAATAAGGAAATGAAGACATTTTCTCGGTGAATGTATTATCATAGATGTGTTTGTTAGGAATTGCAAAAGTAATGGTTGATCTTTATGTATCTATGTGCTTCTTATCAGTTTGAAAAGGTCTTTCATTCAAGTCCAGTGTCCATATAGGAAATATATAAGCCTATTATAATTGTGTCAAAAAAGTGAATAGTTAGTAACATTAACAAGCTTGTTATAAATATTTCCTGTTGATCATCTTTTCATAATGCTCTGTATTAGATGTCTAATTCAAAACATTACAGGTAACAACTACTCAACTGGCAAGCCATTAACTAGCTTTGGTAAATAAATGTGTCATTAGCTCTACAGAGAGACTTCTCTCCCTGAAAAAGTGCATTGCTATGCCGTTCAGCTGAGTTAATTAAATAATGAGAAAGTAATATTAGCAATTAAGCAGTCAAGGGTAAATAGACGCAGGCCTTTAGAGAGTGAAGGGAAGACCGAGCTTACTGTACCATTGTTGAACTGTTGCTGTGCCTTTTTCCCCAAAGGAAAATAATAATATCAGACCGGCTTCATTCTGTTTGGAGTGGAATCACATGTACTGGTCACTGCCCTTGCCCAATGGCCCTGTGTGGCTTTGTGTCTCTCTGTGCTTGTCTATCTGAGCGTCTACATTCGATGGCCACGGCTATGGAATTTCATCATTAGCAGGTTGAAGGTTGAAGTTAAATGGTGAATGGACTGCATTTATATAGCGCTTTGGATAAATTGATGCCTCTCATTCACCCATTCACACACACGCACTCACTCACACACCAACAGTGAAAGGCTGCCATGCAAGGTACTAATGAACTCATTGGGAGCAATTAGGGGTTAGGTGTCTTGCTCAGGGACGCTTGGACACGCCCAGGGCGGGGGATCGAACCGGCAACCCTCCGACTGCCAGACAGCCGCTCTTACCTCCCGAGCTATGTAGCCCCAAGTTAGCAAAGGCACCGGAATCCCCCGGTGTTGCCCAAAGCCAGACCTTGCTGCCGTAGCGGACCCTCCCGCGCCTGGGCCTGGCGTCCGCGGCGCTCGTTTTTTCGGGCGCCCCGGTGCTGCGAAGGGAGGAGCGCGGGTTTACGGCGCTTTCCGTGCGCGTCTCCGGAGTCTCCCGTTCTGATTGGCCGAGCTGCCTGCACATCTGGCTCCGACGGTAACGCGGTCCCTCCGGGCTCCTCGTCGTCACTCCGCATCAAGCGGAGTGTCAAAGTGGCTAATCTCAGATTCACGTCAATGGAGAAGAGGGCCTTTTCTCTCTCTCTCTCTGGTAATCGAAAGTGGCCGCGCTACATCACATTCCCCATTCCCTGCTGTCATTAAAGACTTCTTTGTTCTTTTGGGGAACGTTTTACCACCACGCGGCTCTATCCGCCGCAGTTAGCAGCAGCTAGTCTGAGGAAAAATGTCAATATTAATTTTTTCGGCGTGTAAATTTATTCCTATCACAGTTATCGCGGCAGGTGGAATTGACACTTGAACCACACACTTTTTTTAAAGCAGTATCTCAGCCATGTAAGAGTCAGATGGGCAGAAATGTTGTACCACATATAGTGTGTTTATTGGAACGCCCATTACAGTGTAGTGTGTTTTTTTATTAGAACGCACACTGCATTGTTAAACACAGACAATGCTGTTTGCCGATTAAAACTAAAAGTACACGAGTTTACGGTAACCCCATTACTTCCTTTGTCAACACCGTTCTTCTAGGTCAAGTTCAACACACCTACACCACTTAATTTCCCTGCTGTCATAGTAAATAAAGTTAATTTGTTGGCTAGGTAACTTGGCTGCAAGCAGTTAAGTGCAGTCACAGCTGGCTACAGATGGCTGCAGATGTACCAGTACATTACTTACTGAAAATGAATATACCTGGAAATTCACATAAATCGGTTACAAAATGTTGCTTGCTAACTAGCTGTATGTCCTATTGTTAGCTTCAGGCTAAATAGTTTTTTTTTTTTTTTTAGCTAGCTACGCATTCACGACAGGCTACAAAGCTAATGAGCAAAGCAAACTTCAGAGTGCAAATTAGAACTAAATCTGCTCGTCCTCCACTAAGATTGGGAAGTTCTGAGAGTTGCAGAAGAACCAGTGTTGCTCACCACTGGTTGCTATTTATAATTATAAACTGGAAATACACAAATACACTTAATTCCCTTCCTTTTCCAACATGGCAGCTGTACAGAATCCGATGACAAAACCAGTGTAAAGGGAACTCCCACCAACAGATCTGCTGTTTAAAAGACCAATATTCACAGAGGCAGACTCCATCTCAGCTTTCATTACAGTACCCCTGTAACACCTTTCCGTTCTGTTGAGATGGACTGTTATTAATCATCCCATTTAAACGCAAATGGGACCAACCTGAGGGAGAGTGACGGAGACGTGTGAAGGTGACGAGCGCCTGGCAGTTAAGACCCGTGCTCATCGAGGCCTGACCCAGATTAAATGTGCGTAGTCAGAGAACGGTAGGTCTGACGGGCGGTGGAGGAAGGGTAACTTTACTGAGGAGTAGATGAACTCATTTACTTTTTCCTCCTTTTTTTTTTTTGTTTTTGGCTTGGATCTCAGTTTGGATAAGAGATGTGAGGAGATGCTTCCTCTGTGCTTATCTAAAATAAGACGTCGTGAAAGTTGTGCAGAATCAGTAGAAAAGCCAGATTGTTGTTGAAAACAAATTACTTCATGTCATAACTCCAAACCTCCATGCAGTGTTTCATTTGTGGGGCTGGTTTATCTAAACAGGCTGCATTATCAAATAGGCCTACACTTTTTAACTGAACCTATAAAGAGACATGATGAAGGTTCTTTGCTGTCTGGCAATGTACAGATTGGAAAATTAAGCTTGCTCAGTTGCAATAAAAGAGCTGTTTTCCTGACACCCCTGCATTGGTTTGTCTTCTGGATTTTATATAATGTGAAAGCATGGGAGAGGCAAAAAGCATGTAGGAATGTAGAATTATCTATTGTAGCACTATGGAATTTCTTTGCCAAAAGTGGCCAAGTGTCCATGAAGGTTGAATGCAATTTAAAGCAGGAGAGGCTCAGCAGAAATTCTTGAGCATAGTCAGACAAAGATGGCATGGCCATGCTCAAGGATTCAGTAGCGTGGGGGCATGTGTATCCAGAGCAAACATAATTTACTCTCCTCCTCTCTGCTTAAAGAGGGCTCTTCAGTAGTAGCAGACATGGGAAATGGAACACCAAGGCTGGCTTAGCAATGTCTCTGCTCCTCAAATGTGCTCGGTGAGGGTAGCTGAGCTGAGAAACCTCCTTTTGCCCCCCCCCCCCCCCCCCCCCCCCCCAACATGAAGAAGTGCTTGATTAGCAGGGGTTGGGGGTGGGCGTGTGGGGGGGGTGGTTGCTTAGCTACACAGAAAGGGCCACGCCCGGGCAGGTCGTTTCGAGCAAGGCTACAGCTTTGATGACGTGTGCCAGTGGACGGCATAATTACAGTATGGCAGGAAATGCAGCCGCTGCGGACGGGCGCATCGAGGGAAACAAAAATTAATCAATTTCGGCGTCTCTGAATGTCTTCATTCCTCTGAGTACGATCAGGCCGCTCTCCGGTGTACAGAGAGATGTGTGTGTCGGAGAAGCCTTTGGTCTGGCGCTTTGTTCCGCTGTTGGTCCTGACAATAATCCTGCAATCAGGAATAAAGGCCAGAGCGTATTTCTTTTTTTCCACCACGGCGCCGACGTAAATTTAACAGCCCCGTTGGTCCACGGGGCCCTGAGAGTAATAAAAGATGACAGTTATTTTTCTGGCACGGCCACCGATGCTGTTCAACATGAAAATAATTTTAAAACAATTGGGTTTTAATTCAGCTCTCGCTCTCCCCTGGCTTTCCACCACATGAGACTTCACTCTTCTTCATTTTAGTCTAAGGTGCAACACCTCCCTCCCCTTCACCTACCCCCTTTTTACTTTCAGCAGGAATGTGCACGCAGTTAAGAACAAAGCATTAGATCAAGAAAGAAATCATAACATTTTTGTGGGTTAACTCTATTCTAGGTAATATTTATTTTAATTGGCAGCATATGGAAACGCACCTGCTCCAGAAGCAGGTTTCTCATTTGGGAAATAGGAGTTATTAGTGTGTGTTTTTGAAAACGCTGTGTCAATTATTCCCTTATTTGGCAAAACTGAATACGTATCTTAATATTTTATAACTGGTATTTAACACAACACTGAACCACCTCATTCTAATTTCAGCCCAGCAACATATGTTTTAGGGTTATAATGGTCAGAAATCTGAGTACATATAATTGTCATTCACCGCCACCATTTCAGGGTGTTTCTCCCCACTGAGGAGTTTTAACCTCATGTGCTTATTTGGGGGTTCAAGCTTGGTTTTTGCCCCCCTTTGTTTCCCTCCCTTCTGGTTCTTCCATAAAGTGTTTTTGTGACAGTTCCCTGCAAAAAGACCTGTGCAAATGAAATTGATTTGATTTGATGAATCAACATGTAATTCGGTTCAGTTGAAAGAGTGCTTTCATTAGTGTTAAGATGTTCTTCTTTTTGCTTGGATTGCCATTTCTCTCCAATCCAGCCTTTCGTGGCAGCGCGGGAGCCTTCGGTGGGCTCCGTCGCAAAGCATTTGCGGTTAAATTGAAAAAGTTCCCGCTCAACAGTCTTCATGTTCATGCTTTTAAATTGAGAATTAATCAGATTTCATGGAGAATCGTCCATGTGCCCACTGGTGTCTCTGTGCATTAGCACGGCAAACAGTGAGAACAGATTGAGACGACAAGGACAGGGAAGTTAGAATGTATAATGGATATGCCACCGCGCGAGGTATTTAACAGAACGTTTGATTGTTTTCCTGGCCGTGAATGTGCTCTTAAATACAGTATATAATGCGTGTGTGTGTGTGCGTGCGTGTGTATGTGCCTGTGTGTGTGTGTGTGTGTACGTGTGTGTACTGTATGCACGTGTATGTTGGCGACAAGGAAGCTGGTTTGCCAGATGGCTGATTCTGTTAAGGCCAGTACGTGGATGGCATTGAGAAGGGACACAGTATTAGACTACTATAATCACGATCCTTCTGTTAAAGCAGCGAAGGTTCTTTTTGCGGTTACAGAAAATAAATACATTTGATGACTTAAATAGAGTAAAATAAACATTAACTTAAAAAAATTGTTTTAATTAGATTTTCTTTTTTTTTTTACCTTTACTTTTTCTGTCACAGCTGGATATCCAAGGAGCACCTTTTGATATAATTATATTTTCTAGGTTTGAGCCAGTGCTTAAGGCTGCAGATTAAGTTTTACTCCTGTCACCTTTTTTGGGATGAGCACTGTGTACAAATGGAGAACTTGCCTTTTGAGAACTTGCCTGTGGAACGATGGTTCTTGCAGCAGATGAGGTGGGTTTTGATGTTCTTGTGGGCGAAAGGGTTTTGTGGCCTCTGTACCAGCAGTTGATTTAATCTCTGAGGTGGCTTTCTATCCAGTCATTTGGTTATCCTCCCCTTCCTCTAGAGGCTCAGGGTTTCTCGGTCACCTCCGTTGACTGAGATCTTTGGCTGCTCGATCCTTACGTCTTGGGAAAGCACTGTGCATTGCTGACTTTGGGTTAGACATGGTGCTGGAGAATACCTGGGGAACACTGTTTTTAGATTTGCGGTCAGACAGATCTGATATTAATTACATCCCAGTGCTCCTGACCTCTGTTACTTGTGCAGCTGCACAGTCCTGATATCTCACTGCAACCCAGCTTTGCCTAAACGTTAGGCCCTAAAGGTTTGTGTCCGGTTCACCTTCATTTTTCTAACGTCTAATGTCTTTTTGTCTGATCTGTTTGGCCTCTGGTCTCACTTTCCCCTTCCAAATCAGCAGGGTTGCAGGTGCACTTGCGCACTTCATTTACTGTGCCCAGTTTAGGCCAGCATTAATACTACTGTGAAAGCAGGAAAGCCACTGTGTTTTTCTAAGGAAATTGGTCTTGGGTACTTGTTGGCTATTGGGTACATGTTCAGTGCTACGTGTACAGTCATAACCGACAGTCCATTCCTGGGTTCCTGCCATTTGTATTCAATTACATTATGTTGCTTCGCCACAGATTAGTCACCAAACAGCATGGAGGCATTTTGACACTAAATCAAATGAATATCACCATGGAAAAATGCTCCACTTTTGAAAAGTGATATGCATAATAAGCAGATATCAAAATACCACTAGACGACGAAAATGATGCTTCACCTTCAGAGCAAAATTCCCTGTTTACTATGCATGAACCAAAATTATGCACGTGATATCCCACTGTTGACTCTACGCCGTGTGCTCACTGCTGTTTGTAAAAACGATCGCCCCATTCTGCTTTGCGAGATTTGAAAGCGCTCTGCCTAAATTGCCCGTTAGTAAACATGCACGTTATTGAAAATGACAGGCTTCCCAGCCAGTGACTCCAGGCTCTCCTGGTGTAATCCTACAGCAAACACAAGCCTCGTGCCTGTGTTATGTCTGTGTACACGTTGGTGGGACATCAAATAAATAAATAAAAACTTGACTCCGGCTTCAAAAAACCTGCGGGTCTCGTTTAATTTTGGGGGGCCCTGTGTGAGTCTCAAGCCTGCAGTGAGGTCTGTTCTGTGCTTCTGGGCGGGAGCTCTGCCCAGCTGGGGTCGATGGAACAGCTGTGGTGCTTTGCTCCATTAGCCAGACAGCATGTAATTAGAGCCGGGGACCTTTCGCTGTCACAGTGCAGGTGATACCTGGGAGGTTTTTTTTGGGGGTTTTTTTTTTTTTTTTTTTGCTAGCAATGGGTGGAATGAGGCCTCATTGCGGAGCTACCATATGCTAGCCGCGACTTGCTGATTTGAACCGAACGTTGGGGTTTTTTGCTGTGGAGGGCTAACCGTTTTTTGATTTAGTTAAAACAATGGAGTCAGTGATTGACGGCTCACTGTACAGTAGCTGCACCTATTGTGAGTTTCCTGAAACCTTACTCTCCCCGTTCCTAGTTTTCACACTAGACCTCTGGGAATGCATGGCTTTCTTCTCCCCCCCCCCCCCCTCCCCCCCTTACCGCTTCTCATACATTCCCGCTAAAACCCCCGATAGCGCTCAGCTGGTAGCGCCAGCGGGTTCTGTCAGCCCCCCTACAGGAGCAGGCCCCGCGGCTAAAAAAGGAGAAACGCTTTCATGCGGCGTTGGGCTCCGCGTGATACCCCGTGATTTGCTTCCTCTGCATATATGCCCCCGTAAGAGTAATGGCCTTAATAAAAAATAAAAAAAAGAGCTCTTTTGCCCGAGCCCTTGGTCGTGGTGACAGAGGCTGGTTCCTGGGCTGCGTGTAGCCTGCACTCGTCTTTTCTGTTCTCTTTTCCAACGGGCAGAATGAATGGACGTAGTTGTGAGAAGACATGTTGAGGTTTTTATTTTTTATTTATTTTATTTTTTGTGAATGCCCTTCGTCTCCAATGAGGTCATTCAGTTCCTTCACCAATTTTAATTTAAACAAAAATGGCATTAGCAGTTTTCAATTAAGCAGTTAATAATGTGCCATGTTATCTCGCTCCATCCCTTCTCTTTATGGCCTGAACGGCACTGCGCTGTACTTAACGAGCCTGACCAGTCCCCGCTAGTTACTTGTACCCACTGCACCATTATGTGCTTCCTTAATTGGGTTTGGGTTTTATGTGTCTAATAATCTTATATTTCCCGTACTGGCTCAAGTTTTCACTCCTTGTCTCAAAGTGGTCTTCAAGCAATCAAAATGGCCGGGTAATTATTTTTCTTGCGTGCGTGCTGCATGTTTGAACTTAATGTTGCCTGTTATTAAAATGGTTTCTCACGGCAGTTAAACATTACAGGTGGGCTCCCAGTGTTTAATCCGTTTAAGCTGGAAATATTTGGAGACGGCGTCTTGAGACAGACATACTGATTGAATGAGCATATTTACGGCACCTGTTCAGCAAATATTGTATAGCCGATTCTGTCGCTCGCCAGGTTGGCTAACCCGTTACAATGAGTCAAACGGTATCAAGCACAGCTGTCATAACTGTCCAATGTAATAAAGAAGGCCCCAGATCATCCAAAGAATAATATACCTTTTATAACAAGTAAAATGGCTCCTTCAGGAATCTGAACATGAGGGTAACTCACCCCTACTTTAGGGACATCCAGACACAACCTGGTACCGTAATATTTTTATTGTTTTTTTTTATTATTATTTTTTCCCAGTCCCTCCCCCATAGTTTGTCAGAATATGTTTCACTCTATTTCTCTGTTTATGGAGAAAGGGCTGCTCTGTATTTTTGGAATGTGTGGCAGTTGGATCTACAGTCTGTTAGATAGATACATGTCGAGAATGGCCCCTTAGGGGAGAAAATGTCATTGTTCTCGAGCGCTGCTGGGTCTGTGTTGCACTTCATCCATCTCAGTCAGCTCATCTCAGTCTATTCCAGACGTCCCTGACAGTGGCAGCCAAAAAGGTAAACACTATTCTTAATTTGCGGTGAATCAGGATACTAATTAATTAGGCGTATCATTCTGCCCATCTGCACAACACTTGCTGAGTTACTTGGAGGTGATCTATATTCTCTGTCAGTGGATATTGCTGGGCACTGAACAGATATGTAGGAATGGGAGGCAGAGAAGCTACCCTGTTCAGTGAGTCATTGACTTGCATAGACCAATCAGAGACCTTTTAAGAAAATAATTAATGAAACCTCATAACAAACTATTTCAGTTGGCTTGACTCCGTGAGTTGACAGTAGTGCATGATTTGCTCCTCCCATTTTAGCATGCATGAAGCCTCACTCACCCAAGAAGGTTTACTCACTAATGAAGCTTCTCTCACTCACGAAGCATCGTTCATTCGTGATGCCTCACTCACCCACAAAGCCTCACTCGCTGCTTGTGAGGTCATTTGGCCTGCAGACAATGTGTAGCCAACTCCTCACAGCTGAAATGCTGCTTTGTTGTTTCTGTTGCAGGCCCATGTTGGCGATATGACAGTTTTATGTCGCTGGTATTCAGCCAGTTTCAGCCACGATACACCTGACTGACGTCAAATGTTATGAAATAAACGTGTTCATTAATCATATATACAAATATTCTGTATTTTCCGATCATTTGAAAAATCTGTGAATTTTGGCCGCACAGTATGTCTGTGTCTGGATGAGGGTTGTTACGTGGTCTCCCAGTGTTCCTATCGTCGCTGGACTGTTTTTGGCTCTAAGGTCTTGCCTGTTAGAAAACCAGTGACACCAGACAGCACAAATGCATTTGTCTTGATGAACAGACCATAGTCCATCAGGTCATATCACCTTATCTCTTGTGCCTAATTGCTCTATTGGCTAACAAGGTACCTAGAGATTATGCAGCAAGCAGGCAACAACAATCGTTTGTGTTACTGACGGTCATGAATGACAAATTGACACCACTAACCTCTAATCCATATCTTTAATCCATATCCTCTTGAGACCCAACGGTCTCTGTTGACATAATACAACTGTCTTGGATGACAAGAGCATGCTGCAGTGATATATTTATTTTCTAAAATATTATATATATATATATATATATATTTAATGTCCCAAGTAGTGTAGGTTTCAACACTTTGGAATATATATGGTTCATGAGATTAGAGCGCGAAACCCTCAGTTTTAGTCAGACCCCACCTACCTACAGTGAACAGTTTGAAAAATGCAGCAGAGTTTGGAGCTGTGGTGGGGAGGAGGGAGTAGAAGGGAGGGGCGAGGGGATGGGGGAGTTGGGAGTTGGTGAGTTGAGTGTAGCTTCCATACAGACATCAAACCTGTAGCCTAGTTGGCTACGACATAAGATTGATGGAGAACCACTCGCTAGCAAGCGGACTCATTATCAGTCAACAAGATGGGTGGAGTTGGGGCATTGACTTGCTTATGTAGAAGTAGGTTTTTAATTAGATTTTTACCACTGTGGTATCACGGATGCGGGCTGGGCCAAAATCACCTTTTGGCGGCAGCGCATGACTATTTGATGCCCAAAATGTGGTGGCGGGGCTTAATTATATTCTTGTTTTTCTTTACAATAGGAAAAGCCACGAAATGAAAAGCCACGTCTTAGGAGGATATAAGGGATGTAACCACTATTCTTGCAACTCGAAATGTGACATGGCACTGGTCTGTACATCGTTTTCTCTGTGAAGCTAGGTCACATTGTTTGTCTGCTTGCAGTGTCCTTGGGGGCTAAACTTGTTTCTTTCAGTCAAGTGTACATTCAAAATGGCTTAACAATCACTTTTATTTATTATGCTGTGGCTGTATAAGGTGCTCTGTTCCAATGTGGTTTTTGAAGTGACTGTTCTCAACATAATCTGATTGGTTAAAAACTCCTGGGAATGTAGCCTTTGCCAGTCTCAGAAGGCCAGTGCCATTATATAAGATTTCAGAGCATTTAGTAGACACTCTGGTCCGGAGCTACTAGCACAGAGTACGGTTTTATACATAATCCTTTTCGACAGCTGGATATTTACTGAAGCAATTTTGGTAAAGTGCCTTCCCTGGGGTACGTTGGCTGAAACGCCGTCTGGGAATCGAACCCGCACCCTTTGAGTTACAATCCCAGGTCCCTAGCCACTACTCCACACTATGCAGCCATTAATAACAGAATAATTCAATTTCCGTGTACCCACTATTCATTCACAATGGCTATAAATTCTATAAATTACACACGCATGCTTTATTATTCGTTTATTTGGCACATGCCATTATTCAGTAAGACTTTTTCCAGCTTTGGTTTACGCTGCTTCAGGATTCTCTACAACGGAAGGTGCAAAACACAATTTAAATACAAATTAGAAGTGATCCAGGGCTGAAAATCAGATTGAAAGTTTGACAAGCCTGAAACTGAATAACCAATCTGTTTTTTTTTTTTTTAAATAAACGTGGTGATTGTGAGATGGTCCCTCAGCAAGAGTAGACGTAAGCTTGGGGAGCCTGGGTTTAGTCTAAACTCTAAAGAGGTACATCGCTATGGCAATGGAAGGTGGTCAGTGGCTGCTCTTTTGAGAGTGCTAGCTATCCCTTGAAGGTCAAAGGTCAGAGGGCAGTCATATGTAGGCTCAGGGCTCAGCTGTACGGGGAGTACTTAGAATCAATACTGGACCCATGTACTGAAGCGTTACATTAAGAGCCCAATCAGAATTACCAGTTCTGACCTAGATATGGGCTGCAAGAAGAATGGTCAAGCCACACAGTAACCCACATCTTGCATTGCATTGATTGTATTATTTCCCTCCAGATGAATAATTAATAATGGTCTATGCACTGGAGAGAATATTTTATAGGGATTGTTTAACTTTTTTAACTTAAATTTTTTCTCTTATTTTTTATCTACTGTATGTTTTCCTTTTTATTAAATGATAACTGAGATGATGCTTCAAACAACAGCATATTTTTATCTTTTAATTAGCTGCGTATAATCTTCATAACTTTTCAATGGAGATTAAGGAATACTGTGATATTTCTTCAGTGTTGTGATCTTTCTTCTTCATGTCTAAAACCCAGCTATTTATAATTCATACTTGGTAGTTTTTTTTTATTTTTTTTTTACATCTTTCGTTTCCGAGTTAATAGCTCCCCTGGCCTCATAACATCTTTATTACTTCTTGTAAACTGCAGCAGCCTTTTCCCTTTTATATGGTTCCCGATCACCCAGCCACATTTCTTCCACAAACTGCAATCCTCGTTACGTATAACCCGCAATCTCAACCGTTCGGTCATGACCCTCCCAGTTCTTGAGGAGGTGAGAATGAGAATGAGCGCAGAAGGTGCTCTGTGAACTTGGAACCCCGCTCCACTATCGTTTCACCAACACGGGCCACCATGGGCGCAGCACCTGCCGAAACACTGCTGCAGCGTCATCACTTATAACCCCCCAATCTCAACCGTTTGGTCGTGACCCCCCCCCCCCAGTTCCTGAGGAGGTGAGATTGAGCGCAGAAGGTACGCTCCACTATCATTTTGCTACCACGGGCCAGCATGGGCGGAGCACCTGCCGGAACACTGACGCAACGTCAATCAGACCTCTAAACCGCACGCTCCCGCTCACTGTCACGTTCGACACGACCCCCTGAGGGGCTTCATCTCGTCCAGTAAGGGCAGCTTCTCTACCGAAAACCTAGAGAGTCCGCTTGTATTCTAGGCATCGGCGGCGGCAACATCAAAAACAACAAAGATCGGCTTGCATTTTGGACTATTATTGTGCAGTAGAAACTTATGAAAAGAGAAAATATGAATCTTATAAATGGAGATAGTTGGGGGTCTATAAGTGCAAGACTACTTAGTTCTGCCAAACCTCCCTGTCAATCCTAAAGAAGAAGCTTTGAAGTTATGTACCAATATAATGTAATATTAGATTCTTAAAGTGATCCAGTGGTTATTTTTTCAGAAAAATGCTTTTCAAAGGCAAAATTTCAAATTTCAAATCCATCAGTCGCTAAGTAGGATGTTTCAGTTGCGGGCATTTCTGAATGCTCTGTCACGTCTGACCTTGTGGGCAGTCATGTCATTTTGAGCAGCATTCATTTTTAAAAACACATGTCATAAAGAAAAAAAAAAGATAAAAACCTTGCAGGGCTCACGAATTGGACACAAGGGTCGAAAATCACAGGACAGTGAATGCACTTCAACAGTAGTACATATTGCGAAGAGGGAGGGCATTCAATAACACAAGCTGTTCTCAGCCCACTCTTTTTGTTCAATGCTTCATCCTTGCATTGACCCCATAGAACATGTTGCAGCGTTTATCACTGTGCAACCTTCTAGAACGTTATGGTGGATAACTTGTTTGTGACAGCGGCAGGTATTTTCCAGCAACTGAGGTGCTTGCATTACTTGGTTTCATTTTACAGATAGTACAGCATGAAATGTTAATAACTGTAGTCTTGTATGGGCATATTTACTGCAGCACCATCCATAAATATAAAATAAAAAGCATTTTTTCTTATATAACAAAATTATTTAAAAAATTATTTCTAAAAAAATAAGCACTATTCTTTTAAAAGGACCAATGTCATGTACAGTGGCCACTAAGTATGGTAACAATAGAGTTACATTTGTTTTTTTGCTATATACTCAAGGAATTCAGTTTTGAGATCAGAGTTTGGATATCAGGCAGAAGTACACTCAATTTATTTCATGGTATTTACAAGCGTATATATTCTACCATTTCACAGAACAGCTGTGTGTGTCTCTCTCTCTCTCACACACACGCACAGCCTCTGTATGCGTGAACCACAGAGGAGTTATTTTGGATGCTGTCCACTCATAAACCTTTGTGCAGAATGTTAACTTTGAGACACAACCTGTATGTGAAGCATGGAGGATGCAACAGAATTCACGGTGTCTCTCATTTTGACAGATGAGCTTACTTGACCATGTATTATACCGGCTTCACTATCTCCCCATGAAGTTATTAAAATCCAGCTTTGACTGATGCTCATTATGGCAGCTCAAACCTGACAGTTATGTGACAGCCAGTTCCTGACATCAGTAATCATGCAGAAGGAGATGATGTGTGATGTGCACACAATATATGCCTCTGTGATTGTAATTCCCCTTTTTGGGCTATCACTGTAAAAATGAAATCTGAAAAAGGCTTCATCCATCACCCTCATAGCTGAATTCTGAATGTTTATTCATAGGGAAAAATGTGTTTAAGAAATGAAACGTCTCACGTTTATTCTAAAACGTTGAAATTTCTGAAAGATCTGCAGAACATTGTGAATTATTCTTTAATCAACTTCTTATTAATGCTTCAAATTGGTATTCAACTTCAAATAGTTTTGTTGTTTTTAAGGTGTGATTGCTTACTCTTCTCAGCACAATGGAAAAACCTTTTATTACATTTGCTTTACAAAGGCAAGGATCAGGAAAGAAAAGATGCAACTTCTGCATTTTACTGTGAAATGTAATGAGCAAAAAATGTGTCCCATTTCTGCATTGACAGTTTTTAAACTCATCATCCCACTAATAACTCATGAGAATATTGGTGCAGCCAAATTCAATAAAAGACATTAGCTGGGAAAAATCCATTTTTGATTCCCAATTTTGTGACTAATAGAAAAGGACACTGGGTGCATAAATATGCTTAACAGAAAATTAGTTCCTTTTCATGACAATACCAAATTATGGAACTTTCATTCATTTTGGTATTTTAGGCAAATACAAATCATTCCCATATGTACATAATATAAGCTCACACTTGGGTTGCATTAAAAATGAACTACTTTCATGTGCAAAATCACTGTTCCTTAGAAAGACCCATCTGAGTGGGTGTTTTTAAAGTTTTTAGTGCTCCAGTGTAGGTTCATTTCAACATTCATTGGGATACATAACTATTTACCCAACAATGTACTTAACGAATCATATAACAATGCATTTGACATTTAAAAAAAAATCAGGTGTTTAAACAAAATTAAACCAATTATTTTCATTGCTGGTTCTTCAAAAAAGAATGAATAAAAATCCCATATTGAAGATTGACTTTGAAGCTGCACCAAGGCCTTTGTTAAATAATAGATTGGGTCTTTTTTTTTCTTTTTTTTTTAAAGTGCACATGCAAATACTGTATGTGCTTACATTTCACTGACACCCAAATTACCATTATTTGATATATGAAAGCAATGTGTCCCTGACTAAAAAACATCCTTACAACTTCTGTGGACGTCTGCAACACAAACTCCCACCTGCTTGGGTAGTGTGCTAGCAAACTTTCAGTGTACAAGTGACATTTTCATCTAGCACTTGCACATTGATAGTTTGCTAGTTCACTACCCAGGCTAGTGGGAGTTGGTGTTGCTGAAGTCTGCAGAAGTTGTAAGGCCCTTCCTTTTCAACTAGCACTTATAAGGGAAGTTAGACAACTGGTTAGCCAATCAGATGTTTTATTTGCTGCTGACCAGATTTACAAGCTATTAAGTTGACTAGCAGTGCACATCTATGGAAGTGCGTAGAGGCATGCAATATATTTTTTTGGTCCTGTTAACTAGAGATCGCAAATTATCTCTTTGATTTTGACATAACAAAAGTTGTTTTTAGCATGATCGCAAGATAAACATCTGACTGCACAGTGATTGTGTGTGACAGACTGCAGATAGCGCAGCGTTACTCTATGTATCATGTCTATGGTAGAGGAAAGTTCAAGAATGAAAAAGCAACCTCTGCCTCCTTGGTTACAGTCAGTATGCAATGACTGAACTCTACACAAATCCCATTCTTGGTACTCCCACACTCATTTTCTTTTCCATTTGTTTAGAGAAAACCATTTTTATGATGACATCATGCTGATCAGGTTTGTTCTTTTGTCCGTGTCTTTTCTTTGCTCCACGCTTTGCACAGTGCAAGTTCCTTTTTTTTGTTATGTGATTAATAAGCCGATTAACATTGCTGTTTGGCTGTTGTGAGGTTTCACATTTTGTACTTTTGCATAATTACTGATGCAATAGCGTAGTAATATTTGAGATTTGTAAACTCCAAAGTGGTCATAGCTGAAGAACGGGATATTTGTGTATGCACTTCTTGTTTATAATCTTAAATCACCTTATTAATTCTTTATTATGTTAAAAGACTCCAGAATAACACTGTATTTTCCTTGGTAATTGTCATGTCTGGAGCAGGACTGTGCAAGAAACCATTACAAATCACATGTGTCATTGTGGCCATGATGGGAAATATTATACTGTACAGCCACAGCCAATATCTTTAGGAAAGCCAGTGGCTATAAATAAATCAAATTTGATGAAACCCTACATGATATAAAAATGCACGTCTTTTGCCTCACAAGAAATGTCTGGCAGTCAAACCGGACATATGTCTTTCTTAGAAGTATTTCTTAGAGTCATTGCAGCCAAATTTTGGGTGCCTGGGAAAGAACTCCTTGCTTTGTCAAAGTAACTTTTTCTGTGTTGTGCTGATCAAAAAAAAAAGAAAAAGAAAAAGAAAAAAAACCCAGTCCGGCAACAGGCCTTAGCCAGCACTGGTTCCGAATGGGAGCAATGAAGGCTGACAGGCCCAGGAACCCGCCTGGAGCTGGTGTGCGTCTCCGCCGCGAGCCGCCTCGGCCCCCTAATTTATGACTGTGTGCATCTTTGTCTCAACCCCTATAATTAAACCCTCCATCTTCATGCAGAAGGGATGTTTATCAGTCTGCGGTGAAGGATGGGTTTTTCATCACATGTAATGACGGGCTCTCTTCCTCCCTCGCTTGTTCTTGGCAGGGAGATGAGATGCACAATCAATTCTTTCTCCGCTTTTCTTTTTTATTTATTCCCTCCCCGCAAAAAAAGGTTCAAAACTCACACCGGCTCATTTGAAGCAAATAAATGAAAATGTCTCCTCAGATAGGATGTGAAGCCTTGTCCCGGGAACTATTGCAGATTTCTATTCGGGCGAGCTAGAAAATGTGTTACCAATAGGTGCTGTCCAATAGCTGCTCCTACTTTGATGCCTTGGTCATAGCATTGTACTGCTATAGCGGGTTTCAGTGGACTTCTGTAGGACTTGTGCTGTCCTGACTGTAGGATGTTGCAGTGATTAAATGGGCCTACAGATGCTTGTGTTCCGACTTAAATTTTAAAAAAGTTAAAAAACACTTTGTAGAAGAACCGAGAGGATCTGTGGTGCTTTAGAACCTGAACCTTTAATGGCAAAGATTTCTCACTTAATATAGATTAACTACCCTCTAAAATCATAGATCTGAGCAGAGTTCTTCCCTAGGAAAGTGTACAATAAAAAGTGCATCGGTGCACTGAAATCCCTTTTAGTTCCTTTAAAAATCTATAAAGATGCACAAAGCTCTGCTTGCATGAGGCACTTTTACTGGCTTTCCGTACAGTTTCTCTCACAATGGCTTCTTTTGGTGAACGAAGGTGTCCTGTTACATCTTAATGCACTTATCTGTTTACTTCCTGAAGTCAATTACAGCGGCAGAGCGGGCCCATAGTATTCCTATTCTGAGTTAATGTTTTGGAAGCGGTGGTGCTATCTGTGCTTTGCACCAGGTAGTTAATGAAGTTGTCTTTATTAATGACACTAAACTCCTATCACTCCACACTTACTGCACCTTCATTATCCTTCCCCTATTTTACTAACATCGGGGGGAAAATTGAATTCCGGTAATGATCAAAATTAACTTGCTTCAATCTTCAATCTTTTTCAGGTCTCGCTCTCTCTGTCTCTCTCTCTCTCTCTCTCTCTCTCTTTCTCTCTCTTTGTCTCTCTTTCTCTCTCTCTGTCTTCCCCCCTCTCTTTTCGCTCTCTCTTTCTCTCTCTCTTCCCCCCTCTCTTTCCTCTCTCTCTCTTTCCATTTAGTGGGTCGCCGTACAGGGGTGAATGTGAAGTGAATATCCTTACAGAGTGGATGCTCCTTGTTAGAACTTGGATCTCAAATTTAGGAATGACATGCTTCATATTAAAAGGAAATGTAATTTTCCTTTTTTATACATTTTGGGATAGTAATTTGATTGCTCAGGGTGCCTAAATGACATTGTTAACATCCAGAGATTGTTAACGTCCTCTGGCAACAGCCTTAGCGAGAGAGTGCTGAAAGATTACTGTGCTTTGTTTAAAGGTAAGTGCTAGAATGGGAGAGCTGACTGTCTCCAGTACTGCTATGGATTCAAGGAAGTATTTTGCACTGATTAACACAACACAATAATTTTTTTTTTTTCATGAAACCTCTTCTTTTGTGGTTCCTTCTGTTAATCTTTCAAGCATTAGGTCTCCATGGCAACAGATGAAGGTCTATGGAGTGTGTCTTTCTGTGGTTTGAATAGACAACACGTTGCAATCGATTCCACAGCAGAAAAGCATTAATTGAATTTAGAATAATTTCTAAGGCAAGTGATGCTTGGATGTGGATGCATTATACCATATGTTCACTGTACAATATGTCCTCTACCCAGTACATCCTGTCCAATGTATCTCAAGTTAATTAAAGAGTGTGGAAAACCGCATTGATTGTAATGACCTTCTGTGAGCCACAGTAGTTCCCAAAACAATTACTGCACATGCCTGCCTCATACATCTACAACACGTGAACGAAAATGCACAGAAGTGGTAATTTAAATCAGAAGACAAAATATCTTTAGGCTTGATAGAATTGAAGACAGTGTCCTCCTCAGCACTTACTGCTGTAGGTAGCTTCTCTCGCAATGACTTGTTTTGGTGAACGAAGGTCTCTTTTTACATGTTTATGCACTTATATTCTTACTGCTGTATGCAGTAAGTTCATGATGCATGTGAACAAAGGATGCAGTTAATTTTGGCAGAAGACACAGTTTAACCCCTCTGTGGCGATTTCACTCTCACCCATTTCGCGCTGTATGAACAGAGGCCTTATTGCCACCTTCTGGGCTGAAACGGTCTGTCCCGCTACCCCACCAGGCACCTTCAGTGCTACCTCACTGCTTCAGAATTGAGGGTTTTTGGAGGGTTATTCCTGGCTTTGTATTAAGTGGCCACTAATGCTGAAACCATGGAAAATGCCAGATAGTCCTGGACAAAACGGCATCCATGTAACAATGTGTTACCTAAAAAAAAAAAAAAATATATATATATATATATATATATATATATATGTATATATATTTCTTGTCCCATATCCAGAATTGCATGTTGAGATATACTGCAATGTCTCATTATAAAAAGCACGCTTAAGGTATTAATGCAGTAGTATGACATAGTATGATGTCCAAAAGCGCCTATACTTCCTGAGGAGACTCAAGAAGTTTGGCATGTCTGCCAAAACCCTCATCAGTTTCTACAGGTGCACCATTGAGAGCATCCTCACTGGCTGCATTACTGCCTGGTACGGCAGCTGCTCCGCTGCTGACCACAAAGCCCTCCAGAGGGTGGTGAAGACAGCGCATCATTGGCTGCCACCTCCCCTCCGTGCAAGGCATCTACCAAAGACGATGCCTTAGGAAAGCACAGAAAATCATAAAAGACTACAGCCACCCAGCTTATGGTCTGTTCTCGCTGCTGCCGTCTGGTAGACGCTACTGGAGCATCCGGGCACGGACAACCAGACTCACAAACAGTTTTTTCCCCCAGGCCATCAAGCTTCTCAACCAGCAACATTAATTTCAGTGATCATGTTGATCACATGACCTCCTATGTATGCTTCTTCACTTCCTATGTACATTCAATGTACATTATCACAATTTTATGCACATATTCATCAGCACTCCTGCACTTTATATGTTTAGTATTTAAATATTTAATACTCCTATTCTCATTGTCCATATCCCCCATCTGTACAGGCTTTGGTACTGCTGCTGATGTTTAATACAATGTATATTTTTGATATTTTTTGATATTTTTGCTGTCTTGCTTCTACGTAGTTGCTGCCTGCCATGCCATAAGAATTTCTTTGCTCAGAATGACCTTGTGTTATACTGTGCACTTGAAAAATAAAAAACACTTTGAACTTTGATGTGACATAGCCTATTGTTCAGTGTAAGCAGTGGCGCCCTCTTGTGGATGCCTTTGGTGCTCAGTACCTGAGTAGACTACGAAAGGGTGGACAAGAAGAGACACAAGGAGGAGTTTGGCAATGTGTAGGAAAACACTTTCTGCCTTTTCTACAGCAGGTCTTTTTTTTTTTTGTTGGGGGGGTGCACTGTTTTCCATACTTGAGCTTCCTTGATGTTTGACATGAAATTGTGTGCGTCGTCCCTCTATGAGAGGTCAAGGCTTTGTAAGTTTCCCCTTTCAAACACTGACTTTAGTCTAAAGACCAAAAGCAACAAAGCAATACGGCAGAATGACAGCTGGACAAAGTAATTTGAGCACACAGGATTGATGTTGACATTTTTCAATTAGTTTACAATGCCATTGTAGTCAGTGAAGAAATTCAGGTTATTTACTTTATCTTATTTAAGGATACAATGAGAACACTGGTCAGGATTCAAATTTTAAACCCTCTGGCTACCATGCAGTCCAATCCCCTCAATCCCTACATCCTTCCTATACCTTAACATGCATTGCCCCATTTTGCATTGGACTGGCGTTTGTACATTCTTAAGTGCTTATACTTTTAACCGATTTGGGTTTTGGGGGTATATATACTCCATATAATATTTATATATACATCATGGGTTATCAACAAAAAAAAATGCGAGAAACAGATTTTTTTTAAAACTATTTTTTAGGTTACTGTCCCTTTAATTTTCCTTGAAATTAATACCGCAATGCAGTAACACACAACCATTTATTTATTTCGAGGTGGTTTGCATGGTTGAATTGTTTTTCATGTTGTTTATTTTTTCAGATTAAGTGCTGCTTATTGTAGTTTTGTGACATGCATTTGTAACTAGAGAGTGACTTGAGGATTGATGGGTGTTTCGATGCGATAACCGGAGAAAAAAAAAAAGAACTTTGTGAAAAATCTTGGTAAGTTGGGCGTGACAGTGGCAACTGAGTGATAAAAAAAAAAAAAAACATTTTCAGGACATCATTTTTCATTTTCTACAGTACAGTGGGCAAAATTATAACAGTTTCATGGCCTAGTCAGCTTCGCCTCTGGGTGCAACGCTACAGTGATAAAATTCAGAAGTACTTCAAATTGCAAAAAAGGAACATTGCATTTTATCATAAAAGGCTTAATGTTGAGACAATTATTCCAGATTGTTCCTGCCAAAGTATTGTTCGGGGGTACCTCTGGCTGTTTTATGGCTTTATGCTGTTTAAGATTTTGATGTTTTTTCCTACCAGCGGTGACTATAATCCTTGCTTTAATTTTAATTGCTGTCCTTGTAAATTTTGCAGTTCAAACCATTTCTAGGTAATGGCATGTCATCATCGCTGGGGCAGCCATTAAGTCAGGCAATTGCAGCCAAAAAAAAAAAAAAAAACACAATTTATTTAAATTAAACGGTCAAAAGGTCAAACACTATGTGCCATTAAGGGCTTCTCTGTGGAAGCTCAAAATGAAAATGCAATCGTGTCTCCCCTCTGGAAACACTGATGTATCTGTAAAAGGGAAAAAATGCCCTCACATTTGTGTTTGCCTGGGTAAATGTCTCCAGAATCCTCACTGTTATATTGGAATTGTGGTACCGGAGTCTAAATGGAGGCGGTGTTACTGACTCTGACACCGACTGAAAATGAGGGATGTTTAACTGGCTCAGCTCAGGCATTGATGTAGCTTCTCAGCTGAATAGTCATAAACTAAAAATGTTGGCCATCTTCAGTTGTTTTCACACTGTTTTTTAAGATTGTTCTCAGGCCTTGTGTTTCTTCGTCTTGCCATCTAATCTTTCATTTCATTCATGCTGGCGTTTGGAGCTTTTTGAAAGGGCAAATGAGATTGTCTTAAAAAAAAAAACTCTTTGCTTCCAACACAACAGCCCCAATAGTAATTTTTCTTTTTTTGGAAAAGCTTAATTTTGAAGACCCAATTGCATATGCCCGTCCCATTGTTAAAACAGTCTTTGTTAATTTGGGAGCTTGCAGTCAAGCATGTGCATCCTGAAACGCGATGCCGCCAACTGTTTTGGTTTTGGTTTTGTTTTACTGGTTCGGCTGAATAGTACCGAGATGACTGTTGATTTTAATTGCACCATGGATGCGTGTCACATATATTTGCCAACACGGTGAATTGAAGAAGATATTGCCCTTTAAGCTTCTGGATGTTCCCTGCCATGTCTCTGATGATTGACCCCGATACAGGAAAGCCAGAGTGCTTAAATCAATATTGATAAATACAAACCTGTTCTCTGGATTATCTGGATGGCATTTGTAATTGGCCTATAGCACAAGGTCATTTTGGAAATACAAGCCCCTTTTACTCCCCCTGAACCTGCTTGCTGGTCATCGTGGATGTGGGATGAATTCACAAAAAGGAGAATTTGCTCATGCTTTTAACGTGACAGATTTTGTTTTTTCTTTTTTAGGTGGAGGAGTGCATGTGATAATTATACAGATCAGCCATGCCATATGCTCCTTGTTTTAATACCTGGAATCATTGGAATTATGTTTGTCCACATAGGCTTCTGAAACACACTCACTCGACCTCACTGAAATAGAGAAAACGTTACCTTATTAAGAGAATAAAATCTAGAGCGAGACTAATGATCTGTTCTCATAAGCATCATTAGTGTACAATTATCCTAAGAATGCATTTATCCATTATTTCAAAAATGAGGGCAATACTTTTAATTAAGCAAAATATTCGGATCAAATATTGAGTATAATGTGTCTGAAGATGAGGCAGAAAAGAGTGCTACTAGAATAGGTGCCACAGAATGAAAGAACTGTCAAGGGTGCTCTTTGGAAAGGGCACATTCAATTAGTTAACCTTCAAAATGCACAAGTTCTGGTATGAAAAAGCTTGAAATGCCTTTATTACTGCGGCATGTCCACAGAAGAAATCTTTTAAAAATATATTCCGTCAAGATGTTTACTGGCCTTCGCCAGAGGGGATGTGCAATACGTAAAACATGCCTGCAGATATTCAGTGACAATCAACAGGTGTGAAGCCATCAGGACTGAACAAGGGAACATTCCAAGATAGCACAATGAGCTTTGCACCAATTCTTCCCAAGATAGAAAAGTGTTTCTGATGAACTGACGCAGGACGCATTGTGATATCTTAACAGACGAGGAACGTTCCCCTTTTTCGCTCACGGAAGCTTCCGGCCTGTTGTCCTTTACTTCAGTTCTGCCCTGTTTAAAGAAGCCTCGCTCTGCTCTTCTGCGTGCGGATCCCTGCCATACAGAAAAAAAAGCTAACTTAAAAAAAAAATAAAAAACTGACTAAATTCTCACAGACAGGGAGAATAAGTCTGCCACAACAATTTGTGAATGCCCTTATCATGGTCCTGGAGACTGCACTCTGGGAGGAACCAATCAGTGGAAATGAGGCTTCTCGCTGTGTCATGCGCGACCCAATAGCGTCGCTCCTTTCTACTGCTCTACCTACTGCTGGATGCAAACTACATAGATTGCAGCCCACTGTGGCATCGCACCTCTGACACGGTTTGTTTTGAATCCATTTGTTTATTTCTTACGCTGTTTCTTAGGCAATGCAATTATGGGGCTGTTGATGAGAGAAATACGTTTCCAGTCCTGAACTGAAGATTTCTGTTCAGTGTCCTATATTGACTGGTCCCATGTTGGGTTAAAGTCACAAGCCACACAGTGCATAACGGACAGCCTCGAGTGAAAAATTTTATGAAGGAACAGAAGGTTTAATAGTGGTAATGTAAAGGTAAACGTGGTAATGGATTGCTTGCCCAGCCCTGAGATTCCAGTGCAGTGTTTATATTGTCACACACAACGAAAGCCATTTTATATACTTTATTTTTTATTTCGCTCGTAAAAATCCATGGTTTATCTTATTTCGATTGTTGGTCCTGTGGCACTGATAACATGCAGGGCATAAACAAAACAAGCGTTTCCTGCGCTAAAATATCTCTGACTCTAAAACACCGAGGGCCTGCGATGCCTGTAAAACGAACTCCGGGTCCCATTCTTACCCCCCATAACTCCACAGTGCTGACTCCCCATTGCGCATGCAGAGCGGTTTCTTCAAATAAATAAAAACCGTTATGTTCTTCGTTTGAATTTCATGCCCGTTATTACATGGAGTCCGCCGGCTCCTTTTCTTAATTGATCTCATTCCCACGGACATCTTCATACCGTCATAGCACTCCTGTGATGGGTGTAATTGCATCTTCAAAACAACCGGATAGTGCTCTCTTGATATGATTTTAGTTCAGGGAACTTTTCATCTGTCGGTCAGTGGTGGTGAATTCCATGTGTGTGTGCGTGCGTGTGTGCGAGCGTTCGTGCGAGCGAGTGTGTGTAAGAGATACTTTCCATTTGCCAGATGTACCTTTCATTGATTCACTTGTGTGGAAGTGGGATTTTTTCTCAACCCTTTGTCTTAGTGGATGAAATGACTAGCTTTCATTTCTGAAACATTTTAATGTTTTTCTGCTGCAATGGCTGTTACCTAATTGTAACCTAATTAGAAGTACCTGTCTGGGGGTAACCAATTGTGACATTGTGAATTTTTATTCCCTCCTTGGTTTCATTTTATGACATGAGGGCTTAGGTGAAGCATGTTTGATTGTGATTGCTGCTTTTTTTTATTATTCTTTTTTTTATTATAACAAATGAAGACGGATTGGCGCAAGTTTAAATTTAGCTTTTCATTAACAAACCGAAACGATGCAGGAAGAAAATATATGGATGCATAGATGGAAACTGGGTTTAATTGTAATGTTGTGTCATGGTGCTGTGTCACGTAAATCAAACGTACACATTTATCACACATAACACGGGTTCTTTGTCACCCTTTGCTGAAATTAGAGCAGCAAGTTTATGGAAAAATAGCACATTTTGTCAAAAGATTTGCCCTAAAAAATGTGACCATGTGTACTGTGATTTGTACTAGGTTTTGGAGGCTAACGGTTTAAAGAACATGTTGAACCAGGACACACAGCTCTCACTGGTGGGTGGTTCTCTCTCCCTCTACAGTTTATTTCCCAGCAGTTTCCAACCTGCTAAAAGACCCTGGTTGTCATTCAGTAGTGCAGCGATTAAAGAACTGTATCACGGATTTTATTTTTCTTCAAGGACTTAACCTAGTTCCCTGGGTTGGCAACTGGGGGTCTGCGGTACCGTAGGGGGTCCACGATCGCACCCTGACCCCCACACCACCCCCCCTGGTCCACGTCCACAGTACCACTCTTACCCTCCGCACCCCCCCTGGTCCACGATTGTAATCTCCCATCTCCCCGTTCCATGATTTCAGCCTTATCCCCCCCCAGGGTTTGCAATTGGAAATCTGCTTTATGTTGTTCAGTCTGGAAATGCTTGTGCATACGCAAGTAACATTTCTTGTCCAAGCTCAAGGAACCACCACATTCTTACAGGTAAAAGTAAAGGCAAAGAAAAATAAAATGGAATTAAATAATAGTCCTTGCTGGGGGCAGGGTATGTTGCCAGGGTATTTTGTTATAGCGCCTGTTCTTAGGCTGGAAGTGAGTGAAGATTACAGCCATTCTCTATTGTGATATGATACAATACAATGTGTTCTTTGAAAAGTATTATGTAAGTTTTTCATCAAAATGGCTCATTTAGTTTCCCCCCCACGCCCAAATTGCTGTCCACAAACAAGGATTCCGGAGGTAAAATTGACTTTTGAACCAAACGCTGAAGTACTCGCGCGTCCTTAATCACAGATTGTACAGCCAGCAAACCAACAAACATCTCATTCCGTGCCGTCGCGTGGATTACAGTAATTAAACGTTGATTGAGAGGTAAAATGACATGGCACTGAGGTTAATGATTATTTGATTGAATATGTGTTTTGCAGCTATTTCCCCATGTCCCATGCACAAATTGAGCAGGCAATATATAGATGAATTCTATCCAACCACAAAAATTAGTTAATATAAAAATTAATATAAAAAATATACAATATAAAGCCCCTGAGTCATGGCTGATCAGTTCTCTCAGACAGTTGAAATAAGGAGAAATAGAAGGAGAAAAAAAACAGAAGCTGCAAAACAAAAATTAGTATAGTAATAATAAGTAGAATAATCCAGATAAAAGTACTTGAAGTTAGTTTTAAAAAATAGAACATATTCAAATAAAGCTTCAAACTTGGTGGTTTTAAAGTAATTGAATGTCAGTCCCTTATGGACAGGAGGTCCACATTGGTGTTGCCCAGGAATGAAAGGCTCTAAAGTGTTTCGGTGAGAGTGTGGGTGGGCTGTTGTAATCTGCCAGTTTTATCTGAAAGCCCTTGAACTTGGGAAATCAAAAACTTTTCATAAAACGGCGTGTGCCGGGAAGAGTGCTTCGCTGAAGAGCAAACAAAGGGCTGCGCCTTCTGATTGACCGTCCAATCACAAGTCGAGTGTCTTAACCGCAAAGGGAACTCTACTCGGCTGCTTCCGCTACAGTATCAGCGAATCGATTTGACAATTAATCGTTCCGTTCCGCCCCAGTAGCGCCGAACGCATCGGAAAAAAAGGAGGCTCTCGCTCGGAGACGGCAACGGCGGCAGGGCCTTTCGGTTTGATACAGAGGCGGGAGATAAACGCCGCATTCGGAATGTAAAGTATACGAGCTCAAACACCAACAGCGTGTCACACCACAGACCCCCCCCCCCCCCCCCGTCTGCTTTCCTTACCTGTGAAATGAAGCCTGCAGCTATCGGTCCCCCGGCAGTAAGCCGGTTTCTGACGGGCCGCATTGGAAATGGAGCGCGCAGCGGCGGGGGGGGGGGGGGGTCTCGGAGTACGGGGAGCACGGCGGGGGGTAGACGAGTTTTTGTGCTCCCTCGCTCATTTCCATTGTTCTGGTTCATTATTTGCGTCGATAAAAAAAAAAAAAAAGCCTGGGTAAAACTGCCTTCTCGCTATCGCCGAGGAAACCGAACGCCGCGATTTCCCGCCGAGATTAACTGGCGTACGTGATGACGGCAACGTGGAAGGGGGGTGTTGGGGGGGGCGCAGCATAATGGGGAGCGATCGGCGGAGCAGTGAGGTTCAACGATCACGCTCATTCACTCTTTTTCTGTCATTTGTGTTTGTGACTCTGAACATGGGTGCTTTTGCCAAGAAAAAGGCAGTATGACAAATCCCGACATCCCAAAACTAGTGAGTCCTTCTGCTTGGGAGAGCCTACCTCCCCAGGAACAGCTGTTCCCTCCCTTCCCCAGGGTGTCCACTGAAGTGTGTCTGTCAACCAATTGACTCACGCACTGACTGTGCCTGCACACCCACACTCTAGGCGCAATGATGTGCTAATATAGTACAAGAACGGATTCGGCTCTTCTGCCCATTTCTGGTGCATGGGATCAAGACCCCCTGTGCCTCTCCCCTAGCAATTGCTATGAGACAAAGTGTACAGTGGGAGCAATAGCAGTTGTGGTGCCAGGTAGGGACATGGGACGCTGACCTCTAGTGGACAGCATCGGCCCTACACGCTGGCAGGGTGGCAGCTCATTCTAATTAGCTCAGCTTCTACCCATTGGCTAATCATTGGGCCTTATAAACAGGCCTTGCTATAAGGCCTGAGGAGTGGTTTTCTTGTGGAACTGCTGGGAGTTGGGGCTTGGGTTTTTTTTTGATTTTGCTTGTGGGCTTTTCTGACTTTGGTAAATGGACTGCAAAGCGCTTTACAATTGATGCCTCTCATTCACCCATTCACACACACAATCACACACCAATGGTGAAAGGCTGCCATGCAAGGGCGGGGGCTCGAACCTGCAACCCACTGACTCCAGACAACCGCTCTTACCTCCTGAGCTATGTTGCCCCTGTCGACTTTGTTTCTTTGTTTGGACCGCGGCATTATAAATACTGTTGAGAATCCTGGAAAGAAAATGATACTTTATTAGTATAGATGCATAAATCACTGGAGGCATTAATGTTTATGAATCATCGTATGAAAATACCAAAATTGGCCAAACTGTCAGCTGTGAGATTACTTATTGAACTTACTGAACAGGGAACATAACTGCTGCCACAGGGTTTTGAGCTATAGTGTTGAATACTCAGCCCATTTAAACTGCTGTTCTCAGTTTCCATCAAATCATTCACATTGTCTTTATGACTTTAGACTGACACACAGATATGATCACTGGATGAAACTGAAAGTGCCATTGATGAACTTGGACTTGGAATGCACGTGGTCATGACTATCCAAAAAAACCTTAAAATTAAACGAAGTTACGACCACTAAATGGCCAATAGATGCTCATTTTTTTATAATAGCTTGAATAAGCAGGGTCTGATATAGAACGGTGAAAGATTTCAATGCCTTGATACCAAATTCTCAGGCTGCTTATTTGCAAACAGGATGATATAACTGAATATCCTTCCAGCTTGTGTAGGTATTCTAAATAATTCAGACAAAATGTCAAATTTCAAGGCAGCAGTGGTGCATTCAACTCAGAAATCAATAATAAAACATAACATCTGTGTCCAGCTTGTACTGAAATTTGCTAAAAAAAAATAAAAAAAGAAGAAGGAATTATATAATATGAAATGTAACAAATAAGCAACACTCCATAGCGCAGTAATGGCATTGGCTACTGCCTTTTGATTCTCCAGGTTATCCAGAGAGTCTGATGATCAGGCAGTTGAAACAGTGGGCAGATTATGCCTTTTAAAATGTGAATTGTGGTACAATGTCTGTCCTTTCCGCCTGACCTGTTTAAGAGGGAAGTCATCTGCAACTCAAACACTGCTCTCGCTGCCTAATTTAGCAATAACGTTTGTTAGTTACACTACGCTGCCGAGTTTGAGTACCTTGGGAATGAGGCCACTGCTTTTTTTATGTTTAAAAACCCGGGAATGCTGGCTGGATGGCTTATTCTGGCAAGGCGATTTTTCAAATCCGTCCATGGGCCCCACGGTCCGGTACTGCGTCCAGCCTGTGGTGTGCCAGTGATGACTGGGGTCCACAGCCCTTCAGAGTAATGCTCAGTTGGCTCTATTGCTGTGGGATAAGCACTGGCAGCTGACGTCAAGTGCTTCTGAGGAGAAGCTTGTCTTCTGTTCTCCCCTGAGTCAATAATGGCAGTTGAAATAAGCAGTGCGATATAACGTTATTATATAAGAATAAGAATGATTGGGAATTCCGATTGGGGGAGTATATAAGGAGAGAAGGAATTAGAAACAGTAAAGAAGTTATACTTTAGTTATACTTTCATTTTATTAATCCAGTAGTGAATCCATCTATTTTGTGTTCACCACACGTGGTTGTTCATCACAAGTTGGGCTTAAACCCAGTTGCACATTTGGCACTATATCGATAATAATTTTTAAAAAACCTCTGTCTTTGTTAAAATAGTTTTGAAAAGAAAATTGTAAATTACTGACTGTTACTGCAGCTCTTTTAGAGATGCTATCCTCGGACAGTATTTCAAAATGATTTTTTGTTGAATACCAAGGACACAGTCCTGCTACGTTTGCAGAACTCCTAAACATTTATTATTAAATCAAAAGGACCACTGAATGAGATGACTTATTATCAGGTGTATATTGCGCTACTTTAAGGCAGTGCTGGGCCTTCCCCAATAATTTATCAAGGTCTTGGAAATATACCTTGATAGTTGATTAGATGTCAGGGGCAGATTCTTTTTCCCCCCCAAAATGTTGACCTTAAACTGCGATGACTGACTATTGGAGAATATTGGAGAAAATACTGCAATCTTTTTTTTTTTTTTTTGATGCTTAGAAATGGAGGTCTGGGCCGTTAGACGCGGCTGCACTAGGCGTGATCACGAATGAAAAATACAGGGGGACGGTGCGAATTCGCTGCGGAGAGGGCGTCCAACCCCGTGCTGAGAAATGAAAGATGAAAGTCTACTTTCCTCTCCCGTCATCTCTCTCTCTGCGTAAAACTCCTAATGACAGACCGTCAGCAGGGTGCTGGGACCAGACGGAAAAATCTACAGATAAACGAGGGCCCTGGAAATGCTGGGCCCTCGGTTTCAGACTTCATCACTGTCTTTCTCACGTGTGTTGGACGTCTGCGTTTTAATCGTTTACGTAATAAGTACGGGATCTTTGCGTAATTGCAAAATTGGAGCAAATATGCAGGAATTATTTCAGGGCTAGTTTCCATAGAAATGGCAGATTTTACAGAAGCAGACATGGAAAAGGTCTGATTTTCATGGTCTAAATGCAGGTGCAGACGTAGCAAACGACCCAAATAAATAGCGCAGCTTCTTCTCAAATTTGTGGCCACACCGTCAGAGCTGTGACGCCATCAGGCTTGCCACACCTTCAGCCAAAACATGTCTCTCTGCCCACTTACCTCTGGTGACATATACTTTCCTAAGTCATTCCACTTCAGATTTCTGTAATCATTCCACCGTTCCAGCAGAGATTTTAAGTGCGGTGATCAGTCGCCAATGTCATTAACGGAATGCAGGGGTTTGGGGCGTGGAATGAATTTACAGCCACCCACAAGCCTGTCTCTTCACCGTAAATACAGATATATTTACATGAAACGCTATACTGCATAAACCGATTACCTTTCATCATCCTCCCTCTCCTGAGAGACAAAGATATGGACGGTTACCCTGATAACTACAGCCGTACCGCTTTATGGGAAAGGCACACACCATTTATCATTTAATGGAAATGGCGGAGAGGTGAATGCAATCAGGTCACAATTAGGGTGATAAATCTCTCTCCAAGCTCGCCGGAACAAAAAAAACAAAAAATAAAAAAAACTTTTAACAGGGAGCACACTCGAAGTTGCACAGACACTTGAGTATTTCCCAGTTCGGGATGGCTGTTGCTAGGCCGCCATGTTGCTACAGCATCTCCCCCCTCAGTTGAGGAGAGAGCGAATGAGCTGAAACGCACTCCGCGACACGTGCGCGGTCAGCTGCGCGCTTCTCCCCGGGCGATGCCCCCGTCCCTGGGCAGCTCCCCGGGCGATGCCCCCATCCCTGGGCAGCTCCTCGGGCGATGCCCCCATCCCTGGGCAGCTCTGTGGGTGATGAGCCACTCACTGCCTTGCTGGGCTGCTTGCCGCGGGCAGCGCTGGTATGGTCGGGACACGCAGTAGTTTCCAGACCGTTGGCTATATCGCTGCACGGAGGTCTAGTGTCGCTAATATTCTCGACAGCATTCAGCAACTGACAGCCCCCTGTACCCGCATGTTAATTGTGCCAAGCACATAGCACAATGTGGCGGGAATTAAGAAGATAATTGTGAAGGGGAACTGTAACAAAGGCGATTGACTGCCCAATAAGGAAGCACGGTGTGATTCTCTCCATACGAGCTGAAACTGATTATAATGACTGGCGTGTATGTGCCAAAGGTTCGTCGTTTATTTTTCATATTGTATTTGCCACTTCTGACCTGACCACAACATGTAGTCAATATGCACCATAGCTTTCAATTACTTCAGTTTCCAAGGTCACTGTCCTCATGACTACTGCCAAGGGGGGGGGTCAGTCCTGAATCACCGATGCCTTTGATCTGGTCGGGGAGACGGATGGTAATTAAAAACTAAACACTCCGGCAAAGTAATGTGAATGGGGGAAACAGAAATATCAGTCAAATGGTAAATAATCTCATTTCAAAACACATGGGATTTAAAAAATAAATAATATGGGCTTAAGTCTAGTTTCTAGTTTCATGACATCAGGAGAGATCTCTTGCACCTACGCGGTTGGTTTTTGCAAAGGTGGAGACATTGTGACTGAATTATTAATGGAATAATGATATACAGTATATATGCGGTGCCATGAAAAAGTATTTGACCCCTTCCTGATTTCCTCTGTTATTACATGTCCATATTTGTCACACTGAAGTAAACCCAAAATTGATTTTTTTTTTAAATTATTGTTTCATTTAATTAATGAAAAAATTATTAAGCACCCATATCTCGCATGTGGAAAAAGCAACTGCTGCCTTAGTTATTCAATCATTGATAACTAGATTCAGCTGACTGAACACAGACCTTGTGGGATCATGTTCTATGTACAGATGAGTCAGACACCATCAGGTCTGGCATAAAGAAAATGCATCATTTCATAGTAAGAACAACATACCAACAGTCAAACATAGTGATGGTGTGGGCATGTTTTGCTGCCTTGGGACCTGGATGACTTGCCATTATTGAAAAAACCATGAATTCTGGTCAGTAGCAGAAAATTCTTAAGGAGAAATTACAGCACTGTACTGTATATATAAATATATAATCCAAACTCCAATTGAATGTACATTATAAATGAATTTTTTGTATCTAGATAATAAATTTTGCTCAATTTATGGTGAATAATGCCTCCCCGAAGTGGAATGGTCTGTTTTAATGAACCGGATTTGACTGTGTGCCGTAGCTGACAACTAGCTGGTCATTTGCCGTACAGTGATTAAGAGTGGAAGAGAAAAGTAAGTGGAGCACCAATAAACAGCGATATCATGAAAAATGGCGGGAAGGGAACAGTACTTTTTTTTTTCAGAAGTTAATTAACGGGAGGGCAGTGTGCCTTATATGCCACAAATCAACCGCTGGTCATAAAAGAGCACAATGCTAGGGGGAATTATGAAACCCACACGCGAAGCCGCTTTCTGGATGTGCTTCGGTGAGTCGCAGAGAGACAGAAACAAGGAACCAACAACAAAGCTAGCTACCTGCCCAACGAGGGACTCGTGGAAATTTTTAGTGCTCTGGAGAACGTCGCATGGGACTGCTGAGACAGCGGCAGATATTGCTGAAAGTGGAAAAATCTTTATTCATCGGTGAGATTGTAAGACACACTCACATTCGCTGCCCTTATGGAAAGAAATACGTCTGAGAGTGCTCTTACATGCTCTTACATGGCGGATTCACAACTTCTTGGCTGATAATCTTTCAGTGCTTGGTAAGGCTCAGTTTTTTGACCCCTACTCACTTCCATTAGAGGAAAACAACAGCGATTCGTGATTCTGCACCACTAATAATCTGTGTCAGTTATGATTTTTTTTTAACGCGTGGCCTCCTTTTTTTCTCCACAGTTTTTGGAATGGCCAGTCGGTACATGCTGCTACAACCTGCTTCATCAACATCAATAGAGGATTGTGCAGACATGCTGTATGCTGATCTATCACTTGTCCTAAGGGATTCACAGACGTACGTGAAGCCCTTATGATGGTGGTGGATCAGCCCGAGCTACCTGGGGAAAAAAACGGCAGCCACCGTAACAGAGCACCTGCAATCGTTGGTTGCTGAAATGGTAGCTTGTTATCCCTGCTAGCCAAAACCTTCTGAAAAAGTGTTGGGGAAAGTTCTAAAACTATAATTTAATCCATAGGGGTGAACTGTGAAGATTTCTTCGCAAATAAGGGAGGGGGACATTGAGCTCTTAGATTGAAAAATAACTCCTATGAGGATGTTACAGTACCATCCTTGTCAGTCAAACCAAGCTGAAACTTCAAGGAACTGCAAGTTGTCCACGTACTTTTGGAAGGCACTGGAGTTGACCCTTCTTCAGCCTCATCTGACAAGGCAAAGTAGTTGTATAACAATAACAACTACGATGATGGGACTGTACGGAAAGTATATTTTCGCAGGATGTTGAGGTGTGCTCTGAAGATTTCCACAGTGCAGACAGAGCCCGGATTAGCAGGGTGATTCATGGTTTTGGTCGAAATGGTTCTCGAAAAAATGTCAAATTTAGCTGATAGACCAACGGTGTCTTATTCTAAATGTATGGCCAAAAATGACACCGCTGCCTGCTGAACCTTTGAAACAAAATAGAATGAACTTTTTCCACTCACATTTCACGACTTAGCAGCAATCACATTGATTGACAATGTTGTTGGGTGTTGAAGACAATTCTTTCACATTTTTTGAATTTGTTGAAAACTTTCTAATTCTCACATGCACCTCATTTTGTTGGCTTTTGTATCTATTCTTGAGAGGTTTTAAGAGTGTGAACTAGGGCATGTTCTGTAGCTTCATTGGCTTTAATATGGGTCATTTTAAGACCGGTAAGATTCCAGTAGGCCATATTTATCATATACAGAAAGTACCTTTCTTTGTAGCTGTGTTGCAGACTTATTATTTCTTGTGATTTTGTTTACCTGAAAATTGGGACCAAGGGATATTAGGTGTGCTATGCAAGAGAATATACAGATTTCGAATTTTATTATGCTGAAAAGAGAAGGACATTTTTTATACTTTTATACCACAAATAAATCTGTGGATAGGATATTTCCAAGTTCAGAAAAAAATATTCATATTTAGAAATCATGCTTTAATGTTACTGTTCAGTCTCTGATATTTATTGTTCAATCAATCAACATTGCATTACAATCACTTAGCAGGGGCTCTTATCCAGAGTGACATACAGTCGTGGAGAACATCAGTGTTACTCTCAGGAATACAAAAATGCGGTATCACCAAGGAGGCACAGAGGCCTATTTATAATCAGTATGTCTAACGTTATATGTCAAACCCAACAAATAAAAATGTGTATTATGACTAAAGAAAGTACCCCTGGTACAAAGGCAAATGTGGCATAGAAAGTGCTGAGCCTTTAAACAGCATTACTGGCTACATCCTGGGTATTTCTGCATGCCATATGCTTGCATTCAGCTTCCACTGCTTTTGCAAGATTTAACTCCCAGCATGAGTGCGTTTTGCAGCCAGGATTCTGGAAAGAAGGTGATCAATTTACTTGAGCAAAATAGCATTTTGCTGTAAATATTTGTTGGCAAATCATCAAAATGAAATTAATGCAATTTTTTCCGAGCTCGATGTGAGTGTAATCGTGATTATTTCTGTTCCAATGTACTGATGAAAGGTTCACCTATTTTACTGGGGACTTTTATGAACTTAAAAATGTATTTTATTTTATAGTTTTACCTGTTTTAAATCTTATTTGAAAGTGTATGGTGTCAGCTTATGTACTGAAACATACATTGCAATGCTGCATTATATACCTCTGCACCAAGAAATTTTACTGTCTGTGACTATCTTTGCAGTGCTGAGATTCTACATTAGTACTCTAAGCTCAAAACTTTGGACCTGCTTGCTTTGGAGTATTCGGGATTTGCCTTTAGACTTATATGTGGAGAAATATCAATTTCCATTATGAAAGGGGGCAGCAGTACCTTAATAAGCATGTAAAGGCCATGGATTTCACTGAAGAACTGGAGTGCTCCTGTGTGCTTTTAACAGAGCAGATCTGCTTTGAACCTCCCCAAAAAATTATACCTTTTTGTGTGCCTATCATGCATTTTGGAGAAGAGTGAATGGAGGACATTTGAACTCACTTATCTGTAGCAATGGTGGGTTTAACAAGCATTCAGGCTATTTCTGTGTTGCAACAATCCGTCTATGCTTGATTGTACGGTTTCATTCTTTTGAAATGTATCTCACTCATATTACTTGAGGTGGGTTAATGGAGTTGGATGATACTAAGGTAAAATAAATCTCCCAATGCAACATAATCTCAAATAAAGGTCAGTACTTCTCTGTAATGTGTATAAAGTAACATATAACACTTGTTTTATGGCTAATTTATAGACTTTTTGTAAATATATCTTGTTGAAATTCTGTTGCAATCAGTACTGACGCAATCAGTACTGAAATTCTGTTGCAATCAGTTTGGCACCGTGTTAACTACACCACAGCTAAAACCTCACCTCTCATCCAAATGTGGAAGCAACATTGACAACGTGTTGAAAAGAAGTGTCTGGCACCATCCGTGCTAGCATTAGCTTTTTTTTCTGCTGTTGTCGTACGACGGCATCTGTAGCAATTCCTCGTCCAAAACCAGTCCTCTAAAATCTGCAAAGACTTCCTTATAATTATCTGGCACGTTAATTATTTTTTTTTTTTTGCAGCTCTTACCCTGACTTTCTAAAAACTAGGAGATAAAGGGCCTCATTAACCTCTCTTCCCTGGTGGTGAACCACGTTTTACATTTCTGGCATTTAGCAGATGCTCTTTGGTATTTCACTGAAGCAATTCCGATTTAGTGCCTAGCTCAAGGGTACAATGCCAGCGCCACACCTGATAATCGAACCTACAGCCTTTGAGTTTCAGGCCCATTTTGCTAAACATTATGCTACACTGCCGCCCCACATCAAGAAGAGGCCATCATGAAGAGTTTCACTGTGAGTGGGCTCAATGCCAAAAAAAAAAAAACCTGCATTTTTTATGTATGAGAGTGAGCATGTGGTTGTATTTAAGAAATAATATTTCAACATTTATACTGAATACGTTGAAAGGCCTTTAATTCCACCAGTTTCATGCTCAATGCGATGCTCATATTTACCCCTGTATGGTGTGGACAATGAGTTTTTAGAGCCGCTCCTCTTACTCAGCCTTGTTGCAGGCCTTGAACTACATAATCTACATTCCTAACATGCTTCTGTCAAAATTAAAATCTGACACATTTACTTACCATTCAGGAGACGGTCTTATCCGAAGTGCAAAGATCAGGAATCAAAGTGCAGTGTAGTTAAGGTATACAAACATAAAGTTAAGATATAAAAAACAAGAATAAAACTAGCCTAGTGAGTATTAAACCTTACTCTAATGAGTATTTTGAACATTTATAAATTTGTAACATCACAGTATTCACATTTACCTGCCATGCTGAAAATGGCACACCATTTACATTTTTAGAAATCCTGCTTTTAGTGGTAACTTTATTCTGAAGTGATCAGGCTGCTCGTTTTTGTTCTGACATAATAGGAATTCATAAAGCAAAAATTAAACAATGATTATAACAGCACATGGTCGCCACAGAAACAATTTTATATTAAATTAACTTTTATAATTTGCCTCTCATTGTAAGTCAACTAGCGTTTTACAGGTGTGTAAAAAGACTACAGTGGTGGCAAAACTACAGTGATGGCATACGGCAAACTTCCATCGGAGTTTTAGGATTTTTAAGGGATCATCTTCTTCAAACAAAGTCCTTCGAGGTTGCATGTTTATGACGTCATTATTTGTACCGAGAAGCGCAAAAAGACGTTTTCTCTGCCGGCATGTGCCAGGAAAGAAAGCTAGGCCCCCTGGGAAGGGCCACGGTGTTGGCTGGGTTTTTTTTTGTGGTGTCCTTTAAATCAGCGGCTAATTAACACCTCAAGAATGAGCTGTGTGGACTCAGGAGTCAATCAAAGACATAAATGATTCACTGGTGCTGAGACGTACCAAAAACCAGCTCACACTGCAGCACTCTTAGCACTGGATTTTGACACCTGTGCCCTAGAGGGTATTCTATTTGGTGCATATACATGAGTGAGACGTCAAACAATAAGCATATAGAGCAACAAAGCATGAGCGAGACTGTATACCGTGAAAATAAGAAAACAGGGGCTTCTATCCTGAATAATACCACAATATGAATAATTCATTGAGCTTCCAGGGAGTGGATAATTATTGGCAGAACCAGGGATCAAAAGACTGAAACCCAGCCAATGCCATCTGCAGGTGATTAAGACACGCCTCCAATCTCTGACATTTCCTTTCGTAATTCGGAACCTGTATTTTTGTGACTTTCCGTGTTATGTTCGAGGTTAATTTTTTTTTTTTTTTTTTGCGCGTGTGTTATTTCATCATTTCAGATCTATTATCTGAATGTGGTTTCATCTGTCAGCGTCGGAGTACCCACTTTGGCAGCGGTACGGCTTTAATTAACTCGGTTCTAATTGCAATAATTATCATTTTTCTCCAGAGTCGTTGGAAGTGGAAGGGAAAAGGGGGTGGGGGTGTAAAGAAATCAATAACATTGTCTAAGGATGGCAAACATGGGACAAATCCTTCTAACCTCTGACATTTGGACCGTGCCATTGCCAGAAGTCATCCTTTTATTGAAAGCATGGCTGTCATAATAGTCGGTCAAGGAATGATATTATGACAAAGATCTTAGAGAATAACGAATCTGCTTTATTTACTATAACAAGACTCAGAATCTCCATAATATACTGCATATTTATGATTTTGGCACAGCTTATTCATATTTTTTCCAAATCTCTTTGAAATCAAGCATATCAGCTTATTAATGTGTTGTAGCACCTTTCACATGGCATAATTTATGTTTATTACACAGTTTTGTTGAATGCTCGATTCTGATTGGTCACTTTGGCCATTGGCCACATCAGGGACCCAGAGGCATCACTCTGCAAAAGAAGTGCGGCAGCTGTCAATTTGACCGTTGTGACATTAACTCAAGAAAACCAGTAAATCCTAGTACATCTAATCGGGATTAGTTATTACTGTATGACTTATGCCAGCTAGCTATACAGTAATATTCAGTCATATTTACAATGGCGAAGCTAAAACTGACTTTAGTTTTAGCCTTGTCATAAGAGGTGTGAGTCTGAATTGAATGCCGGATAGGAAATGAATGTCGATGAAGCGATAAAAGACGCTACACTGCATGACTAAACCAGTTTAAAAAGCAAACTTGAGTTATAGCAATTTTCTTAAATAATGTACAGTAATGACAAAATAACCAAAATTAGTCATATTGCACAAGGAGAAGGTATCATTGCTTTCATGGAATCATAGAATTAACAAGCAGAGGTTTTTGCTTGACAACACTCTAACAATATGGTCAAAGGCCCACAAAAGTTTATTTCAATTTCAGCTGATTGAGTTTATAAAAATCGATAACAGTAAAAGTAACTAATGTATATATAATAATTGTTGTTAACTTCTGTATAAGGTAATTAGCCGTGTAATAAGCAGGATAATCCGCTATCGGTGAGTAATGATGGCCTTCGGGACAGTCAGTATTCCCCGATAGCTGACCACCTTGCCGGGGATTATCCCTTCCTTAACTCTGTCTACGATATTTTCAACTGATCGTGTTTAAATTCTGACACTGGGACTAAATTGGAGCTTGATAACCCCATATTCTAGAAATAGCTGTACAAAATAAGTATTGTATCTTACTGAACCTGTGTTTAGTAGTTGTCTATGACCATGAAATGCACTTTTTGTACGTCGCTTTGGATAAAAGCATCTGCCAAATAAATGTAATGTAATATTCACTGTTAGAACAGTTAAGAGTTTGGCTGAAATTGGGCTAACGGCCAGCGGCTTGCCTACGTTTCTTGTGGTCTTGCTCGGGATGCGCTACGGTCACGAGTGAAGTTAAACCAGGGTGTTACAGTAAGCCACGCTCGCAGCTAAGAAGGGGACGGTGGAGTTAAGGATGGAATTAATGGAGGAGTTATCTAAGGACCCCAAGGGTATATTCTTGATGGCTGCTTCAGCCGTGATTAGGCTTTTGTGTCCTCCCGTTGCGACTGCATCATCCGATGCATGCCTTCCGGCGGGAGATTACCTTTGACTTTGTTATCGTCCGCTTCATTCACCGGCTTGCTATGCGCCACTCTAGCTAAAGTCTACCAAGGTGAAGTCTACCCGAATGCTGTGCTTGCGAAGACGTTCAAAACAGATGTCCAATGGATTTATCTATAAAAAAAAAAGGAGTCTCTTCATCATGCTGGGCAGGGAAAACTATGCACCACTCTTCATCCTCCTTTCTTCTTTTCCTCTTTTTTCCTCTCAGCGCAGGTTTTCCGTTTGTATTAAACAGATCAGAAGTCCTGTGGGGATCATTGTGCGCTTTGGTCACCCTGAAAACCCTCTTCTCTGAACAGTTAAGACCACGGACCATTAAGTAGTGTCAGGGCCTAGTTTAAAACTGCTCATGCCGCGGTAAAAATAAACTAGATATGCACACAACACTCGAAGAAATAGTATTGGACTATTGCTTCCAACCAAACAAGAGAGATAACTGTGAAGTGCTGATGTATTACAATTAAATTCGGACAGTCAGTGCTACATTTCTTGTGACACAACACAATGTACTATTTAATATGTCCGAAACAAATTGAAAATTAGCCTGTGAAATATTTTAGCATATGTATTACAGTACATACAATAGGCACTTTCAGAATGTAATAAACATTGTTGGTGCACTTTGACCCGGCAATCTTGAGAGAGGGTAATAGAAGAGAGATTTGCAGAATCTGTCCCAGGCGTTCAGTGAATCACCTTGAAATAATTTTATTTGTAAGAATTAGCACTTAGAGATATACAAATGTGCTGCATTTGCTGTTTTGTCAGGGGAGTAATTACACCGACAAGCTCTGCTCACCTCCAATATGCACTTATCTCAGATGTTATGCAAATAAGGCATGTCAAACACATTTTCCAATTAAGGCTGAGGACAAAAATGCTGTTTTTTTGTTATTCAAATGAAAATATTTTGGGAAAATTAGAAATTAAAATTTGATTCTAAAATGGGCCAAGTATCTGCACTGATTAAATTTATGGTTGAACAAATATGAAGTAAATATGATACCCTTGATTGCCTGAGAGAACAAAAGGGTTTGAGAAGACCCAGACTGCACATGATGTGTATTGGTATGGGGCTGGAGCACCATGGACTGCATTTATATAGCGCTTTTATCCAAAGCGCTTTTAACCACAGAACACCACTGTTTCCTCCTTCATAATCAGCACCTCCTAGAAATTGTGAAATCCAACAAGACATAGGCTGCCATTCTGGCTCTAGATGGGTAGGTGAAACCTAGCTACCAAAGTAACAGAGCCCGGGAATTCACAGAGAGAAAGAAAGAAAGAACAAAAACTTCTGTCAATGAACATAAATATTGACTTGTTTCAGCTTTTGGAGAGATGGGTGGTTTCTGACAAAATATTGACTTGTTTCAGCTTTTTTTCCCCCCATTTAATGTCTCGCTAATCTCATAGGTCAAATGCTCGGAAACAAAAAAAAAAAAAATCGCTTGGGATTTTTCTCACTGCCAAAGTTCTTGCTCTTTTATCTACAGTGGAATATAGGCTGAGCATTGAGTGACAGGACCAGAATTACATTTCCGTGAGGGTACAAAGTCACGTGGCGTGTGTCACGTTGTGCTCTTGCAGAAAAGCGAGATCGCCCTCCTGTTGTGTCGCCACCCTTCAGGCACCGCAAGGTCAGCCCCAGACGATTCATTCAAGTCTCGTTTCCCGCGTTACGTTCCACAGAAGGGTTTTAAACGAAAAACACGCTGCCGGGCTCGACGCGATGTTTGGATTTTCGGATTGCATTGCCGCGTAGAGTTTGCCTGTCCGCTCTGCCGGAGATTTCAATGCCCAGTTTGTTGACGTTCTGATGGCGGATGTTTCCCAGTGCAAACCTGCCAGGGAAATGTTGCATTTGTCTTGGCCAGGTTCCCCCCCAAACCCCCCCCCCCCCCCCCCATTCATTACCTACTGTGACAGCGAGTTGTGTGTTTGCGGAAGGAAGATAAACCCGGCTCTATAGGTCAATCACACCCAATTAGATTTCTTGATGAGCTGCCTAAAGGTAGTACGTGCCTCTGGTGCAAACACAGGTCACATCCCGGGAACGAATTCACTTTGCGACCTGTGGGGTGAAATGATTAAAAGAAGATTAATAGTATCTTTCGGCTTAACATCCAAATGCAATCCCGTGTCATGCCTGGAATTTCCGATTGTACGGCATGCCTTCAAAAACAACGAGGAAGGGTCTTGTTTTAGTGATAAATATTGAACAGTTCAAAACATTGTTATTCAGATAACTGCTGTGGTATTCAATTTCAGATACTCCACCGGAATGGTGGCTCCAGTTATACAACTATTTATCCAGCTTTACCACGCCGCTATCATCAAGAAGATTTAGAAAAATCAATAACTTCATTAAGAGCTCAGACAAAAACAACACGGGAAATAAATAAAGAAAACCCATCAGAGCTGAAAATATGTAGTCTTAACACTAAAAATTTTAATTTGAGAGATGGTGACATGAACTCGAAGGAATGTGTGTGTGTGTGTGTGTGTGTGTGTGTGTGTGTGTGTGTGTGCGTGCGTACACGTCTGTCTGTCTGTCTGTGTGCATGTGTGTGTGCCTGTGCGTGTGTGTCGGTTTTTGTGTTTCTGTGCATCTTTGTTGATGGAACTCTCTGAAAGACCTTCGGTGAATGAGATTAGTTAATACCAGTGCAGATTAGTACCTATCACGGCTCAAATGATGTGGCCCACACGCAGAAGGTGATCATTTGCTTTTATAAATGTGCATGCTTGCTGTCTAATTAGTTTTATCTATAATAATTAGAAAATGAATGCACACTCAAAGTGGCAGTGAAAGATTATCTAAGGAGGAAATGGTGATAAAGATACAGGGAGCGATGCTTGCTATAAAATTTTCCAGATTGTACAGCCCTACAGAACTACTCATGGTTTTGATTCATTTAGGAAACAAGGCCTCACAGCAGTCTCCTGACAGGATCTTTAAAATCAAATGAGTTAATGTGCAGATTTAATGACTGCTTATATAGCATATGCCCTGGGGTGAGGGTTCAGAGGCAATACCATGGAAAAAGAGGCTAGATGTGCTATTGGTATAGATGTAGAAATAATTCTCCATTTTGGTTACATTTATGCTTTTAAGTAGTAGTTATCCTCGTGATAATAGGACAGTTGCTGGTGTTTATTGCAGGTCTGTTCAGACAGATATGTTAACACTGGCTATGTTTTGCAAATTGTTTTTAGCTAGTTTCTATTGAATAAGTTGTGCATTACTGTACATAAATGAATAACGTATAAAAAGTGTATTCAATTAAAAAAATGAGCGACCTCAGGGAAAGTGAATCTGAACAGGTATACATTCAATTACAATCAAATCTATGCTTGCCATACTATTATGAGTAGATTTGATGACCAAAATGTTGTGCAAGAATATAATTTTGGACCCCAGAGTATGAGAATTGTAGTTTTCTTTTTATGACTTGCAACCCGCAATTAAATTATGAAATGGGAACTTGTCAAAACACATTTAAATAACCATTAGTATACAGATAATGAAACATTAACTCTGACTGTGGTGCCATCATCAGAAGCCTGGTTTATTTTAATTGCAGGTGTGGTGTGTGAGGGGGCAATACCTGAAGAAATGGTGTGGAAACATTGCGTTCCTCTCTACTCTACTGAAGCAGGTTCCATGTCAATGGACTGAAGCACACTGCATAAACAATAGCAAACTGCGGCTTTATTGGTGCGCATACACACGCATGCACTAGCGTTGCACGATATACCGGTATGAAAGAAGTACAGCGGTACCAACATTTTCGGTACTTTATCAGCATTTTCAAAATTCGACACTTTATGAAAAATTTGCTCTCTATTGCTGCAAAATGATCCATCCATTATAGAATAAATACTGTGCTTTTAAGAGTTGAAGGGAGCGTGTGCGTGTGCGTCCAGAACATAGAGCTTACCATAGGGTTCAGTGGTGTGGAATTGTGTGTACAAGAAAGGTGGCCGCATAGCTGTGTTCTTACAGGGGCAGAGAAGTTAGGCAGATATAATGGCAACAGAAGATCACACTAACCATCCCAAACTTGTTGATAAGCAGGGATCTCAATGTGAAATATGCCAGTAATTTGCCTACAAAGTCAATGATAAAGGCAAATCTGAAACCTTTGGATCAACAGCGAGGCATAAACAATATTACTGACAATATTACAGTGCTCGTTTTCAAAAAAAAACTTCAAAGTTTACCTCACCAACGGAGTCAAAACGTCCAACTTCGCAAAGCATCTGTCCGACAAACACCAAAATCTCTTCAGAGCAGTGGTTCCGAACCCTATTCCAAGAGACCTACAATCCTGTTAGTTTTGTCTCCGACCCTAAGAAAGCACAACTCATTCAACAGCTAGAGATCTCATTGAGCTATTGATTAGTACAACCAGGTGTGCCAAATTAGGGTTGAAATGAAAACCCTTCAGGATGGTTGAGCTCCACAAACAGGGTTGGGAAACACTGCTTCCCGAGACTTCAAATTCTGACAGGCCTCATATGTGTAGAGTTCCCCGCAAACAATTCCATTTTCAGATTATTTCAGATGCCAAACTACTGAAGGAAAATAGAAGTGGCTGGCAATATTCAGCCCAGTCTAAATCATTTTTGTTCTTTTCAAAGCCCCTGGCAAAATAAGAGTTATCAAAGGTTAGGTTCAATCAAAAGAACAAATTACCCATTTCCTTCCTGACAGGCAATGCCTACTAACAGACGTGATGTGCACCTCCAAGGGTCAGTGGCCGAATTAATATGTTTTCTTTCTGCATTAACATTTTCTTGAATGTATAAAATGGGGATCTTGTTATATCGCTGGGAAGATGGATTACTTGTTCGGTGTCCTACCTTGGACAGATATAATTTAATAAGCAATAATAAATTACACTGAGCTATTGAGGTTTGGCGCTGATGTGTCTCCTGTTTCAGAGATCAGAGGGTCAAACTTGTACAAAATGTATGCCCAGCTGGACCTCTGCGTGCCAATACACAGCTGTGCACTTCAATTTCAAAATGTCAGATCTTGCCTTGGTTACATGAAACGCAATTAAGGTTCTTCAAATGGTCTTCTGTCCCTCAGCATTTCTTCAGAGTAGCTTACACTCACACTGCAGTGGTGGAAGAGGGACGTTCAGAGCCACTATGCCTACTCATTCCTTAGACTAAGATCGGGGGGGGGGGGGGGGTGTGGTAACCAATCTTTGGTTTTCAATTTATTTGAACAGGTTCAATTTGTGGTACCAGCAGGACAATATAATGAATTTGCATCTCAACCACACCCAGTCCATGATTTGCTTTGATTGGTACGCTCCCCTCGTCCTCTCCTCATCCATGAAATGTTCTGATAATGACTGCATCCACAACCAACCAACAACCCCCCCAGCCTGGTCCACCTTGGTGAAAAATTAAGCTGCACATGTTCAGTTTTGGACGAATTGTAAATCTGGCAAATTGTAATACTCTTTTCTGCAATGTGATCAGTTATTCTGTTATCGGCTACCTTTCAGTTCATGATACCATATTCCAATGTCATGGTGTAATGGTCATACCGTCAGTCATTGTTAACAATAATCTTTTGCACATTCCCGTTGGTTCACTTTTGCGGTTTCCATAGCTTAAAAATAGCCGTGCATTGGCGGCAGTATATTAGAAATAGCTGGAATTAGCCTCTGGGTTGAACCCTGATGTGTAAAAAAACAGCATTAAACATCTGAAACTGGTTTAACACACTGAATGATATTTCTATAAAAAGTCCTTTTTAATGGGCTCCCCCTCCCACACATGAACTGTGGCAGCTCCGCTCCCAGTCATGCGTGGCGCCCCCATCCTTCTCAGCCTTCTGGGGCACCACCCGCCACTGGGTTTAATATAAGTTATGAAGAGCAGAATATGCCTGAAACTGCTAATATTCTACATCCCCTTAATGCCTCCAGTTCCATAAGAGAAGCCAAAGAGGCTGTTGTTAAAATATACTTGAGACACCGGGTTGCTAATAGATACAAATCCAGCCATATACTTCAGTATCAACACACAAGTAGCTCAATGTTGATCTTTTTATGTTTCTCTTCAGGAAAAAAAGCAGCTTTGGCCAAGAGAGTCTTGTCTGTTAAATTACCAGTTTGGATAACATTCTAAAGAGAAATTTCAAAATTTTAAATAGGCTGGGTGAATCTCTGCAAAATTCCCTGCAGAACCCCTCTTCTCATAGAAAATTTCAGGAGTTGAAACTGCATGCAGTCTTCTGACCTGTGTTCACCCCAAATGACAATTACATTACCAGCTTTGTTTATGCCTCGCTCTTGATCCTTAGCTTTATTCCGCCCAGTTGATCCTTAGCTTCATTCTGCGACTGTATCGGATTCGTATCGATCAGTTGAGGACGGAACCATCCATCACTTTGTAAAGGATTGCGGTGCACTCCGGACCCACCGCCTGTGTTTTAGGAGTTGATAGATATCGTAAGAGATGTACCTCATTGATTTTATGCTCCTGTCACGGGATATAATTTATCGCTTTGGCGTAGTTCACGTGCGGCAGTGGTTCCAGCAGGCTTTCTCTTAAATTGAAAAGTTGGTGGACATGGTAACTAGGGCCTTTTGGCTCAGCGATAGACCGAGTCTAATGATCAAGAAGAGAGCACCGTTTGCTGTGTCCCTCGGTGCTTCCCCATTTCATTCAGTGGACCCTCTTCACGGGGGGAGAATGCTCAGAAAATGCTAGTGCAGATCAAAGATGGGCATTACCAGATCAATTTTGAGTCAGGAAATACCAAAAGCCAATTCGCTTTTGCACGAAGTGCAGGCTTTTTTGCACCATCAAGAAAAGGTTTTCTGTGCAGAGCAGGGCAGAGCAGAAAGTGGAGTGGGCATATTTTTCATGGAGTGCAGAGTGGAGGAGCATTATGTTTTCTCTTTTGCTCTATGTTAGCCTGGAAATTCATCCCCAGAGGCAAGAGAAATTCTGCTCGGCCAGCATACAACCGGATGCTACCATGCCGCTAGCCTGTATTGGGGTATTATTGTCTCAGAAGTAAATAAATAAATAGCATGAACATTCACAACTTAATGTTACTATCCACAAATAAAAGTAGCTGATTCAGAAGTACTGTAAATGTCGCTGGTCACACAAATTAATGTAACTGGTTCACAAATAAGCCTGCTTAAGTTGGACAAAAGTTTATCCAAAAAAAAAAAAAAATATATATATATTCCCGGCATCAAAAAAAAGCATGAAATGCTAATAAAAGTTAATGATGAAGAAGGTGAACAAGGGTAGGGAGGCATGGTGGCCCCCTGGAAAGGTTGAATAAAAAAATCAATTTGTAAGTGAGACCTTGAGAACAACTGTAATGACGTGTAAGCTGAAGTCGAGCAATTAAAATAAAACAAAAAAATAAAAAAGTTTTTGAGTGATGAGCAGCATTTATGCCTGCTCAGCTGTGCTCACCTTGCCCTGTTGCTGTTTGTGTTCGTGAAATATTACAGCTGCTTTCTGTTCCATAAATTACACTCTGTGAAACTATATAAAATAGCAGCGTGGTCAGATCTGCAGCCTGAGACTTGCTCATGTTTTTCTTAACATTCATTTTTTAAATCTGTTTTCTCATTTGCATTTTTCCACTTAGTTTAGTGAGTCTTGCTGGAGCAATTTAGTTGAAATACTGTATCTGATGTGGGCCAATGTGACCATTACTGGTGGAAAAGTCTTAATAGAAGTTTACTGCAAGTCATACAGTTAAAGGGAAATTTGTTCTCTTTGAAGCCAAAAGTGTATTTGTTGTATATTAAACAGATTTTTACAAAGTTTAACTGTATTAATCAGTACATTTCTCTACTTTGGTAGTGAGGAAGAGAAAAGATATCACCTCAAACCACGATTACAAGAAAGGGAGTACCTACCAATCCTTATAGATTAATCAAATGATTGGCACATATTTATCAAGTGAAAAATAAAAAAATATATTATTGCGATCAGTGATTGGTTGAAAAGGCTTTCAGGCTTCTCCATTCAAGCTCACAAATCACCACTGCTTTATGCTGCCATACATCTACAGAACCAGAAAATGAGCAGAAACATTTACGTTTTTAAGTTTTGAAAGTTTTTTTTAACTGCATGCCATTCATAACTGTGGTTTAAAGGGGACAGAAATGCATACTGAGTACAATCTTGTCCAATTGTCAGGTAGACCCGGCAAGCGTGCAGTGGGGGTGATGTTATAGTACATTACTGCCTGGGTTAATTTTCATATGAAATCAGCAATAATGGTCTGTTCTTTTGAAATTGGGTTTTGAGCATCCATTCAACTTGGCAAGTGCAAAACACAGTATCAAACCGTGATCATTTATGTTCAGACAACTCTGTGAACGTAAATAAATGTTAAGTACACGTCCCTGTCAACTATTATCTAGTCTGGTGGTGGCAATTTTGTGGCTGAATTCCACAAAAAATAATTTTTTCATCACACTGGATATGCCATTGCCACAGCCTTCTCTGTAACCCTCTTCCCTCTCTACCCACTGCAGAAATCGCTACAGTACTCCCCATGACTGCTCCACTTCAATTACTCTAATTACTCTAATTAAGGGCCAGCTGTAAAAAACAAAAAAACAAAATGTTATTTCTAGAAATTCTGAAGTTGCTATAAAAATCAATTGAGAGGAAAACCTCCCACGCAGAACAACAAATACATAAATTATATTTGTTTTAACCAGCTGACCCTTGTCTGTGACCTCATAAGAACTGGGCAGCTGTGGTTCTGTTATTGCCCAGCTCAGAGCGCTTGGGATGGCACCCATGGCCTTTTACAGGGAAGAGGCCAAAAACAAATTGTGGGTGGCAGTGTAGCATAACGGGTAGGGAACTGGGCTTATAACCTAAAGGTTGTAGGTTCGGTTCCCAAGTAGGAGACGCTGTTCCCGCTGTTCCCTTGAATAATGTCTTTAACCTTAATTGCTTCAGTATATATCCAGCTATACTGTACCAACTGCATCAAAAAATGCAAATGTTGTCTAAGTTGCTCTGGTTCAGAGTGTCTGCTATATATGCCAGCTGTGTACATAGCTAATTATTTGTCTTGGTTTTGCGTTAGGGAGGGATTAGAATTTAAAAAAGAAAAGAAAAGTGTGCATCAGGATGACCCAAATCGATACAGGCTCTTTCAGAAGAGTGGTACAGAGGAAGATAAGGGACTGCTCCTGTTATCCAGCCCCCCAGTGAATTTGCATCCCCACCAAACGAGCTGCCAGCCGAGGAGCCGCTAACAAGGATGGGGATCAAGCCCTCGACAGAATGTTAAAGTGCCACGCATTTTAACGAGCTTCTACATCATTAGAGTTAAACTCCATACTGTATATAACCCCCAATTTTTTCCTCTTCCGACATCTTCACCATCGTATTGATAAAATCTGTGTAGCGCTTGGCCGCATTGCTTTCTCTCTTTCTTTTTTTCCAATATTTTTGCGAAGATTCATAACCCTGCAATGTTGTTCGGAGTGGACATGCTATCGGGAAAAAAATATTGCATGTATTTTTCTCCCTTTAAACCATGACCGCCTTCCCTGTGAATGGCGTTATTCCTGTTTAAATGCATGACTGGGCTGCTGTTTGACTCAATCCCTTGCTCAATCCAGTGGGCTACACGGGCAAATGCCTTCTTCTGTTCATGCCAATTTGTGCGCTCCCAGTTACATTTACGATCCAATGTGCTGTCTGTGCGCGGCAAAAAAAAAAAAAAAAAATCTTCCTCTTGAAATTCAATCTTTTGAAATCCGTCCTGACAAGGGGGGACTTGCGAGACTCTTTTGAGTTTCCCTTTATTCGTTCATTCTTTCATCCCCCTCTTTTATTTTTCCAATCATCTTCTCTTGTCAAGCAAAAAAGGGGCCAGAGGAGCCGCAATGAGCTGTGTGTACTCACCCTTGAAGACGGCCCGCGCTCCCCGCCACCGCTCCTCTCGCGGCCGGGCCTCTTCTCAGCTCTCTTTCAGGAGCCGATGACCACTGGGCTGCAGAAGAAGCAAAAATGACAATGTGCTGATTCCCTCAAACGGGATGTGGGATGGGATTAATGAGTGACGTCTTAGGCAGTGAACTGTGTCCACCTGGCAGCAGCTGTGTCCGTAGCCAGCCCTCCCAGTCTCCGCTGTTTTGAGATACATTTAAATCATGTCTGTCTGTCTGTCTGTCTGTGTCTGTCTGTGTACAGTATGCAATTAGGATTAATTATGGTTTGTGTGTATGTGGACTAGACTCCTACAGACTCCTACATGGCTCATACATTTACTTTTCTCAAGGACCTACCTACCTAGAAAGCCTTTGCAGTATCTGTCTTCACAATCAGGAAAGTGATTCATCCACCAAAGTGTACATAATTAAAATACGAATATAATTTGCAATAACTGACAAAAAATATAATCATTGCCTATATTTAATATAATCAGTAGCTATTGAGGTTACCTTCTTAACACCTGAATTCAAGCCAGACACTTGAATTCATGTGAACACTAACAAATTCAGGGTATAAAAATAATCCTTGAAATCTGACGTATTTGTAATATAAGACTCCTAAACAAGTGTTGAAAACAACAGTAACCTGAAAACACAAATGATACTGATTTTGAAGAACAGCGATCAGAAAATATTTTCATGGTACTTAATTTTTCCTTTCCCCTCCATTATGGTCTTTTATAAAATGCAGGTTCCAACTCTAAAAGGCAATATTTTTGCTGTTACCTGTGCACCTTTCATCTCTATATTTATCATATATGATATCATAAATACAATATGAAAATCTTATCTATGACATTGCAGAAAAGATTTTATGTCTTACAGACTAATAAGTGATTTTGATTTACTTTAGGTGTAAAAAAAAACAATAACTATGTATAACCTATGAGAATGAGCAAGTAAAGAAAGAGGGGTATAGAAAGACCAAGTAAGTCAAGCCCTGGTAAAAAGAAAATGCATGAAATCCAAGTAGAAGTAGAATTTCTGAGTGCTTCTTAAGATATTGTATAACATTATACCTGATTTATACTCTGCGGCATTACTGGAATTGCTGTGGTCTGTGTGTTCCTGGCCCTTGCATCTGGAGTTTTATAATTTCTTGCTTTGATGTCTCAGCTTCTCACAGCACCCTATGCCCCCTCTCAGGTACATTACCCTAAATTGCCATCTGTCTTTCTGACGTTGCTCGAGAGCCTTCGACCCTGCTCTCCTGGCTACCTAGAGTGGCCACCATGTCGGCTGACGCTAAAACAATGGGAGTAAAAGATCAAGAGGGAAATAATGTCGCACTCTAAATTCACTCTCTGCTCCCTTTCATTTGGCGCATTCTATAACCGCTGAAGCCCGTTTCCCCGGAAACCTTCAAAGGTATGTGAATGCAGATGGAGGGTCATTCACCCCCAGCTCCTGCTCCTGTCACAGTGCTAATGGCAGTGGTCTGTCTCCGGCTTTTTAAAAAAAAACCAGGAACCAGGTAGATGGTTAGTGTGTGCCCTGTAATCCCAGTTCTTGGCCTAGCTCGGTCCAGGAGCATTTTTTTTTTCCTTCTCCCAACCCATATTAAGCAGCTGAAATAACCGATCTCTGCTCTCATTGTACCATTTTAGCCACTCCTCCCGGGGTCCAAGACTCTCTGACATCATTTAAAGAGCTGAAATAACCTGCTGGTACGTGGACCTCTGGGACACGGCCTGCATGCCACCGAACGTCACATTCTTTATTGGTCTCAGATACCTTTTCATTTAAGCACAAAGTGGAATCCATTTTTGTTCTTTATTCCCCCGCACGGACGTTTAGGGAGCCCGCGTTACGTGACCTCATTTCGTCTGCAGCTGTATGCTTTTTAGGTTGAACGGGCAATTTTAGCTCGGCTGATCTGACGCAGCATCTGGCAATATAGACGCTGTGGGTCGCATCATACCTGGCTGCGTTTCACTTGCTCGAGCAACATGTGCCTGCCTCCAATCGGCGGTATCCAACCCTATTGCGTCTGTGTATATTATTAGCCCTGGCTGTACACCTAATTAAGTTGCCTGCGGAGCGATCAATCAATGTCCAATTGGATTTACGAACGCGGCTTCGGCACCGCGCGGGCCAGATGAGCTCCCGTGCGTCCCTGTGACATTCCCATGACCTTCAGGACCGGAAGTTTCGCAGTTTGTACCGAGCTTGCGCTCCGACTACGATTTCAGTCACGGACCGCTGTTTTGCATCCCTGTCTGAAGCTACACTTTGATTGTAATGAGAAAGCAAACAAAAGAAAAGAAAGAAAGAAGGAAAAAAATGCTTGCTTGCGCTCCTGAGAATTTTCAACTAAAAAAAACAGGTGACAGGAACCTTAAGGTACAGATCCCCAACTGTGTGATTATCTAACACGGCTTACTCAATATTTAAATCCACTGTAAACAAACTATTATCTCAGACTGGTGGAGGTGTTGGTGAGCTGGAGGAGAGTGGGCGGTGTTGATTGTCACACTTGCTGACTCCTTGGGTGCTTTGTGGCTCGCTCTTCGAAAATCACGACTGTCGATGTATTTGGGAGGGATGGAGAGGGCTTCTCTGCGGACGTCTTTCAGTCTTGACACCAGAGAAGAGAACAAGAGCGCAACGTTTTAGTCGAGGCCTGTTGCCTCAAGACAAACATCCCATCGGTAGCAAGGAAAAAGGAACCCTTCTGTACTCAATATCGATCGCACATCTTTTAAAACAGAAGTTCACGTCCGTGTATAGTTGCATAATGAAGGGCTTGATTTGCCCGGTTGAGTCTGAATGTTGAATCGAATGAGCAAAGGAAATACTGCCTATTCTTATTCTCATCTTGTTCGAGTGGCACCCTTCAGGACATGGCATCTGCGTGTGCACATGGGTTTGGATTTAACTTTGGGGGAGTGGTGCCGAAATTCATTTTGTAAGCAAATACCACGCCGCCGATTTCGTCTCCCCACGTCTCTCCCGGGCAGGGGCTCAGTTTAGCGCACATCGCCAAATAATTAAGGCTCAATTTCCCTCAACCGCCAGATCCTTTGTCCCCGAATTGAGTAAGCGCGGGATTAAGGAGGTTTCCAGTCGACCACTCACAATTTGTGTCTCGGCTTCTGACAAGTTAATTGCAATTGGCTTTTGGAACATTTTAATTTGTTTCATTATTGTTGATCGGGGAAAGCAGTGCGTGGTGCAAGATTTGCAAAACTGCTTACTGATTGAATCCCTGGGATACCCATGTTCGCTGCTGTGATGCAACAGAAACGGATGACTTGTCACTTTCAGTGTTAGTGAATAATAACTACTGAACAGCCCTTTTAGGAAATCAACCTTTCCAAGGGCTTATCTTAAAACACGTGGACCGGACAAAGAAGATTAGTTACAAAGACGTCTCCTTTTTTGTAACACGTATCGAACACATGTAATTAGCAACCACAGTTGAAGATAACGTCCTCTAAGCCCGTGAAAGACTAATGCCTTTCTAATGCCCACTTGAAAGTGTTTGCACAATATGGTGATAGACATCTCTGGAAGTTTATTTATTAAGCAGTATTTGTTTGTTCAGTTAATTCGGTGTTATGTTATTATGTTTATTCTGGGTTGGGGTGACCTGCTTAGAACAAATCGGGAGTGTACAGACATCCAAAATAATAACAGGTGCGAGGAAAAGGCATAGTGAGTAAGATTAAACAAACTCTCTGGTGTGAGGAAATTTTAGGAGGAACCCTGCTTATAGCAGAAGCCCATCTACTGTTAGCGGGCCTGGGGCCTGATTTACTAAGACCTTCAGCATGTGCAAAACCTTTTAGCATAAGCAGAACCAATAACATGACCAATGATTGGTCATGGCATTTGTTTTGCACTAATCATCAGTTATGTTATTAGTTTTGTGTGTGGTAAAAGGTTTTGCACATACAAAAGGTAAATCAGGTCCCTGGTGTCAGTTAAAATAACACTAAATGATAATAGGGAGGTAATGGCGAATCTACCAGACATGGTATGGTCATAGTGGTTTGGACGCTTAGTGTATAACCTAGGCTATTAGACTAGCCAGTAAAAAAAAAAGAAAATACAGACCAAACAAAGAAGTGTATATTCACAGGTGGGTGAGAATTGCAAGACCATACATCTAGGCCTCCAGGTTAAACCACCGAGAGGGCTCTCACTGACATCACCTGGCAAACTGTGAGTTGAAAGAAGCTAGCAGAAACCTGAGCAGTCCTAGTGGACTTGCACCTACCCTATCCCAGGTGAGGAAAGGCTAATTGTGCCTTGCTACTTGAGGATCCCAGTGAGTCCAAAGTGTAACTGTGACTATAGGGTCCAGCCTATGCCCGTGGTAAGTGTATTTACATACCGAACCACTCAGGAACCAATTAATGAAAACCTCAGAGGTATTGGGCCTGCCAGACATTCAGTACCCACAGCCCATACAGTGCCCTACCCATCACAGGGGCAACCACAGAGTCAAGCAACATGGGACCCGTGTCTGAACCAGGGCTGCTACCATTTACCCAGACTTCTTCTGCCCGTGTGGATGAGCCGTCCTCACTGGGATCAGAGATCGGCACATTTCCCGGAGAGCACTGATGCTAATGTCTGTGGGATGCTGCAAGAACATTAACTGTAGTTATATGGAGGCGGTTTAAAAATTATGTCTGCCCATTATGGCGTAGCAATGAGTGCATCTGTGTTTTATTGCCAAGTAAGCAGATATCCCCTCATGCAAATGAGCTGAGGGAACAACAACATCCTTTTATGCATTTGCGTGGGAGAGGAGAGCACCGGGGCTGTATTTAATTGCAGATGTTTGCGGCGTGTCATCTGTCCCCGAAGAGCACACTCTGAAAAGCAGACTCCAGTGCGTGATGTAGCCGGAGCCATATAGGCGGGTTTAGGGTTGAGCTAAGGTGCTCACTGCACTCGATTCTCAAGAGCTGCTTTTTTTTGCCCCCGCCCCCCCCCCCCCCCCCCCCCCCCCCGCCTATCAAGGCCTACAGCGATGACTGAGACACAGCATGGACGCCGCCTGACCTCAAACACTGTTTTGCGTTGTATCCCTTGATTCATGGACTCAGCTGGAACACAGGCTACTGTAGCAAGGGGAGGTTGAACCTTCTTTCAGTCAGGACAACTCACATATTTACATTAAATATATTTATGAATAAGCAAGGTAATTCTTTTTTTTCTTTTTTTGGCTCTGAATGGATCTGCTTTAGGTAGGCCTGGGCATGCACCAGCGTGCACTATCCCATCAAACAGGGATCATGATACTGAACAGTAGAAATACCAAGCCCCCCCCCCCCCCCCCCGTGCCTATGTACAAGCAGATCCAAACAACAGGTGCAAGCTTGGGTGTTGGAGGGCGAGCAAAATTCTGTGAGCTGAAGCAAGTGTAGCATGCAGGAAGCAGCTCGGGCAATGAGCAGCACTAGGTCTGACTATTGGTTTAATAATGGTGCACCATTAGTGATGCATGCATGCGATAAACTGAGTACGAGAACACATAATGATGTGTGTATGCGATTAGCTGGATATGAAAACATGTAGAGATGTGCATGTGTGATTGGCTGAACATGAAAACATGTAGAGATGTGCATGTGTGATTGGCTGAATATGAAAACATGTAGCGATGTGCATATGTGATTGGCTGAATATGAAAACATGTGGTTGCTGAGGCCGAACCAACGGGTAAACTGCAGCAAGAGTTTCCTGACCGAACTTGCTCTGCGCATTCCCTACACACCGCTCATTAAAATTCAAAGTGGGCGGAGCCACCATGACCCGCTTAGCCCATTGTGGGAAGCATAAAGCCCCTCCTTCTCACGAATAATATAAACAAGGATGGGCAATATAACAATGCATAAAATTCTTAGACAAGGTGTCGGCATTAAAATGGTTAACTACTTATTTGCTTTTTTACTGTTTAATTACATAATTCTACAATGCATCTTTTACGATGTAGATTCATTAAAAATGTTAGACAGTGAGGTTTCATTAAATATTTAAGAGGAATATATATATGCACATGCATACATGCACACACACACACACAAACACACACACACACGCCAAAGGCATTTAAACATCACTTAAATACAATGAATACATAAATACATTTAACATTTTAAAGAAAGCTATTGTATAATACAAAGCATAGATTATTCATATTAATATCTACACAGAGCAATTACATGTCTGTCATCAATCTTAGGAGACAAGATGAAATTTTATTTATTTATTTTAAAAACTTTTTTGCACTAGTGGCTGGTTCAGGCGTTTGGCTGTAGTCACAGAGCAGTAAACAGCAAAGTTATTGAAAAATCACGGAAAACTGAAATAGAGCAGATAGAGCACCTGTGAATTTGGTGACAAACACCCGATCTCGCTGATTAGTGTATCCTAATCACATCATCCCTATCTTTAGTATATTAAATTATTTTTTTCATCATCATGCTAAATTATTTGGAGAGTTATTTGGCATGTTTTTTTTTTTGGGGGGGGGGGGTGGTATTTGCTCTATAACATTGGGAATGCATTGAGAAATGCACTTATTAGCAATGGCAAATGATTCAGATGAAACCTACTGTACTTTCTCTGTGCTGAATTCTTGTTGCGGATTTCTTGGATTTCAGTTGAATTTCTAGAGTGTGTTCTACAACGTTATTGGTTTGTTTATTAAAACTCTGCATACAACACAGTGGAGATAATTTTGTTTACAGGCCCTCATTATTCTCAATTTGCATTTGCAATGAGGTTAATTAGAAAACCCACTTCACTGATAAGTTTCAAAGGAAATATTAAAAATTAACCAACTCTTTCCATATCAACAGGGAACAATTGCGAATAAACAAGAACATTCTGTCCTGGTTTAGCAAACCGGCACATATGCAGAGAAAATAATGAAATATCCTTTAGAAGAAGCACCAACCAATGTGACAACAAAGACACGAATGGGTTTGTACCTTTCTGAAAACAGCTTTTTTTAACAAGCCCTTAGGAGTGTGAGGCTTTGAATTATCAATAAAAATATGTATGTGAAAGAGTATTTCATAGCTCAGCCCCACTGAGAATTATTTTACAAAATGTCCCTGACCATCAATGCAGTGACACGCGCTCCTTCTTTATGACCAGAGCCAGATCACCAATGCCTTTATTGATATGGTCTCACCACGTCCTTCCAACATCCATCAGTTAAAATGCAAAGTACTCTTTTTTTCTAGCATATAATTACACGTCAGTGGAAATAACAGCTTCATAGCCAAAGTTAATTGAGTTGACTGGACCTCTGTGGCAGAGGGGGGAGAGGGAAAGGAGGAGGAGGAGGAGGGGGCGGTTATTCTCTGAGCATCTGAAGGACACTACAGATGGAGCGAATCACCAGAGGACACTGTGGCAGCCATATTAGCTTCATTTTCACAGGTGCAAACTTTTCCTGACATCTGTTTGTCACAAAGCCCAAAAAAGTGTCAAAATAAAATTTTTTGTGACGATATACACTGAACAAAAATATAAATGCAACACTTCAATTTCAAAGATTTTATTCAAAGGTAATAAACGTAAATCAGTCAACTGAAATAGATTAATTAAGCACTTGTCTATTGATTTCATGTGGCTGAGGATACAGATATGCATTTGTTAGTCACAGATTCCCCAAAAAAGAAGATACCATGAAATGAACAGGATACCTATCAGTATCTTGTGTGACCACCATTTGCCTCATGCTACGCAACACATCTCCTTCGCATTGAATTGATCAAATTGTTGACTGTAGCCTGTGGAATATTGTCCCACTCTTCTTCAATAGCTGTACGAAGTTGTTGGATATTGGTGGGAACTGGAACACACTGTCGTATGCACCGGTCCAGAGCATCCCAAACATGCTCAATGGGTGATATGTCTGGTGAGTGTGCAGGCCATGGAAGAACTGGGACATTTTCAGCTTCGAGGAATTGTGTACAGATCCTTGCAACATGGGGCCATGCATTGTCCTGCTGAAACATGAGTTGATGGCGGTGGATGAATGGCACATAAATTGGCCTCAGGATCTCATCACGATATTTATGTGCATTTAAATTGCCATGGATAAAATGCACTTGAGTACTGTGCCCATAGGATATGCCTGCCCATACCAACACCCCACCACCACCACCATGGGCCACTTTGTTCACAACGTTGACATCGGCAAACCTCTCACCCACCCGACGCCATACACGCTGCCTGCCATCTGCCCTGTACAGCTGAAACCGTGATTCATCAGTTAAGAGGACTGTTCTCCAGCGTGCCAGTGGCCATCGAAGGTGAACTCTTGCCCACTTGCGTCGATTGTGAATTTGAACTGCAGACGATTCAAGACCCTGGTCAGGACGTTGAGCTCGCAGATGAGCTTTCCTGATGCGATTTCTGACAGTCTGTGCAGAAATTCTATGGTTGTGTAAACCAACGGTTTCATCAGCTGTCCGTGTGGCTTCCCTCAGACAATCCCGCAGGTGAAGAAGTCGGATGTGGTGGTCCTGGACTGGTGTCGTTACACGTGGTCTGCGGTTGTGAGGCCTGTTGGACGAACTTCCAAAATCTCTGAAACGATGCTGGAGGCGGCTTATGGTGGACAAGTGAACACCCATTACTGTGGCCAACAGCTCTACAGGACATTTCTGCAATCAGCATGCCAATTGCATGATCTCTTAACTCTTGAGGCATCTGTGACATGGTGTTGAACCCCAAAAAACTCAACATTTTAGGGTGACCTTTTATTGACCCTATCATAAGGAACACCTGTGTAGTGATCATGGCTTTTAATCAACATCTTGATATGCCAAACCTGTACAGGAGATGGATTTTCTTGACAAAAGAGAATGCTAGCTAATAGTGATATAAACAAACTTGTGGGCAAACGTTTAGAGAAATAAGATCTTATGTGCACATAGAACAAACCTGTGCGGTATTATTTAAACGCATTAATAATGGCTGCAAAAATAAAAGTGTTGCATTTATATTTTTGTTCAGTACAGATATAAGTAAGCCATTCATATTCCTCTTTGCTTTGGCTCCACATACACATACAGTTTTTACATACAAGGATCCTAACAAAAAGGTGATGAGAAACACAGAGCTTATTGAAAATGGTGGTGCTGGGCGGGGGTGGGAACAGAAGGTTCAGAGCACTTATTTTTGCTTACTATGATGAAAGCGCGAGGGCAGCGAATGCGTGCAGACCTCTCACAGCGGAATGTGCGCTAGCACGCAAACGGCGAGACGGTGTTAATGATGTTCGACAGCCGTCTCGCACTCTCGCTCGCACAACGCGTTTCTGTCATCCTGCTGGATTTCTGTTGCTCGCGCAACAAAAGTGCTCATTTATTTATTTATTTATTTATTTATTTATTTCACAGAAAGTCTATTTTAAGACCCGGTTGACAACGGGGGAGCTGTGGTTGGGGACAGCAGCTATAGCATAACCGCCAGCTACCCCGCAGACAGAACAAAAAGCAGTGCGGCTATAGGCTGTGCCGGCTCACGTGGGGGTTCCTTTGAAGATGCACGAGCACAACGCTCAGAACTGTGGAGACCCAGCCGAGAGAGAAAACGCAAAGGGAAGCCACGCTGGGGGGGGGGGGAGAAGCGGCTTCTTGCCTTGCGGCCCGCGGCAGGTGTACGCTGCTTACGCGTTTAACAGATCCTACTGAGCCCCATGCTCTCAAACATAAGCTATGTCTGAGAACACCAAGAAACATGCCCTCCCTTTAGGCCTCAGAACATGCGTGATCCAGTGTGCACGTTGAAGCCCTTCGCTCTTGTTAGGATAGACAAGTTTTTTAAGTTTTGAGCACAATTATGGAGCTCTGCCATGGAAAGCTTACCTTAATGTCACTTACCGTAGTTTACAGTCTCTGTAAGAAGTGCCCGAAGTTTTAATGTATAATGTCTGATTCTTTAATTTGAAGTTAGTTGCCTTAGTGACATGAGGGGCACTTGGACATCTTTCATAATTTGATTCTTTTGTGAACTAGTGGGGGATTTTTATTTTTTTACAAGAGAAGGGGGAAAAAGGACTCTGTTCATGGTTGTGATGGCCAGGCCAGTCAGGAATGGCACATTATGCTGGAACTGTAAACCTTGAAACCCAGAGATTATTTTGCTCAAGTCAGCAATATAACTGCTTCCAATTTCAATATCAATATACCCATATAAGTGGCTGAACAGCTCAGGACTGGAGAATAGTTGCCCTTAAATACAAAGACACCCAGTCAATTTGAACCTGTGACCTTTAGGTTACGAGACCAGTTCCTTACCCATTATACTGCACTACTGCTACACACACACACACACACGGAATGAGCGAGAGACATTACACTTCACATTACATTTGAAATTCCTTTCCTCCCCCCCACCCCCCCCCCCCCCATGCTCCTGATGCTGGCTAATGCAATTATAAAAGGTATTTATTTGAATGAAAGGACGGAAACGGTTGATCATTCTCTACTGGAAAGTGGAAATTGGTCCGGGCGGAGAGGAAGGATCTGTATGACTCAACCCTAAGTGGACATTAGAAGAATGGATGACTGTAATTCCCACTAAAGCCACTGCAGGACTGCGGCCTTGATGGCGTGCACCGATGCAGTGTCTGAACAGTTCACTGCTCTGCTCGTACGGGGGAAAATCCACAGACTGTGCTGGTAATGGGCGATGGCCACATTTCCTTGATGTACTTCACAACCTGACCTGCTTCCTGCCTGATTGTGTGGCCTGTTTCTGGGCCCTTTATTGGTTTCATCAGAGAATGGGAATTTGTTAGCCTGGGGCTTTGCATTCTGTTACAGATAGGACATTTTATATTGCTGTTATTTATCAGAAGAAAAAAAAAGCTCAAGAAAGCTCTGGATAAGAGCGTCTGCCAAATGCCTGTAATGTAAAGAAAAGCGTCTGCCGGTATTTGCTCCAACCATGGACTAAACCACCTGATTTCACTCATTTCTTTTACCTCTTTGGTTCAGGACGTAAGCTCATTAGTGCATTAGTGAAATCATAATCAATTAGTGTGCTGGTATTATTAAATATTTACCAAAGAGACAACACTGTTGCTAATTGATATAGGTTTGACAGCCAAGCAAACAGAGTGATTAATGAGCTAAATAAGGTGGAATATTTCAAGGCGGTGGTAACATTAGTGGAATACAACCCCCCCCCCCCCCCCCCCCGCCTTGTCCTTGTTACTGTACACTGTACCGACACTGTGATCACTTTGAACATCCTATGCATTGATTGTCTTATGTATCTCCAATTGTCTGCGATGGACTGGCGAACTGTCCAGGGTGAATTCCTGGAAGGAAAATAATTTTCACCAGATTGGAAAGTAGTCCATGCTGACACAATGTACCCTGCCACTGATAATTACAGTACTGTTCAGTTGCAAGCAGAAACACCTGAAGATTTTATAAATATGACGCCATTGTTCTCAAGTAGTGCACGTTTCTTGTTGAAAGCAAACCATGAAAGCCTCAAAGGCTCGATGGCAAATGCAGTCCATTTAAACGGCAATGCCCACATTGCAGCACTGGTGAGTGGCATTTAGCCAAGCAATTTCCCCAAAGTTGACCAACTCGTGGGAGTTGTTAAAAATGTTTTCTAAAGCATTATCCAAACGCAAAGTTGTGCTACACGGCCCTTCTAATGAATACGATAATGGAATGGAAGGTTTAGATCCACCATTAAAACTTCCACCTGAGCCATGAAAATGATATGGGGCAGATGGCATTCTGAGATATCGTACCGTTCTCTGCAACTCTATTCCAATTCTGTGGGCCTGGAGACGGAAATCTTTGCCAAACACTGCTTTGCCGGTGTGGCTCAGGGAACTGGTGTGCCTCGAGGATTTAGGGGCAGAGCTTGCCTTAATGGTGGGACATTACGACGGTCTCCTTGAAATGATCCACTGGTCTGAGCGCAAAGAAATTAGAATGCATGAAATGTACAAGCAGACTGAACGGCTGAAAAATGAATGCCAACAACTGGCCACTGCTGACACACACAGCAGAATTAGCGGTTAAAACAATTAGTCAATGCGTCATGACGTTCAGTGCAGTTGTGGGTGAAAGTGACAATATATTACAACCCTGATGCACCCTGAAAGAAAACGTGTGATATTATTTTCACAAGAAAACAGCAGTGGTAGTGGGAGAATTCTGGGACAGGGATGAAAAAATCTTAGAATTTTTTTAACACATAAAGCAAAATGATACTTGTCGATTGACAATTGTTAATGCAGAAAGATGTACATTTCTGCATGTTCATGTGTTCAATTCTACACCAAGAGCTGTCAAGCAATGATTGAGGACACAATTAAAAATTGCCCATAGTTAAATTCCATCACAGTTTGAACCTTATATTTTCATTCTATTTCAGCCAATCTGTATATATTAGCGGACAATTTCTTTATTATGAAAACCATTTCTTTATTATGCACATCATTCTATTTTCTGTCATTTTTGTGCAGGTGATATAATTTCACTTTTTAAGTGTGTAGGCACAAAAAAAAAACAAAGCAAAAAAAACAAATCAAAACAATGATATAGCACAGCACCATAAAAACATACTGCTGCCGCTTGCCTGTGGTTATAATAACCACGCTGAATGCAACTCGAGAAAGTGTGAGAACATACCTGTCCATCACCATTAAGCTGCAGATGACTCGGCAATGTGCACGACAGAGGAAGCGCACCGCGGTCTTTGTTTAACGTGTCTGATCAAAGAAGGCTCTTCTGACCTCATGCTGAGGGAACACAGGAACGCAGACGAGAAAATTACTTCTGAAAAAAAAAATGGAAATAATAACGAAAACCTTAATTATTAAAATTATTTGCAGAAAGATGGCTGTTGGGTGACAGCCCATATTCAGGGATGTGGCCTATGGTCAAAACTGCAAATACAAGGGCTATCTGTGGCTGGCACTTCTCCTGGGTGACATTCCTAATACTCAGTTCAGGCACTGTTTAAGCAGCTTCTACGGCAAATTTGAATACTTTCTAAAGCATATATGTTTACATGGTTACACTTTAATATATGGGATGCCTGCCATATTTATTGCTTATAGCCTTACATTCTCAAAACTATCTGAACACGGAAGTTATTTCTTGACTGGGTCAAAATCCTAATTTAATAATTATAATGTAAAGCATGTTTAGAACATCTAGGCTCAGCATTACAAGGTATTATGCTGCAAATTTAATATGTGAAAATGCCTGATCTTCAAAAATTAGTAGGGGAACTCCTTTGTGATTGCAAAAAAAATCTCTCAAAAGCCTAGTTTCATCCCCTTTATACAGACAAGCAGCCAGTAATTTTCATTGATTCCCCTCTGTCGGCATTTTATGCAGCACCGTCTCCTGGGAGATGCAAATGTGCTTGTGAGCCTCATATTTTCAGGAGGGTAAGAAAGATTCCAAGTACTTAGTCTCTACAATACCACCCTGAATATAATACATCCCCATGTCCATAATATACCAGAACAAAACACACGCACACGTATGTTGACCAAGATTTAATACCAATTTAATACCATCTAGCAGTGGTTTTCTTATGAGAAGACACATCCAGGCATCAGTTCTTTTTCTCGGTTTGTAACATTAATCTTTACTAATCTTTACTAAACCATTCCCACCCCCCCCCCCCCCCCCCCCCCCCCAAACAGAAAACTGATATCTATTCATAGTAACAGTGAAAAAGGTAAACTGTTGTAGGAAGATTATATGATGTACATCAAACATGCAGAAAAGGCCAGCCGAGGAGGAAGGAGCGTGCCGTTTAGGCGATACAGATAGTGGAATGTTCTGTGTGTGGAGGGGGGGGGGGCACGGGTTTTAATAGGACAGGAGGTTTCTGAGAAAGAGGGAGCAGATTTAATGGGGAGGATGCTGCAGGGTGCAAGGGCTGCGGAGGCAGTTCTGTGCCTAATGGGATGGAATCACGAACGCGAGTCTGTGAGAAATATTATATAAGAAGCATACTACTGGGACAGTGCGACCCCCTATTAGTACGCCCACAACTAATGTTTAGATTAAACAGGGCTGTCATCTTTTTTAAAAATTAATTTCTTTTTTTTTTTTTTAGTAAAACTTTTCAGCACTGGCCTTTTTGATTCCCTTTTTTGTTCTAAGCTTCATATGCTATTATGCGAATGATGAAAAGTGTTCTCCGTTCTTCTAATGTTTACATTTTTTTGCTTACAAAATTATCACATGAAAGTCTGCTGTCTGTTGTCAGCGAGGTCAGCGATTTCTATTGAACCATCCATGTTCATTTGTATCAGCAGTAGTGCTATCGATTCCTCATTTCTCCTAAGGCCTTTTTGAACCTGATTAATTAGAACAGAGAGGAGAGCCCGGTTTTAATTAGGCTAAAAGATGGAGAGCACAAAGTTACTTCGAGAAAGTTGTACGACAGTGTCCAGCGATAGCCTCAGGGTGTCCTTACCCGGTGTTAAAAGAAGCAGAGGTCCTGTCTCTGTAAAGCCAAACACTATAAAATCAAAACTTTCGTCTTCAGGTTTTCCATGATATTGCAATAATTCTAATTTTCATAAGAACCTGCTACAATATGCAGTACTTTGTTTTGTTGTATGTGCTGATGTCAAATGCCACATATGTGTGCCGTATACTGTAGCACACATACCACTTCTTGAAGGATGCAAAGAAACCAGATATCTGGGGTGCTGGCCCCTTGAAGGGCCCTCCCCACCTGAGCCATTGTGTGTTTGATTTACCTGATCCCTGAATGACTGACCCAAATTTGACCACCAGTCCTGAGAGTACTGTTTAAAATTTTTAAAATAAACATATTGAATGAACATACACCCTTAATTTCGCTCTGGATTAGAGCATTTTCTAAATGAATGCAGTGTCACATAAATATGCCATATTTATCAATGAAAGCTGAAAAATCAACTTCACTGTGAGGACTTGTTTATAAAGATAGTTTTTTAAATTAATGGCTCTTAAATAAAATTGTCTCAGTTCACTTTATATTGCATCCGTGATTTGAGTTCCTTGACTATTTTAATCATAGACACAACAAACACACCCTAATAAAACATTATACAACCTCCCATAAAAATAAAAAATAAAAAACAGACAAGGTGTTCAGGTTCTTAGGTAGTTGGCCCCAAGGACTAATGTAAAAACATCAGGTTCCCAAGGTTCACGTTACTCGAGTACTAAATACAATTAAAAAATTTTAACTTGTCTCAGACTTGTCCTTGTTATTTGTCTTTCGATCCAGCTATAAGTTTGGAAAGTGATGTAAACGTGGCAACTTAATGGCAAGACCACTAATTTTGGTCTCAGCTGTCTCACCTCTTTGCTGTCTCACAGTAAAATAATATAGACCCTTTTAGCTTTCATCATCATCTCTGTACGAAGTGATGGGACAGATGTCAACACATTATAAGCAGGGAGCAGCAGGTCAATCAATATGAACAAGATAGTGTTCATTTGTTTTTTTAAAACCTCCATAATATAAAAACTGTGCCTGTTCCCTCCCTGCCATTTTGTGTGTAGAGGTCGCCAGTTTCCCATCAGACAGAGCAGTGGCTAGTAGGCAATGAAGCAGAGCTATACTGCAAACTGAACCCTCCCTCCCCCCCGCTCTCCCTCCCGACCTCTCTCCCTCCCTAGGTGGCGCAGTGGCCAAGTATGCATACGCCCAAGTGACTCCATCCCACAGTCTGCCCTGGCAAAATGTCCAGATTTTATCCAGGGTGCACAAATCCCTTCTGCACCTTTCACAAGTGCCTTGAAGGATGTGGTTTTCTGGGAGCCTCCAAAATGTGTTGTCTTTATTTCATTATGTGTGTAGCAAAGACATTCTCCCTCTGGTATGATACATGATTTATTAAAAAAAAAAAGTTTTTTGGGTTATTAAACCATCTGGAACAGTGAAGGAGAGGGCGAGCAGAGAAAAACAGATGACACAAATATGAAATGTCTGTTCATTTATTGCAGAATGCATTGTACTTTATATCTCAAACATACTTTATATGCCAAAGCATATTCTGGGAGGACCAAAGTTCAGTTGACCTGTTTTTTTCACTCTTCAGTCTGCCTCTGTCGTGCCAGTCATATCTATTATAAACAGTATATTTAGGACTTCATTAACGGTCTCATACAATTTAAGCACATCAGTGAAAAGAATGATGAATCTAAGGAATATTTTCTCATTTCAAAGGAATTTTAATAGAAATGTTTCTGATATCGAGTGGTTATTAACAGCTGTGTCATGTGTTAGGGATGGAAGAATGGCCATTTCCAAAACATTTCAATAACAAGAGATTTTGAGGAGAAAGTAAATGATTGCTTTCCCTCAAAGTAATTCTGGCTGTTCAGGCTTTTACTCACTAGGAAAATTAGAAACTAGAGTACTCAAGGACTTCTTACTTCTCCTATCTGATCATCTTAAATAGACAGTGGCATCTGCTAACAGTTGTCATGGCAGGTCAGGAACTGAAATTGGTTTTGACAAGCCTATCATGTCCGCTGCTATTATGCGACTCCGAGAACAGAACGCTCTCTGAGCACCTTCAATCAGTGCCATGAAATGGATCGCCCATACTGTGCTCTGAGCAGTCATCTCGCATGCCTCTAAATGCCAAGAATGGCCTTTCAGAAGTTTATTGCATGGATAATTCAAATGATGATGGGTACTCTGGAAGATATTCTCTAGAGTAAACAAATGCAGTAGAAAATCCATTGGCGCACCGCAGTCCTATAACAATCACTGGAATGCACCGAAAAATGTGTGTGCATCCGTCCTTATTATGACATCATAATGACGCCATTCTCTGAAGAGAGAGTGTTGTGGATAAAGGGATTTTCAGCAGAGAGTAAAAATATTATTTGAGTGCACACTGAAAGCCAAATGAAAAAAAAAATGCATCCGTTGTGGAAGTGTGGCAGCAGGGTGCTATAGAGCAATGCAATGCCGTGTCCCTGGTGGTGTTCAGTATTAGTTTGGCTGAGTCCCAGATGAGCTCCCAACCCCGACCCCCAACCCCCGTCTTCCCATCTCCTCCAGCTAATGTCTCCAGAGGGACAGCACCCACTTTAATGCTGCCTTTGGGCCATGCACTAATGCAGAGACCAAGATCCGCAGCTTCTGAAGCTCAGTGGAACAGGGGAATTCCCTCACTCACTGAGATACTGTGCTGTACTTGAACTGTTAGAATTTTCCGGAGCCGTTGTGCTGTCAATTGAGGCTGGCTTGCGGACCTTAAATGTATAATAGCAAAAGACTTCACAGCCCGCTGTTGTATATGCGATCATTTAGATAAGATGCTTGGCTGCGATGCAACTTGCGCTTTGGTTTTATGTCAAGGTGAATAAGAACCTACAAAGATTGCAGGTAGTAAAAAAACAACAACAACAAAAAAAACCAATAAATCAATAAACTTTAAAATGCACAGAACCAACAGTGAATCTCAGAATCTCATAAATGTGAGGTATCAGGTATCCTTGGAAAACAAGTTTATGTACTTCATGAGATCCTGGCAATAGGAGTGCATGGTACTCTGCAGACAACTTGTTTGTGATGCAATATTTTTTTCATGCAGATTATAAATAACTTGGAGGAGAGTGCAATGCAGAAATTTAACCAGCCTTTTAAAAATGCAAGTGAGGTGTTGCCAGGCAAGATACTGATGGTATCTGTTTGATATCAAATGCAGGAAGTTTTTCACTCGAGAAGCACAAGTCATCAAATACCCTACAGATGGCTATATCGCATATATAAAAGCAACTTGACAGATTTTGAAATGTACTTCAATAATAACAACGCAGTAATGTAAGGAATTTTTCTAATCAGGCTCCACTGCTCATCCTGCAGCATTGTGAGGGCCACACAGACAGTATTTACAGACAGGAGTTTGGGGGTCACCTTGGTGGCGGACATGCTGACCAGATGCCTCCCTAATGACTTCCCTTGGCTGGAGCCCCAGTTCACTGCATCATCTGGGGAAGAACAAGGCCCCTCTGTCAACCAGCACTTTTCAGTCCAGTGGAACCTGGCACCACACCACAAACATCCACATTTGCACACGCAGACACAAACACACACCCATGCACCCGCAAACGTGAACACAAATACACACACACACACACAAACACAGGTACAGGCACAAACAAAAACACCCACATTTTTACAATGCTGAAAATACAGGAACGCACACACAAACACAAATACACACACACACACACACGCACACAAACACACAAGCACACACACACAAACAAGCACACACACACACACACACACACTCACACACACACACATCATCTTCATTATTAGAATTCATTTCATAGAATTTCCACAACAATGACAATAAAATGGTGCTTATTACACTATTAAAACCCATTATGACCAGATGCTTCTCAGCCGTTAGATACAAAGTTAATTGGTTCTTAAATGCGTGCACTCCAGGCTTGGCTGGTAAACAGGGACTTCTGTGACCACGGCAAACTATAACAGCCAATGTTCACATGCATTAAAGCATAAAATGCTCATTCAGAGGATGGCGCCTGTCTAATTTCCGCATGTTTCCATTTCCAGCATTGACATTAACCTAGCACTAACATTGATATTCCTTATGCTTCAGTTAACCAAAACAGTCGCAATAGCGATTTACATGAAATGAATATGTTCCGTGGCAGCTAATCACTAAAGCGGAGGTAAAGGACTTCAGAATCACTTCCGTTTGTCTTGAGAATTAAATAAAAGCCATTAATGCTGACACACACAAAGGCGCTAAAAGACTGTGGCGATGACTGAGTACACACTGTAGACAGCTTATATTCCTAGGAAAGGGGATGGATTTGCGCCACCGATGTGCGGTCGGCACGCAGCTCCTAGAAGGCTATCCGCTGATAAAGTGGTTACCGGGAGATACCCATGGGCAGGCACGCTGGCATAGTGGTTAGCACTGTTGCCTCGCAAGAAGGAGGTTCTGGGTTTGAATCCGGGTCCAACTGGATCCTCTCTGCGTGGAGTTTGCATGTTCTCCTGCAGCACAGAGAGGCAGCTGCCCACTGCTCCTAAGTAACTAGGATGGGTCAAATGCAGAAGACAAATTACCCCACGGGGTTCAATAAAAGTATATCTAAATATTATGAAATCCCTTGTGAAGTCATCTGAAGGGATAAAGCAAATACAGTTTGGTTTAAATTAAAAAGGTTTAAATTACACAGGCTGATGTTCAGCAAACAGAGAAACTGAAATGAGCTTCACTTCACTTTTTGCAGATTTATGTGTTAGCGATGATATTCTAAATATTTAAAAAAATGGAAAACAGCCTGTAGATCTAATACAACTAAATAACAGGCTATTGACAAATGTGTTTGTATAAGTTTAGTCCCACATAAAGACACACATTTTGTTGTTATCAAACCACCAAAGCAGCTCTGCCATTTCTCTGTATTTTTTCTCCAAAGCAAGTGGAAGTAGTAGTCAATTACACTTCCAGTTTCCAGACCCACATTAATGCTCATTAGCAGACTGTAGTGCTAGCTACACTTTCCACTACCTCCTTCTATTGAATCTCATAACTGCGGGGTGCAAAGACATGTACATGAACGTGACTACTGTACACTTGGAGAATGGGAAAGCACACTCAAATGCAATTATTCACTGCGTGAACAAGACCATAGACGTCATGCTGGACACCAGATAGTCGAACGCAGCATCATGTTTGCGTGTAGAAATCGAATCGGTATCTTTGCGCATCACTAAGCATCAAATCATTCAAAGGATAATTCATATTTGAGAGCTAGTCAGACCTGAGGTACTTCCTGAAGAGGGTGCAGCGTGTGTGGGTATAGCATTATGTTGTGGTAGCCTAGAGTCAAGACAGCTGAAATATAAGCAAATGGAATAACACCTTGCTGGCTGATGGCAAAACCATTATCTTGAAACCTGGGGAGCCATTCCCAGTTTTAAAGTTCATTACCCACACAGTTAGACTTCCAAATAGTGCACAGGGAGGAGCAACAACAACACACAAAAAAAAACAATGTTATAAAGGCTTACTGCTCGGGAAATGTCCTCAGAGGTCTGTACAAAGAGCTTTGACAGACGCTTCAGCAGGGTTCTCAGTGTCTTTCTACTATACCAACATGGATACCTATACAATATTTCCACTGTCTTTTTCTGTGATTGGCAGCTACCCATATTTGCTAGGCATCGACAAAAATTCCAGTTATGTATGTAACGGAAAAATGCACGATTTATTGTAAGTGAGGGGGAGGTCATTTTTTTTTATCGCATCTGCTCCATGTTATCCGCCGGAGAAACACGATATTTAACGTTTGCGTCTGTGTGTGTGCGTAGGATGTGGGCGGAGGTCTCGTCAGGTCTGCCGCATTCCCGCAGATATTACGGTCTTCACAAACACAACTCTGTAATGGGTTTCAATTAAACTTGAACAGGCGGCGCCTGATTGTGGGGTTGTGTGCCAATTAATTTTGTTTTTATGAAACCCAGCTCTCCCCCGCACATCTTTATGAGGGGTGTTTTTACATAGGCAGTGCTATTCCCTGCCTCAGCCAGGCATGCAGGATTGATAAGCCCACATTAACATTAGCACTCTGATCTGAATTTACCCTCCTATGTTGATACAGTAGACAGTTGCTTGAAACAGTCGCTTGAGCCAGTATTGCGTTTCTACGTATGATGGTAAATTCAGATCACTGTGCCCATTAACATTAATTCTATGGTCTGTATTTACCATCACTCATTGATGAGGCTGGCAGTAGAGTTGCTTGTGCCAGTATTGAGTTTCTACGCATGATGGTAAATTCAGATCACTGTGCCCATTAACATTAATGCTATGGTCTGTATTTACCATCATACATTGATGAACAGGCAGCAGAGTTGCTTGAGCCAGTTTAGAGAAACTGGCCAGGTACAGTTCATATGTAAGAACAAGACATCAGGAGGAAGTACAGATTAAATGGAACCACTTTTCAAAAATACAGCAAGCTAGAACATCAGGACATTAAAAAATAGGGGGGCTTATAACATTTATTATAATGTATCATTTATAGTTAAAAATGGCAGCATCTACCAAGGCAAAAAAAAAAAAAAACCTTGTACAGAAACTACATTTTGAAAGAAAAATAAATGGAAGTATTGCTTTATTCATTGCAAATAGTCTGCAACTAGCAAAATGAAGCTTTTTATACATTTTGGTTTAAATAAAAGTTAAAGAAAAATGTTGGATGAACTGTCTTAAGGCCTTGCATGAAAATATACACCGATCAGCCACAACATTAAAACCACCTACCTAATATCGTGTAGGTTAGTTATTATTAGTTGCTAAAGGGCTATAACAAGCTAAGATATTGTTAGAGGGTGAATTATTTCCACATGATTTTAAAAACTCTCGACGGGTCAGAGCTGTTTTGGCGGCACAAGGGGGACCTGCACAATATTAGGCAGGTGGTTTTAATGTTGTGGCTGATCGGTGTATATACCACACTCACTAATGGTGGGTTGCTGAGCCAATACTGATTGCTGAGGTTTGCCCTACCACATCTACTGATTCCAGTGTGGATACTGAGGTACCAGGGTTTTTTATGCAGGTATTGTGAACATCACCTGGGCCCCACTTCCTTCTGCAGGACAGTCATCCATGAGCACTAAACAGAATCAGTTCAATAAAGAAAATAGAATAGAATTTTTTTATTTTTTAACTGATAAAAATGTTTGATTGAATCCAAGGGTACTGCATTTGACTGATTCCTGCCATCAATCTTGCATGGATACAATTGGACAAAGAATAGTAAAATTTAAAAAAAACCTTAATTGCTGGTGCATGTTCAGAACAGAAATATATGTGGAAACTGAACAGGAAGCAAATGTTTCCAATGTACTATTGTGTATTATCATCATAATACTTTGCAGCATGCTACTTTCAATGCATGGCTACATTGCAAGGATTTCTTATAATGGATGTAATAGAAATATTCTTTTCAGCTGTTTGTGCCATAAATGTGTTTTGCGCCATGTGAGATTTAATTTGTTGAAGGCTAATGAAACATACCAGGCTCACATATGAGGCACTCTCTGGCACACACCTTTTAAAACATATCTCATTTACAGATTAAATCAAATAACAAATAATGAATGCTCTTATCAAGCTATTCATTTTAGTCCTGAGCATCTAAACCATAAATCCCATTACATTAATTACCGGCGTGATCATTTTATAGCGTTACTTTAGAAAAAAATAGGCTTAATGCTCCTGATTTTCTAAGGTCAAACTCTGGAAATGAATTGTCTGGTATTTAATGTGCTTATTTATTTATTTATTTATTTATTTATTTTAAAGTGCCATATTGACAGGGTGCATTTCCTGTTTCCCTCATGATTAAGAAATTGTAATCTAGCTTCAGACCCCCCCCTAAAATAACTGATACAGTGCTGCAAACAAGTATGACACATTTGCTATGAGAAAATATATTATCTCGCTCTAATCCAGAGATATGACATTGGTTGTAAGAGCTTTCTTTAATACCTCTTGGAAAAAAAATCCCACTGGAAACAAATATCACTCAGCAAACGCCACTGACAGAACAACTCGTGCTCATTGCCAACTCCAAGAAGCTGTTCTCCATCTTATATAAAGTGCTGTCAGAAACAGACTCCACTCTCTCCACCAACTGCAGAATGGGGGGGGGGGGGGGGGGGGGGGGGGGGGGAGACCTCGCTATCACTGCCAATATCAATTTCTGAAAAAAAAAAATTCAATAATATCTTCACTGTGTCTACGAACCATAAAACATAACTCATCCAAAACAAGATCACTCACCACGCATGTTTCACCCAATATAAAATGGACTGTACAGAAGGAAATTTATTGACACCGACACTTTTTTCCTCTCCCCATCCCTGTCTGACTTGAAGATGCCTCATCAGTTGAACTGCCATCCCAATGGCAACAAACCCCCTTTGACCTTTGAGTTGTCCTCAGGTCAAAAATGAATGTAGCGGCAGTGAAAACCTCCTAAATTTAAAATTTTCAGCGTGAAATATGATGTTGCCTGGAGTGACCCTATCATTATAAAAAGTTTTTTTCATATTTTTATAAAAGTGATACACCATTAGGGTACAAAAATTGTCTAATGAGTCTTTTTTTAGCCCTGCAGCTACGAAATCAGAAGTCATTATCAAAGTTAAGGGCCACACATCTATTACAGCAAAGAAATGTATTATGATGTATGTTCTGTAGTAAAAATGAGTTGTGCACCCTGAAGAAATACTGCAGCACTGGACTGTGAAGTAGGACAACAGTTATTCACAGATTTACTGATGGGTGTTTTTTTTTCTGTATGAAAAATATTGATTTGGGATTTAAAATTCAATGAACAGGCTTTTTCACAAGAGGTCTGGTGAGGATGGGTCATTTTTAACCCTGTGAACAAGGGGCGCATACAGACATACTATAAAGACAACACAAGGGTTAATCACCTCAACTCACATCTACAAATTGCCTAAATAAATATGCACCACTGGAAAAGTAGAGATGAACTCACTATATCACAGTGGTTAAACCTGTTGATAGACCACATTCCAATGGGGAAAAAAGATCATTCTCCAGAATTCAAATGAAATCTTTCATTTGAATCCGTAAAAAATGGGACACTGTTAACCTCTTACATCTGCAGGTGATATAATTGCTCAGTTCCACACTTCAACCAAAACAGAAAGGCCCAGTACATGAAAAACTCTCCCCAAATGAGTTTAAATTAATCTGAAATCAAATATGAATATTTCTTCTGGAAATACTTTTTTGTACACTTTATTAAAATGATAGATAATACAATGCCCTTTAATAAAAGCTGAGAATCTGCACTTTAACCACATGTGAATGGTTTGATTACAAATCTAAAAGTATGGAGTACAGAGTCAAATCAAGACAAAAAAAAATGTCCCAAACATTATGGAGCTCACTGTATGTCAGGGTATGTCATGTTTTTTTTTTGATTGTGTGCAAATAATCTCAAGCCTTGTTTGATTTAATGGCCAATGCCCTTAAAGTGGTTAATTATGTCTGGCTGAATCTAGGAGTGAGGGATCTACTCCATGCAATTTTAACATTTATAATGGTAAAATATACATCATCTTTTTCCATGCCACTATAGATCCTGTGGCTGCATATAACTTGGGTGTTTTGAAGTGTTCGGAAGTGACCTCTCAGCAACAGTTGTTACTGTCCTTGTCACTGTTGAGGAAATTTTAGTGAGTCATCATATAATAAAAAAAGCTAAATACTTAAGACCATCATCTTTTTAGAAATATATTTTTAGGAAGGTCCAAAGCTTGATACACAGTTGGTGGGTATAAATCCCCTTAGAAGCATATCCACTTGGACACACACACCCACACAAACACACACGCACACAGATGTTCACATGCGCACACACACACACACACTTACTCAAGCACACAGATGCTCACACACACACACACTCACACACACACGTACATACACACAAAAACACACACCTAATGTGTGATCAATGCCTTATGACATTGTCACATTACGGTCTGGCGCGTGCTCGTGCTTGCAGTTATTGGCATTCCGCTCTCAGGCAGAGCAAAGTCAAACGGCGGGGAAGGACTGAGCTAATATTGATCGTAATAAGCATGGCAAATGACCTCTGAAGTATTTTTAGACAGGCACCATATGACTGGGGAGGGAGCAGGCTATTTTCATGAATGAAGAATGAGACCGTCAGGAGTTTAAACCAGGCAGATGAATGTACGGTCCTCTGTGGACTGTTAATTATGCGCTCAACGTTCACACTGAAGGAGTGACTGATTGTTCCATCAGCAAACAATTCAATCTCAGACATCTTTGACTTGGAAGCGGCTTCCATAAATCAAGGCAAATCCCCTTTCTTGGTTCATGATTATTTTAATTCCTCCTCGTGAAATTAAGCATTTTTCATGTTACAGACCAGTGCATTCCAGAAACATGGGGGAAGCATCTTCCCCCCGCCCCCCCCGCCCCACAAAATTTTTTTTAAAAAGATGGTCCTCTCATGACATTATGAAACAAAGAATTTCCATGAAAAATGCATTTTCTTTCTATGGTTCATAACTATTGTGCGAAACAATATATGCAAATGCTTCCAAATGTGAAAGGCAAGAATTGTTTTAAATATGGGGAGCCATACATCAAATTTTAGGGGATAGAAAGGAACCAGTAGAAATCATCTGTGTAAGTGATATACAGTAGATATGGAGCAATCCATATTCTATTCAGGGGACCATTCAAGTCTGGGAAGACACTGACAGAAGTTTACAAAAGTTCACGATCTCTTATGTGAGGAAGTGGGTATTAATGAAGCTGTGGTTTCTTTCGCCACAAAGCAGTAGATAAGCGTCTGCTTGTTTATGTTATGCATATTCAACAGTGGTGTATATGCTGAAAGGACGGACTAAAACCAGACGAGTGAAATGTATGAACTTGGAGGAATATTAAATCAAATTTATTTGGTAGTTCTTATTATTTAGGGATAGTGGACATATGATTATGCAAGCATTGTATATTTGATGAAGACTTATTTTGTTGTACCCTGTGATAGATTGATAACCTGTCCAGGATGTAATCCTGCCTCTCGCGCAGTGCATGCTGGGATAGGCTCCAGCCTTCCCCCCCGTGACCCTGATCAGAATAAGCGGGTATAGATGGATGGATGGACTAATTTTGTTGGAACACTTAACTTTTATTTTGAAAGAATGATCAGGCACCTGTTGTTTTAAGAGTGACAGTGAACAAATTACTGTTTTTTGCCTTTTGAAGTGGATCCAATCTCAATATTTTCAAGAACAGCATGATAAAGGGCCCCCCACTGAACAACAATAACGACAACAACAAAAAAAAAGAATAGCTGTGTGTCTGTGCCCATTTTTGTATAAGGAAATTGCTGCATATTTCAACCAATGCACATCTGGCCTAACACGTACTGTACCGGGGCAGTGCATATTCATTGGCTCCACCTGCACAGAGATACAGACCTTGGTCCACAAATGAGAAATATTTAGAGGGTGTGGGGTAACATGTGAAACAGGTGAAATAAGCCTTGTTTAGGAGGACTATTGAAATGTGAGATAAAGAAGGGTAAGATGCTGATCAACGACATGCCTTGTAATTCAGTGATCGATGGCGCAAATGCATATGCATGGTGGATATGTTTTGGTTTTGGATAAAAGTGACTCCAGCCAAGAGGTACAAAGCGACACACAGAAGTCTGTCTACTGTCTTAAATGTCTAAGTTTGTCTGCCGATAGACACAGCAAAGAGTGAGGGGCAGTATTTGTGTTTACACGTTTGCATTTCATATGTAGTTCTCTCTTTCTGTATAGTTTATACCTCTGGACCACCTGCAAGGCAATAGATGCCTCCACCATTTAGATTGTTGTTCGTAGGTGCATTTATTTGGGAGGGATTTAGCATTTTACTGTGGTCATGTCCATCACTGACGGAAATTAAATTCAGTCATCAGGAGTCCTGCGTGCTCTGAAAATGTGTTTATCAGTGTTAATGAGTGGCTTTTACGCAAAGGCACATGCGCTTTCATGATTGGTAAAGACCATGGTTTTACAGACTCATATCAAAGGAAGCTGGATGAAAGGAAAGGACAGCCACCAATTATTATTAATACTTTTTTTTCTGGAGATAAATTCACTTTGCATACATATTTCGGATGATAGACTGTACCAAATGCACGAAAATGAAAGAAAGGCAAAAAATAAATGATTTTTTTTTTTTCAAAAGTACTGAGCTACTGAAGCATAAATCAGCAAATGAAGGAGAGGAAAATGTTCTTTATTTTAATTTTTTTTCTTGAACTACTCAGCTGTACATAAATAAGGACCACACTCTCCTTGACCTGGGACACAGTGACAGGTTGATTAATTGAAAATGTATTTATTTGGAACATGCTCTGTATGTGGTATCTTCTGTTCAGAGTGCTATGGAATGACATTGTACTAATTGTACTGCCCAGTGCAGATTCGTTTTATTTGCCATTTTTAATTCTGTTATCTAATAACTTTTCTTACTTTGCAGTTCCTTACTTACATCACATACTTTAAATATTTAAATATAACTTTTAAAATGAGTTAAAATTAGTTCTCATAATTATAAAACACGTTCATCAACCTGTTAACTTGGGCTTACTCATACCTTTGGTCTCTGAAGGATTTCTTATTTTTCATCTGGCTACATGAACAATTGACAGCATCCGTTTTTGCTGTGATTTCCACCGCTTATTTTGTAGTTTTAAATTTATGATTTTATTTTATTTATTTATTTTTTTTTTACAACAAAATAATAAACACACATCATGGTCATTTTATGCCTGAGAATCCATTTGATAAACTGACATAAAAATGACCGGGACACGTTCAACTCCATCTGGGTTCATTGCTGATATAGTCTCATGTTTATAGTCTCATTGCCCATGGCTGTTCTATTACTTCCCTTCGGGACTACAAAACTAAACATGAAGCCTGTTACAAAAGAGGCAATGGAGTGAGACAAACAGAAAATCAACTAAAAAACACAGAAGTCATCCAAAGCTCTGCCTTTATGCCTGGCCTGAAGAAAGCAACCAGGCAATAAACCTTGGGTGTGCTTGTGGCTGTCAGTAATGCCCTTACTCAACAATGTGCTGAAGAAACCCAGGCATCGGGAAACACCAGGAACATCCTACAGTGAAGTAGAAAAAAGAAATATAAAAAGAAAAAGAACAGCAAAAAAATATGTATTTTAGCCCGTACCCTAACCCTGGTTCTCACGTCCTCACTCAGTTCAGAACACAATGCAAAGCCACTCAAAGAAATCGTGCAGAGAACAGACAAGTGTTCAGGCAGTACACACGCACACACACGCACACGCACACACACACACACACACACATACTTGAGTACTGTATACGGGCATTTTCCTTTTGTGATTGCTGGAAAAAAAGGTGTAATCGTGCTGGTGAAATATTTACTTGCTTGCATAATGTATACGGCTGTTTCTCTTGCATTCATTTCATCTCATTGAGAGCCCTACCCCTGCTTCCCCTCCTCCACGTTTAAAAATAAAACAACTGTAAACAGTTCAGTGGTATACATTGTAACTCACTGTGTAATGGGCGGCAGTTGGTACAGTGAAACAACGTATTATTCGGGGACAGAATCATTATGCATGTAAATGAAATGCGAACTGACATGGGCCTGAGGCTCCAAACAAATTATCTTCATTAATAGCACCTCCACCCAATCCGCTTATTTCGAGCAAGCGCCCTGACACATGTGACCAGGTGTCATTTCAGGACACCTTCACGCTTCAGTTGATTCTGTTGTCAGGTGTGAGTCATCATTTTGAGGACTAAATTCGCTTCTGTTAGGCGTCACACATATTCTTTCCACATCCGCCATCCATTTTCAGAGTCCAGCTTATCAGTTGTTATTTGCAGCATAGCCCTTTCAGGCAAATGCGTCCACTTTTTATGGGGCTGCAACCTGTGAAAAAATGGTATGCTAAATATGTGGCAATGTAGGGTTTTTAGTCATTCTGAGTATTTACTTTTATATAATGCATGATATTGTGACCATCTATGGATATTGCACATGATCCAGCCCTCTAGTGGACAGCACTTCAAATTTTGTTTTCAGTTAGTCACACTGCACATAAAATCTCACCCTTCAAATCTTTACACGAAGCATAGAATGAATGCTGGGCTTGACATACGCGTATATTAAATATAGAGTCTTTTTTTTTTATTAGCCGGGGTGGAATATAGAGATATCATTCATCTTCATTTTAAGTGGCATGAAGCAGTTTGACAAGGCTGTAACCTTGAAGAGGACATCAGGTCATCGCTGGGCCATTACCCCAGTCCATCTCTTTCTTTACAGTCATCCAGGGGGACTTAGCATGGCATGTACTAAAGGCTTTCATATGACTGATATAAGCGATGATCCAATGACAGAATGGAGACTCAAACAACGTCAGAGTGGATTCTCAAACCCACCGAACTGTTGAACTCCAGGAAACACATTCCGCCCAACATGAAGTGTTGCGTGGTTTTCCTTTCACATGACTCGACTGGAAAAAAAGCAATGATCCACTGGCAGCATGGAGACTCAAACAATGTCAGAATGGAGGCTGCTGAACTCCATGAAACGCATACCACCCAATGTGCATTTCCTTAAACATTTATTTGCTCAAAGTTTTGGGAGGGAAACCTGATGACGGGTTATGCAACGTGTGTATAAACCCTTCCAGAAGCATCTATAATGCATTGACAACCACAGAATGAAATCTTCATAAATCATTCATCAGCATTTTTTTTTCCATCCTGAGGGATAACCTTAAATCAAGAATCATGGTGTGTTGTGCATCTTTTGTGGATAAAACTTAGCATCACATTTTTTTAACAATCTTTTTCCTTTTTTAGGATGTTTGCCTTTGCCTGTAGGTGGCACTGCAGAGGGAACCTGGTACATTGGTTGATGAAGCACACCTGGGTGATATAGCCCATCACCGACCTCATGGGAGCTCGCTTTCTCATTTACCTGCTCTCCAGGTTTTTCTTGCTCTTGCTTTGGCTTTACTAAGCCAGTTTATGGTTCTCTCTCTATGTGGTACTCAGCCTTTTGCATTGTGAATGTTGCACAAGACCGATAATGCCTGTCTTACTTTTCTTTTCGTACACTTTTTTTTTTGTTAGGCTTTGGTTAGAGAAGGAGTCCTGTGTGGGGAAGACCGACCATTTTGTTTCTTTTCCGGGAGGAAAATAAAGTATCTCGACTGGTTGTAAGTACTGTAGTCTTCTGCAGGTTTTTCTCTGGCCTGCCCACTGCCCTATCCAGGTCAACATCCGGAAACCTAAACCATTTATTTTTATACGTTAAGTTTATATTATTACATACACATGTAATTGTGCATGTAATAAACTGGTGTATGTTTCTGGTGTATGTAGACATTGTTTAATTATGTGGCTGAATTTTTTTGGGACTTAACGTATGGTATATGTTGTTGTCTTGGGCGGGGCCTTTCTGTGTGGAGTTTGCATGTTCTCCCCGTGTCCGCGTGGATTTCCTCCGGGTACTTTGGTTTCCTCGCACCGTCCAAAGACATGCAGGTTTCGGTTAATTGGAGAGAGTCTGAATCACCCCTAGGTATAAGTGTGTGAGTGAATGGTGTGTGTGCCCTGTGATGGACTTGGTGTATTTCTGCCTCTCGCCTAATGCATGCTGGGATAGGCTCCAGCCCAGCAACCCCTGCGACCCTGACTATAAGGAATAAGCGTGTTAGATAATGAATGGATAGAGGGATGGGTGGATTGTTGCTTTTGTAACTCTAGGCTACATCATGCAGTAGGAAAAGCACCTCCTCCTCTTTCAGAAAAGGACAAATGAATGTCAGTGTTTCTGCCTTGGCAATGCAGTCATTCAGGCTCAAAAATTTGTAAAATGTGTACTTTTAAGGCAAAGTAATATTTACACTTAAAATTTTTCTTTCTTCATTTCCACACTTCTTAGAATTTCCACTTCAGTGGTTTTGTGCGTACAGCCCTAGAAAGCCTATGTTATTTTGTGAAAAGTAAATTCTCCCTTAAATTATATCTCCTGCAAACTCTTGCTGAATGATCACTTTGTGGCATGTTTGTGTCTGAACTTGTTTAGGTTTTGCATCCATGGCAACAAATCTTTTATCCAGTACCACTGGACAGATCGTGCCATCACATATCGGAGGAGGCATTTGCTAGAGGGAGTGAAGGGGTGGTTGTTTACATGCTTTTTAAAAAATGTTAATGCCAAAGACAATATGTGTATATGTCAATGGAAGTCCATACAATGGTGCATCAACCAAATTAATTATAGATTGTTAAATGCCTTAAACAACAATAAAATGCCAAAAAATGCACATTTAATGCACAGTAACTAAACATTTACTGAAGAATTTGCCATTTAAATGTGTACAACCAAGAAATTACCAACTGAAAAAGAATTGTGAATGGATGAATATTTGTATTGCACAGCATGCTGATAACCCATAGCAATTCATGGTTTCTGATCACGGTATAGTACATTTCCCTATGTCCTACTGTGCTGTGTGATGGTGTTAGCAACACCATCACACAGCACCTGTATATAAATCAGCACCTGTATAAATTGATTATTGACCAAGGACAGTCATCCACATGGTAGAGGAGCATGTGAAGAGAAGAGTTCAATTTAGACATACTCTCTAAACAAGCAATGTTTTATGGGTGGCGTTTGATCACTGGTTCATTATTGGAGTGAATAAGAGCCTAATTTTCTATACACTTTTAAGTAAAAAATCCATGTTTGTGTTTTCATTTCGCTGTACCTTCCACAAGCATCATCAGGTTAACATGTGCCTCTGAATCTGACGAGCTCACGCGTGCACACGTATGACTGAAAATCACCATCCGGGCATTGTATCAGCTGAATTTGTTGGTTTATAAACAGAATGCAAATGTAACTTCAGAGAGATCATGGTTTTTTACACTGAGGTGCTAAGACGGCTCTCTTGGGTTGAACATAAAAAGATGAATGAGATGGTAATTGTCTCCAGAACAAAGAAACCAGATTTTTTCCGCATGTGGCATTTGACTAGACCATTGTTGACGCATTTACGGAGTACAAGCACCTTGGTACCACAGCAGACAATGTGAAATGCCAACAGCAACACGTAAAAAAAAACTAAATATTTAATGCATAATTTAAGGAGTTTTTCATTTGCCGAAAAACAAATACATTGCATTGTGTTGCGTAGAGTGCTTTGGGAGTTCCTGGCCCCAATTCCTCCGGTGAAAACAAAAATTTTGTTTTTTATTTAACCTTTATTCTCTCAAGTAGTTATCATTCTTGTTCTCGAATACTCATTTGCAAATAGCAGCCTCCAACGATGCTGGAAATGTTGCAGGTGTTCTGGTTCCAGGCAACCTCTGCTTTATGAGACAAACACATTTTTAATCTGGCTTGGAGGACTGTACATCGTTCACATGGTAAATATGTGGATTTACCTTCGGGCTGCCAGTCAGCTGATCCTAAAAAGGCATTGATAAGCCTTGTTGAGTTAAAAAAAAAAGTTGTTACCAACAATATGTGGATGTGAAGCCCAATTTGGATTTCTTGCAAATTGTTGTACTGCATGTGAACCTGACACACATCAGTGGACTACAGCGGAATGAAATGAAGGGGGCCTAACCTGCCACGACAGATTGTGAAACTGGGTAATCCAAAAAAAAAAGTGGCAGTTTATTTTGCATTGTCATGGGTAACTGGTCACAGTCACAACATTTTGAGGATATGGAGTACTTAAAGGAGGCTAACTGTAGTAACTGAACTTGAAGTGAGAGGCGTTCATTGCTTGGGAGCGAGAGGAGTCCATAGACAGATTAAACCTGGCCATAGCTTCCTAAACTCCTCATTTTGTGCTGTCATAACCATTCATTTTTGGCTTGGCATTCTCATCTTTCGTTGGGCGTCTTCCTTAGCGAACAGCTTTCTTGTTTTTCTCGGTAATGTGGTTTCATGGGAAACGTTAACTGTCTTACGCCATCTGGCCCTATTATGGCATGTGATTTGTTGTCACATTTGGTTTGCATGTTGCCCCCCCCCCCCACTGCTTATGAAACCTGACACAGGGTACGGACTCATCTGTAAAATCATCCCGGAATAAATCCTAAATGTGGGCATATGATCATTTCCTAAAATGTGCCTACGAACAATTTATGAAATGTCAGATGTTCCGTTTATAAATATTCCTAAATTTGTGTTATTATTATTAGTAGTAGTAGCAGTATACTCTGGTTAAGTTGTATGTAAACAAATGAACATTTCCAGTTTTCAGTTTCAAGATTTATAAAGTTAAATTTTTGTGTTGGTTTATGCACAAGATCAAATCTATTGAGTCTAGAATCAAATCCTTGCATGCGCTGTAATCCCAGGACTCGGGAGAAATCGTAAGTATCCATCTATAGCATTGCACACTCCATGGCATTAAGCTACAAAATAATTTCAGTTAAATCACTGTAAAAAAAAAAGTTACATTTCTCAAAAAAAAAAAAACATCTGTAAAAAATGAGATGGTATTGCTGTTGGTTTATTGTGTCAGCATCATTCAGTCAGTCTTATTCTATTTCATTGCTTCCCCAAAATCACCCCCAAGAGAATACTGTAATAATATGCTTTTATGTGCAAATTCAATCTGGTTTAACTTTGCTCTTATTTTCCAATCCATGCCAAGTCTGAACTGTTGAGAACACCACCCGGGGAGAAGCATTTATGCTTAAATTAAATTTTCTTGCAACTGATAAAAATCCGTCTCTCTATCGATCCATCTGTCTGTAGTTATATCCATAGATTCAAATGCATTTAGCCACTTTAAATTATATGAAATTGAATCAAACCTGAATTAGGGCTCCATTTTGGGGACACAGAAAGCCCCACACAAGTGGACATGCTGCTGTCAAAAGGACAGATATATTTCTGCATGTGAAGCATGAGAGAGGTCTAGATTGGTATTTTCATAATCATTTTGTTCTAACAGCTTTTTGTTTTGCCCTGAGTGTGTCAAAACTGGGTTGGGTTGCTCATTTGGGGGCTGTGGAGGAGTGTAAATGCATGGCCAGCAGAAAGGTATGCCCAAAATGTCCTCCAACAATATGCAAGCTAGTTCACACACACACACACACACACACACACAAATAAAATAGAAATCATCCCCATAACTGCCCACTAAGCACTAAGGGCAGATTTACTAAAGGACTGTGACTGTTTTTCTGACACAAAAGCATTTGATACAAGGTTGAAGTTATTTTGTTGCGTAAATAGAACCATTCTTGGTAAATTGGTTGTTAATGAGGTATCTATGACCACAACAGAGCCCCAATATAGTGAATGTTTTGCGCTGTGACTGTTTCCTTAGTAAATCTGTCCCTATGGTACAAGGGCTGCCTGTAAATTAACGACAGATGTCATGTCATGGACCCAGGTTACACATCTATCTACACATTTCTCCCTTAAGTACTATCGTCTGAGACGCCTCCATGAATTTGTAACCAGAACACTAATAAAAGTATAGCTAATAGTTTGTGATGCCTTTCTGCAGATTTGTCCCACAAAAATGATAATTTGTCGTGTATGGTTTTTGACATATTAAGCATCGTATTTTATGAGCTGTGACGTCAGTTTCCACCCAAATTTACTCTGTCAGAATTACTTCTATCGTTCATACTTGGTTTGAGGAAGATAATGTGAAGTACATCTTCAGGGCCACTTCAAAACCAAATCATTGGCTTTCAGTGGGGCATTGTGTTATTGAAAGACCACTGAAAATACTCCACATGCCTATCAGATGTCTAGACCGTTTAAGTGGTATATGAAATACAAACTTAAGCTTAAAAATAGCTGTAATCGTGCCCTAAGGCAGGCACATTCAACTAGTTAAAAACTGAAATACCACCTTGTTGCAACAAGCATTGGCCTGCACTGCATGTGCCTGTGTCTTTGAAAGATTACACACCTCTGTTGAATCTGCACCAGTGTTATTTACAGAAACACACACATTTTCATATGTATTTACATTTGTGAATATAACATGAAAAACAGTTGTAGGTTAAATATATCATGGTTGTTTTATTGTTTTTATTTACAATATTATATTGTTCTGTGGTAGCAATTATATGTGGATGGCTGCCTCCACAGTAAATTAAACATATATATATTTCCATAATTGCCCCCTTTACCAGTGCATGGTTGCCTCTATGCTAGTACCTGGCCTCTGGTGAAATTATGTCTTTTTTGATAAGATAGCTAAGGGCTCTTTGCATTTCTCAAAATTGACCCTGTTAGCTAAAGAGTCCACAAAAAAGAAAAATTTTGTCACAAAATAACACAGTGAAAATCAACCCAATTGAAATGACCCCAGACTTACAGAATTCAGATCATTTTGATCCGGACTAAAAGTTTCCAAAAAACCAGGCACAGGATAAGCTGTCGGCACACAGTAAAAGGGATCACAGAATGTCATAACAGGACTACAGCAAGTAAACGACAATTACAATTTGGCTATGCTCCAACGACGAACCTTAAACAGCTATTGATTTTACCGATGAAGGAGCAGTCGATATAGCGTATAGGTAAATGCATCACACACCGTAATAACGGAGGTCTGTGTAATGGTGCCCTGCATCCCCCCAGGCCATCGACCCTCATCAACCCACGACTAACGGTTTCATCGCGATCTTGCAGTCTCAGCTCAACTGGGACACAGATGGGCTTTCTCTGCACTCAGCCAATTTTCTCTGGGCGGTGGGCAGGACTCACCATCCTCGCCGCCTGCCAATGGTTTGCGGAGGACGTGCATTATCTTTCTCCCTCCTGAGAACCCCAGGCCCCCAATAAAATGCTTAATACTTTAATTACACCGGCCCTCGGAGGCCCCTGTATCACCTTAAATACAGAATTATTATTATGAATTAATATTTCATTTATTATTTATATTTACTTTACTACTACTACTACTACTACTACTGCTCTAATCGACAACAACCACAACCACAACAACAACAACAACAACAACAACAACATCAATAATTATAATCATAATAATAAAAATGATAATATACTTGCCTGCACAGCATGGCATAACTAAACCTATCACACATAATTAAAATGCATTGTCCTTTATTGAAATAATATAAGACTGTCACATTGACCAGGAAGCAATATTAAATTTTCACCGAAGGCATCTAGTTGCTTACTGATGACATTTTTAATAAAAGTGCAGTAGCAGTGATAAGACATATGTCTCTGTTATTTATGTCATCTTGATGCAACTCTACACCTCTCATATTTACCTATGGCAGTGCAGCTATTCATAGACAGTTAATGTTTGTACGCATCGGCAGAACCAGTAACCAACATCTAATTTTAAATTGAAAACTTTTTTATTGTTATTTGTTGGATTTAATTGAATTATACAATCAATGTTTCAGTAATCTTGACCTACGTCAAGTATACCCGATGAAGGGGAAGATGACTGAAACACATGTAATTAAATAAAATAGTTTTTAAGTGAGGCATTGCGTGGGACTGTACTTGTAATAAAAGTTTTTCCTGTTCTGATGCGCCTGTCGTAGTAGATGTGCAGATGTCTTTTTAAAATAAGAAAATAAGCAGTTTTCCCACTGAATCTGAATTTTGATTATATATGTCTTCATTTAAGTGTATCATCACTTTTTTGGCCAATGGCTGCTACCTGCCATGCAATAGCAGGTGCTACATCTCTCCCTGCAGCAAATGATGTAAATGATGACCTCTTGTCCTTTACCGATTTACTCTTGCCATCTGAATTCCTGCTGCTTTTTACAATTTTAGTTTTAATATTAATTAATATGGCAATTAACATACATCTAATGTTTTTGGCAAATGTGGTTCAGTTGGACAAAGCCACTCCAATTTGCATGTTCTCTGGATATGTGCAGAATTATGGAGTGGGAATGCCACTCACCATACGACCTCATGTAGTTCCCACTCTGGAAGTGCGTACTGCCCAGCAAGGCATGGCGAGTGGAGTGTGTATATCCAGAGAATGTATGGGGTGTTGAAGTTTCTTCCTTACATATATTAAAGATGGGGACTGATGCCACTTCCTGCCCTCGGCGGCAGATCTCACTTAGATGACTAATCGAATAATTCCACTTTTTTTTTTAAACACACGATTAATCAAGAAGTCATTCTCAAGTCCGTAAAGCCATCAAAATTAATGAGCTTCCTCCAAGCCATAAATAAGTTCCCATTCTCAACTTCCTTTTAATGCATCATCAGTGACACATCACTGATAGATTGCTCATCCTTATCAACTTTTTAAAGTATATTCTTAAACAAGTTTTTTTTTTCTGTGCGTTTCTAGGTGATTGCTAGGTACTATCAGTGAAAATAACTTGCGGAAAAAAGTTGAAAACTACTGAGATCATAACTGTGTGTCACGTACACGTACAAAATGTTACTCACATATAGTGGCGAAGCACTTCTGAAATGTCTGTTTGGAATGGTAGCAGTTTTGTTCTGAGGACAATGAGGCATCTTAAATGTGCACACATACTGCCCCCCATTCACCCCAAATTATTCACCCCCAATAGTTAAGATGAGGAAATAAGGCTGTGCAAAACAAACGATATGAGGCTGCATACTCAAGAATAATAAAAATACAATTTATTTTTATACTAATAGAAAACTCTGTGATTTGGGGGGGGGGGGGCAGAAGAGATCGTTATAATACTTCCACAGAGTGCCTTTTTGTTTCACAGCCATCAACTTGTGTCATACTGCAATTACCGATGTGAATAGCGGGTGCAATTGCAGCAGTCGTAGGTGTTTCAGATAAAAACAGTGCTGATGCTTGAGATCACTCGTGAAATGGGTATCACTCGTCTGCTATTGTGGAGAGGGCAGTAAGTCAAATAGCTGGATGTCGCACAGCACCAGTACCATTAACTTCAGGTGAAGATTCATGTCAAGTGAAACAAAAAATTGTTTCAGACGGTTGTTTTGTGATCTTCAAAAACGAAATATTGTATTACATGCCTGCTTCTGCTTGCTTTTGAAGATTGCAAACGTAGGTCACAAATTAAAAAAAAAATTATCAAAGTGATAGAATACTGATTGACAAAGACCACCATATTAAAAAGCAATTACCATTTATAGACCTCTTTTCAAACTCTGAATAAAAAATTTGTCCTAACAGAGTAGACAACTCTTGGTTGAAACTGGTGAGAGGAGGACTGACAGAAGTTTGTTTCAGAGCCCAGCAGAAGGCTACAGAAACAGCAAGCAACAATTATTCCAGTGTTTCTCTCCCTCTGCTGAGGCTCTGGCCATTACAAGAAGGAGAATGTGTCTTTGCCATCAGCTTTATAGGATTCACACAACATCTCCGGGTCTCTGTGGGCGATTCCACATTAAAACCCCCTTCCCTGGATGTGTTTTCATTTCAATTACACAGATCCGCTCCTGCTGATCACATCACAAGGGAGGATCAAGGACTTAGCCACATCCCCCCCCCCCCCCCCCCCCCCCCCAAATCACCCCCCTCCCCAATCTGCCTCCATGGACATCCAGCCCATATTTGTTATTTAATTCCCTGTGACCTGCACTGCTTACCTCCGAAATGAGTACTTTAAAACATGCAACTCTCTGAACGATAACCTGTGAGATTTAAGGCTTAAGTCACCATCTTTGCGCGGGAAAATAATAATAATAGTAATAAAAACCTCCTGGGTGAATGGTGATGCTGCATCAACTCAATAGTCCATCAGTGAAAGACCTATCCCCAAATGTACAAGCTTGAAATACAAGCTAGTCCAGATGGACAAGATGAAGGAATGTAATTCCAGAGCAAGCATAGGATAGGAGACACATGCAGATGTCTGATGGTACTGATTTGAAAGCATTCAAAAGAGAGAACATTGGAGAGAGGGACTCAACCCATCCCCCAGATCCCCCCCCCCCCCCCGCCCATCCTCAAAAAAATAAAATAAAATCTGCAGCAACCACCCCTAAGTAATACATTATGTATAAGAAAAAGAGATGGAGATTTTAACAAATATATTTATCTGGATTCAATGCACAGTTATTGCTAGGCAGGCAATTGGCGAATCGCTAAATTGGGCAGCATGGTTGTAATTTTTTATTTTTGCCATTTTATTTCTGTACTCCACTGGTCATTTATTTGTTACACTGCGTATAATTATTTATTGATGAATATATCACATTTGCATTTCATAGTTAAAGGATAAAAATATTACAGAGTAAGAAAACTCTTGAAAATACTGGGAGTGATAAAGAGCATAGAGAAATTCATCCTTTCTTTCTCTGTTGTCATCTGCAGCACCTCTAATCATCACACACAAACTTGCAATTTATTTAATCCGCTACATGCCAGTCATTTTACAAGAAAGAGACTTGCCATTGTCACATCTATATTGCATCTTCGTAGAAAGATTATTATTAATTAGTTACTATATATTATTGTGTGAAAGAGTTACAGTACAGAATTATGGTCAATCCTGTATTGTAGTGAATATGTAAGATTATCAGGCTGTGAATTCCAAGTACAAAACCTCTGGCAAATGAATGCATAACTTAACTCAGAAATTATAACTTTGTAACTTTGAAAGTGATGCGAACATATACAATTTATATAGATTTTAATTCTTAAATTTTAAGAATTTGAAACCTTTCTTTTTTGCAAATTAAATCATTTATGCTAGCCTTGTCATTTAAAAAACTGGCTATTATCATTTATAGCTATAATCTCTAGTTTCAATTATTTACCAATAATCAGTTATATGGCTTTCAATACAGAATTCATAAATATGATATTATATAAGCATGTCTTATGGATACTGATTGCAACTGGTCATATAGGAGCTGTGGTACCAGGCATCAGCCACAAAAATAATAATAATAATACATAAAACAAAAAAATTAACTGGTAAACTAATTATTGTAAACTAAAATACTGGTAAAAAATAAAATAAAATCGCTAAACGTATGCTCTCTCCTCCTTGTTTGTGATCACACAGAGCCGAACACACATCAGCACACCCTGCAAAAAGAGTATTATTTTCCCCATGTATACTCTGGTGTATATATTTGAAATAAAACACTGAGCTCTACCGCTGCAAAACTGCATCGTCCCGGCTGGAAATCGATTGGCGAGAATAATTTACAGGAAACACTGTCATAAACCACTACGCTGTTGAAAATCGTTCGGGCAGCTCTTGACAGCAGCATCCAATTTTGAGCGGAGCTTTCTGCTACTTAAAGGATAAAGCCAGGTTGGTCACTCTCGTGTATTAAGTCAAACTTCAAAAGGCCATCACCAGGCACACACACCGCCTCAATGACCAAGGAGTTACGCAGCTGCATGCGGCAATTATTCCCCAAAGTTGTGATTTATAGAGAGTGACATTCAGCTTGCTTTCATGTGCATAGTATAAAGTTTAAAATTTTCGATACAGTCTATAATAGCTAACATTTTAACAGTGCTTTATTATTGTTCCCGGTTCTGAAGAGGCCGCTTGTAGTTGCAGGCCTGTCTCATTATAGCATCGTCTCCGGTCAATTCCAGAGGGTGCCCTCATATCCCCGAAAACTCCTAGAGGGCCACCGCTTATTTCCATTCTGCCCTCCACCAGATAAGCCACACAGTTATTGCATCACGGGGGCCACAGCACTGATTGGTGCAGGCAGGTCGCGGATGCCCAGGTGACCAGAAGTGCTCTCGCCGATCTGTAAACAAAATAAAGTGCAGCCGCAGGAAGGGTGTAGAGGAAGGAGAGCTGAAGAATGAACGGTTTTATCTTTGGCGATGGTGATGATTTCTAGCTTTTCTTCGCCTACTGAGGTTGTTGAGTGAACCTTCTATGTGTGATGTGCTGCAGTCGTAAATTTATCACATTATCTGGCTTTGAGTTTCGTCTAATTTTTCTTTTTATTCCAAAGAGAAAATGGATCCCCCCTCCATAGGGGTTGAAGCCTCTTTCTTTCTCTCTGATTTACAAACGTGGGATTTAACTGCCATTCACTGCTGCAAAGTCTAATGCTTTTAGAAAAATGGTCTTTATTAAATTCAGAGCAGTGGGACCCCTAAGCAGTGTATACCTCGGTGATAGAGGTGTTTGTATGAAGCACAGGATCACGGTGCCTTCAAACGCAGCTGGTTTACAACAATTTACCTGTTTATTCAAGGCCAAAAACATGGTCCCTTTATTCCTCAGGCAATATTAAAGGCATGACTCATTTAGTCTACATGCATTTCTGTTCACGCTGTCAGTTTCAACACTTTCTTGTTTACCTGTTCTCAATTAAAGGGTAACTCATGCTGAAACCAGACTATCTATCACAAAATAAAGAATGCTTTCTTATCCCCTGTAACCTTGACGTCAAATGTAATTCACAACAGTCTATCTGAAATGAGTTAAACAGAGTCATCACATATCCTAGTGACTCAAATGGTGCATTCGATTCACACTGGATTTTCTTGTGAACTTCTCATCACCACATGAAACAAATCTGCCTTATCTTTCCACATCTGAGAACTGAAAACATTGTTCATCCAAACTCTTGTGTCCTGCATATTTTCGATTAGTTCATTAAGTGCCCCCCCACCCCCCCACCCCCACCCCTTCATTAGCTTAGCCGCGTGCTAATCGCAAACCTTCCCATGAGCCCCCACTGAGAATCGCAAGCCTTCCGCAGTACGCCACCGAGGGTTCCGGAACAAACCGCATTCTCTCCGGTGCGAGTGACTTGGTGGCTTCACAGCGCACGGGCGCTTTCCGACGCGTGCGCGCTTCCGATTGGGATTACCTACCTCTGCGCCGCAAGAACTCCCGCTTGCCTCAGTAGCGGCTCCTTAGAACCGATTAATTGTATTACGCGAGCCCCCCCAAGATCAAGGAGCGCGTTGAGAGGCCTTGCACTTTGGATGCTGCTCCCTCCGTAAATGGCTGGGGTAGCCAATAATGCCCGGTGCAGCCAGAAGACGGAAAAGGGGCTTCCGTCTCCGAAATAACACGTCTATTACTGATCAAACCTCAGATCTGGTCAGGACCTTACAAGCATCTGCCAACAACCCATATTGTATTTTTCAATTATCTATGAGGCACACCTCAGCCTTGCCGCCGGAGACTTCTGAAGTGATGTAGGAAAAGGCAATATACATTTCCCCAGCGGTATCAGTGCCGTTTAATGGTTTAGGGAACAGGGTTTGTACCTCAGAGGCTTTTGTGTACCACTCTGCCATTGTACCCATGAGTAAGGTACTTAATCTGTAAATGAATAATACGTAGAAATTGAAGCTGTATAAGGTACTTAATCCATAAATGGATACTATGTTGAAATTGAGCTGCATAAGGGCATCTGTTAAATTCTGTCAATTTGGTTGGTAGTAGTTTATGGGCAGCTATGAATCATATTCCTGGTTGCAATATCAAGCGACTGTAATAATACTGTAATATTTTCCTGCTCAAGTCACAATGGTCTGGAAGTTATTCGGATAGGATGTAAAATCGAGGGGGAACCTTATTGAAAAAGATTATGTGGACATTGTATGTAAAAAATATATTGTGATCCCTTGGGTGGTATTTGTTAACAAGAATTATACATGAATTACACTGTAGGTTCTGTGATTCCTTTCAAAATAGCACATTGTTGTACTTACATTAGTCAGGATAGTTCCTCTGCTTTATCTGTTTTCCTTTTCTTCAAAAAAAACCTTCTGTTTCTTTTTTCTGTGGATAAAAAGGCCATGAAGAAGTATTCAAATGTTGAAGCTTTTTAAAAATATGAATTGAATTATCCAGCTGAGGTCTTACTGTTGGCATTCTTGCAGAATAATAATTAAAAAAAAACTCTCACATTTAAATATGGGTTTAAAGGAGCCTTTTGAATTGGTATTAGTATATTCTAGGTAACTCTTAATGTTGTGTTGGGAACTGAAGCACTCAACAGCCCCAGAAATCTCACTTCAAAAAAAATTCAAGGTAGAATAAATTTCTGCTTAAGTGACCTCAGTGGCCCCAGAGGCGAAAGCTTTCTGTGAAAGGTCGGGTAAAATTAAAATAACCCCGGCAGCTGACGCAATTTCAAAATGCAAATAAGCAAAAAAATTAACGGCCCATGCATCGCTGAATATTTCCTGCATAGACCTTTTATAGAGTCATGATATAGAGTGACATGATATTTTATATGTTTAATATACCCCATATGGCATATATTAGCATTTTAATATATTACATTGTATTACATTAATTTCCAGGGATAGAAATATCAAATCTAGCCAGCGGTTTTCTTTAAAAACAGGAGGCAATGTCTGGTAGTAATCTCTCTATTATGCAATACAGCACATGTTTAACCAAATGGGCATCCTCTAATGCAGTCCATCAAACAATTGACAGTTATAGCTTTATTAAGGAAAGACATCTTTTTTTAACTGAAATCATGCCTTTAAATATTCTGTATACTTTTGCCTAGCGCTGTTTTGCATTTGTGACTTTGTAGACATGAGAGGGACGATGTAAGTATAATGCAACATTATACTAATGTTGCTAATGTAAGGGACAATGTATACTTATTGTGTCTTAAATGTTTTTGTGATCTCGGCTACATTGAAAATGAGGGCCTGGCCCTCAATTGTACCTCCGAGATTTAAATAAAGGTTATGATGATGTAAGTATAATGCAACATTTTGGCAAATATTATCCATCATTTCTGCTACAGTCAATGCAGTAATTGACATTTTTAGGGATGCTGCAGTTTGTTAGTATGATAAACACGTGGTATCAGAGTTACATGGTAAACACAAGCTCTGCATATGATTTGTCCCAATCACCATGATATTGCTCACTGATACAAAGCAGGGATGGCTTGACAAAGACACACTTCTTTGTCCATCGAATGCATAAAAATTGATATGCATAAAAATGTCATCTTCTATTATTAGGAAAAATACTATTTTAGTCTATCCACCTTACTTATTGCAGGAATGCAGACATGACCATGATGACTGAATTTTGTGTGCTCGTTTCGGTTTGCCAGTAGAAATAGTTTGCTGTAAACACTAGACTACTCTCCGCTGTCATTAATATCTAACGCCAAAAAAATAAATTTAAAAAAAAAACTTGCATTTGCAACACAATAGTGTCAGACCTAGCTAACAAGATTCCAGTGAAGGTTTATGCCTATTAAATGCTTGTGCTTTTTGGAGGTAGAACCTGATCATTATCATTTGAAAATAAATTGTAAACACTAACCTGGAATGCTGGACTGTGGGCAGAAGTGGGCTGGATTTCTCTTAGCACCTCCCAGGATTTTAGTAATAGCAGCTTCTCTGCGAAGCATGAGGGGTTCATGTCAAAAAAGCTTAGCCTCCTTTATTCTCTTGTGACAGCCTTAAATTTTTCAACTATGGGGTGGGTGAGGCAGACTGAATTTTATGAATGTGCAAGTATCTATAAAATGAGCTGTCAAGAGATTTGAGCTGATGCAGAGGATCCAAAAGATGTGGATCTTTGTCTCTTATGAGAATCTGTGCTCTATTTCAGCACTGTTAGGGCGCGTAAGCCAATCCTCTTAGTGAGCGATGTTGCTACTCTTCAGCTGAGTCACAAGACCTCAGCCTACACGTTGTATCCACACATGGGCGGCCGGTATTTTTGTTGTACATAGGCCTGTATGTTACAAGATGCTAGTAATTGCAACAGGTTGCAGATAAAAAATGTGAAAGAGGTAACAGACTCATACCTCAGGTCAATATTTCAAAGCCAATTATAAACCTGAGTTTAAACATTTTATGCTATTTTAAATAAAATGCATGTTTCTTGTGGAGAGACAGAAACAATATCGAGCTTTTTGTTATGACAATGTCACTGTTTCACATAAAGGATGAGAGTGAATGGAGATCTGGCTTCCATTAAATCACCAGGTGGGGAAAGTATATTGCTTGTTGCTAATTATGTAATTTATTGCTCAATGGCTTTATCCCTGAAGTTAATAAAGTTTAATATTACGGAGATATGACTACTTACATAATCTGCGGCCGGGGACCGAATCACAGTACACGGGGGCTAGTCAATGAACTTTTGTCATAAATTAAGAGAAGGGGGCACACAATGCAAATGCTCATTACATCCCTCCATGACAGTACTTTAATCATGAGGGATTGTGGGCAACAGTCTGTGAAAATATCTTAATGTCCTTTACCTTAACAGCAGTCCAATCAATTTTATGCACGGTGCCTGCAGACTCTAGCTATGGTGCTTATCTAGAGGAGCTATAAGGAGTAAATCATGTAGGTTGTTTACATTGTGTAGTGAGGCTCAAAACTAGTGGGAGGGAGAGGGAGATTACAGGTGCCTCTTGGAAACATGCTGTATTTGCAGGGCCCAAGACTTTTGCCCAAGATGTTCCTGATTTTACGGAGCAGCTGCTGAATCAAGTGGAATTGGAGGACTGCGATCAAAAGATGGAATGAATGCGAACAGTTGCATAAAGTTTCAGAATGAAATAAAAAATGGCATGGGAAACGGAGTCCAAAGAGAAAAAAAAATGGAGGATCTCATGCCCGAAGTGATGCTTGCAAGGCATAGCCAAGCCTACCAGCCTAGGAATCCAGCTGCACAATAATTACGTCTCCGTAGGATTCAGGGAAAAGTTTTCAAACTAAATGTTAGCGGCGTGAGAGCACAACAGAATCCGTGGGCGTCTTGCCTACATGGAGAGGGGGGGGAAAAAATCCAGAAAACAGACTAATTGCATTATCTCTCAAGCAAAGAGGCGTCCGCTATGTAGCCACCTGGCATCCCCCTTTTCCTGCTGTGACTGATTTCAGTGGGAGAAAGAAAAAAAAAAAGATTTTGTTTTAGAAATCATGACGGAGAAACCTCCAACAATGCACTGCACAAAAATGAATGAATGAATAAATAAATAAATAAAATAAATAAATAAATAAATAAATAAATAAATAAATAAATAAATAAATAGTTTCTTTGATGAACAGTATTTGAGCTGTCGGGAACCGCCACTGTGAGTCAACAGTTTGAGTACAGACCTCTGTAGCATGTGTACAAAAACGCTTTACCGCTTTACCTCTCCCTTGAGCAGGACACAGGTTAATCATCGTTTTCCCAACTGGTTTCACCACTGGCAGAGAGGTGACTGTGGAGAGCGGGTTCCCCTCATAAAAGATGGATGACACCTAATGGATTCGACGCAGCACACGGAGAGAGTCAGCACAAGTTTGCATTAACACACTCTGAACCGCTGAACTCTTAACATCTGCTAGACGTGCAGCTCTACTAGCCCCCCTTGGCTTGTTTTGCCGTACAATGGAACATTAGCCCCAGTGCACAGCTGAAACGATTGAACATGGGCAGTTGTGTTCCTTTCTTTTGATATTTTGTGCATCCGTGCATGCAGGACGTTGCAGGAATAATAAGGAAATGCTACAAGAGCACAACAGAACTGGGCTTTCAACTGAAAGGTTGTTGGTTTGAATCCCAGGTGATCCGCAGCCATGGTACCCTTGAGCAAGGTACCTAACCTGACTAAAATTAAGCACACCTTAAGTACACAGTATTCAGCTGTGTAAATAAACTGTATGTGAAATGTAATCTGAATAAGCGTAAAGTGCAGAAAAGTATCCGTAGTTCAGGTCAGTTTCTAAGTCTATGTTAACACCACACATGTTGATGCCCACTTCCGAGTTTTAGCCTCTATCCAATTTTTTTTTTTTTTGACCGCTTGTTTATATCCACTTTTAAAAGAGCCCCATTTACACTTGAGACAACTCGCATGCGTACAAAAATGTTTGGTTAGCGATGCGAAGGTAAACAACAGCACCGCCACAGCCATATTGCCATCTGCAATGGACACGAAACGGGACAGAAAAAATAATTCAAGCTATTGCTTTTTGAAGCATCTTAGGCCTGCCATGAGCATCCACTTTATTTTGGCCTATACCGACTGTTCGGCCCACAGGCTTAAAAAGGACGTAACCATGGTATTCGTCTACTGGCCTGAGCCTTTGTCCTCCATTTAATTTCTTTTAGTATTTAATGTCACTAGCGGAGAGTGGTTGTGCATCTAATTATGTTTCACTTCAATCAAATGCAGATTTTGAATGATGAGTGAATAGGACTGACTGGGAAATTCAGATCTCTGCGTTTAGATGACAGGTGCATTAGCAAATATCAGATTCCTATCAGATTTATTTCCACATGAATGTGGCCCAAAACGGATCTGATCTCTTTGCCTGTTTACACGTTCATGATACATAATCTGATCTGTGCCATGTAGCAAAGAAAATCCAAATTGGGTCACACCAGGCGGTGTAAACGTAGCCTGAGTATCAATTCTGATCCTCAGCACCCTAGCTCTGAGCTTCAGTGTTAGTTTTCCTGCTAGCATGTTACGCTAATGCATCTAAGAAAAAGATGCAGGCTTCATAAACCATTTATGGTGCTGATATGTTTAGTTTCAGTACCTGATGAACGTAACAGGTCCTCCATCTTGGCTCTCTAAACTACTCCGGAAGGAAAATAACCTCTATAATTTTAGGCTTACTGGGAGGCCTGTTAACAGGATTTGTGCACCAAAACATTAAACGGAAGCATAATGAACTTCCCCTGTTTCTATTTGGAGAAACTTCCCCCCAGTCACTTCGCAAGTGCCCCCACTGAGCAAATGTCTTAATTTGCATTTAAATGGAAAAGAAATGTTTTTGTTTTTTTCTTTTTGTAAAGCTGATTCACATTAATGTTTGATTTGACATGCTTTTTGTTGTTCATAAATAGCATTCATTCTCCAAGCACTGCCCAGTTTATTGCATTGCATGACTCTTTCCCATTGCTTCTGTGCCAGACAGTGAATGTAACCCCAAGTAACCCCACTCAAGTTTACCCCAAGTAACCCCACTTAAGTAATTATTACCTTTCTATCAAACTATGTTTGCAAAAAAGTGAAATATCCAATACTCCATTAAAAAGAAAAATGATCCATTGCAGATAAACCATGCATATGTAGTTTCAACCCATCCAGCTAATTGATCCAACTTAATTGCCGTGTTTGTTTTTGTAAGCAGGGTTCAGTATTACCACAAAACCTACAGTCGCTGTCCAGTACCATGGTTCTGAACATCTGAAAAGATGGCAGAGCTTTTCGCCCTGTAATTAGCACATGATGCATAGTGGTATTGGCAAGACAGTTTCTCACGATCAATTATACGATTAATTAAGTGGTCTATATGAAATAAAAACCCAGCTTTATAAGTATAAACTCACAACACAGTCTGCTGCGAAAGCACAGATCTGATCCAGATTTTCTTAAGAGCATCGTCTTGGATTCCTGCAGGATTTGCGGAGGCAGTTCCTGAGCTAAGGGTAAAATAATTATCCAACTTGAAATTATTTTAATAGACAGCGGTCCTTGCACTTTCACTGAATTTGAAGGTCAGTGATATTTGCTGACTTCCAGTCCACTTGCCTGGTCTGTTGGCTGTGTTTATATAGGTCACTGATTCTCCAGATTTATGTTGTCAAACCTTTCACCAGTTATTTTCTTTGTTTCATTGTTGTAATGGTTTTCTGGCTAGCTGGCTTATTAAGCTGTCAATTAACTGACAACGGCAAGGCCAAACAAGTAGTAGCTCCTCCTCAGCTACTGATATATCTAATTACATGGATTGGCCTCGTAATTAATTGTATTATATAACAGTATTAGTTCATTTGATTAATGTCCATTATCAAAATGTTGTCGCAACAACAATGGTTCTGCCAGCAAATGCCCTGCCCAGACTGATTCAGGCCTGCACCACTGCTGAGGAAATCTGAATTCATTGCGGGCCATTTGGGCTTGTTATTTGAACAAATCCTGCTTAAAATGTCACTTTATATCTATTTCACTTTATACCTCTTTTCTCATAAAATGTACACTCACAACTTGGTCCTGGAATGCCATGCTCATTGTATTTGGTTCATCCAAGCTCCTAATTGCATAATTTTATGAGGTAATATTGTACTTTAATGTAGCTGGACCATATGCCTGAGGTACTCTACATTTTTATGGGCTATGGCCCCATGAATTACTGGGTCACTGGATTAGAGGACCTCTCTACATCCTTTTTTACAGTTTCTACTGTATATGAAGTCCCCAGTTGTACCCGACCATAGGTCAGTGACTGCTTTTCCTTCAGGCACCCAAGTCCCAAGATATATTCACTGAACTGGTTGGCATATTCTTTCTAAAATGTATCCCTTTCTGTAGTACTGTTTGCATTTTTTCCCCATTATTTCCTCCTAACTGCATTCTTTCTGGGAAAACATACACTACAGCACTTTATAACAATGAAATTGTAGAAAGTGTGATTCCTCAGATTCATTAATTGATTTCAGTCCAAGAGTTAGGGCAGTGAGTAATGTTTTCAGTCAAGCCAAAATGAAATAAAACAAGTTTTTCACAAAACAGTGTGGGCAACAGCACTGCAAGTCCCATTTGGTTGAAAAATGGATTTACTCACATGGTTCACTTGCCAATGAATATTAATATGATAATGAATATTAATGAGTCTTCTAATCCGTAGTTATAGAGCAAGTGTAAAATGTAACCAGAGATGTCCGTCTGCCCACACGCCACAGAATATGAATAAACTTATAAAGTTAATGAATGCCTGGCTGCCTTTCGCCTACAAAAAATAAGACAACTCAGAAAGAGAAATATAAAGCACTGAAAAAAATTATAGCAGCTGCACTTGCAATCCTCATGGAGCAGCTTTCTTCAAAAGGTTTTTTTTTAATTCAAAACCCCTGATTCTTGTGCATTTTTAATTTGACAGTTGATGGAATGATTAGCCCTATGATAGATTGGCAACCAGTCCAGGGTGTATCCCTGCCTCTCGCCCAGTGCACGCTGGGATAGGCTCCAACACCCAGTGCAACCCTGACCAGGATAAACAGACTGTCATAGGCTGTCATTCATTGAAATGTATAGTTTTTTTCAATTTCTTATTTACAGCATTGCATATTCCCCAGATGGCTAATTTTCCCAAGAAATTGGAATTAAATGACGAAGAGTATGTTATCAGATATTATATTTTATTTTTAAATGTATACACATTTCTTTTTGAATGTGGAGAATGGTCATTTATCCCACCAGATAATCTGTACATCAAGCTGTAAAGCTACAATATAAGTCCACTACAGCATATTTTACACTTGGAAATTGGTATCAGTATGAAGAAGTAACCCATTAAACATGGGATGCGCTTTGATTATGTCCAAGAATTTGTTTTTTAATAAAGAGACTTGATGTACATGTACAAAGAGTGGCATGCATAATTATACCAGTTCCAAAATATTCATGCAGGCTTTAACACCTCCAAATCATGAAGCTAGACCATTGCTGGTTCTCTAACATGCAGATGTGATTGGTACTGCACAGTGGCTGTTGTACTCATGCAACGTATAACGTGTGATTGAGATCAGATTCCGTGTGTCATTTACACAACCTTCTGGCATTAAATGGCTAACATACTATTTCCCTCCATGGTAGAAAGAGACAAGTGTTGGTGTACAGGCAAACAAGCAAGGTGGGGTTTTTTTTTTCTTCTTCTTCTTCTTCTCATTTACTTATCGAAGCAGCAAGCAACCTGATTCATCAGCAGGGGTGAGCCTGCTTGCATAATCGACCGCGGAGGATTTTTCGATGCGTCTTTTTGGAAATCCTCTCCGAGTCGAGGCGGGAACACGTGACGGGAATCAGCACTCTGCGTGGCAGAGATAAGGGTGAAGAGATGCGGCCCGATTCCCTCACATGTCTGAGAGCGTGTCAGCTCAGCGACGGACGCGCCTTCAGTTCGTCTATAAATGTCCTGCGCTGCATATCGACCTGACCGTTTTGGATGCGATAAAGCATAAACTATTATATACTGGGGCCTTATCTGTAGGATGACCTAACTTCACATGTGAAGACTTATCAATTATGCACTTGATTTATTTTAATAGGCAGACTGGTCAGTTCAGCTTTCTACTTGTTCAACCATATTCAACTGAACTCTAACTTGTCTCTCAATTATTTTAGGGAAAAGGAATTTCATCAATGCAATTTTGTCCTTCAAGGATTCGGGTTATTAAGAATAACACAGTCTACTTACTTTTAATCTAGTGTTTTTGAAGTTCAGATTTAACCCAAAATTCGAGTTGCATTGGCAGCAAATTGAACTGGATCTTTTCTAATCCGCCTTTGATTTGACAGGAATTTCACCGCCAGTCAGAAACCAAGGTGTTCACAGTTCAGTGCATTAGAGTTAACAATGTCTGCGGTCTATGACCTTGACTTTATTTGATTTGCTCTTTGTTGGAGCTGAGTGGATCACAGCTCTCAACAATAGCCTCCATTCATGTGCCCTTTTGTAGAAAGTATAAAGGATTTTAAAACAAATTTCTAGTTGAAAATTGTGTATAATTACTTTTCCTCTAGATGAATACTGTATGTTTAAATAAAGTAAGAAGAGCTACTGATTCAGATGACAAGTTTATGTCACAATCAGAACTGTATTTGAATAAATTAGGGTTTGGAATGGAAAATATCATTGCTATTTCTTTGGCAAAGTGTCATGTAATAATAAGCAGTTTACTATAGCCTGTCACTCATGTATGTCCACAGACCATGCAGTGACTTGCACTGCCTACATTGTGTACGCCTGTTATTTCTTTAATATTATGAGTGGGAAGGGGATATCACGAGATGGGTGGAGCTAGGGGGCCTGGGAGAATATTTTCTGTGTGCTAAATACTACATTGTAGAGTAATTTTTGTTACCATGGAAATAGATGGGTAATATTGATAACTTTGATAGAAAATGGAATTTCATAACTTTAATAAAAGTGTCCAAAACAAGATTTTATTGCATACTATGACAAAACCAAATTTATGCTTTATTCTAACATATTGGAATAACTGTCATCTAGCAGAGAATTCATATGTTTGTGAAAAGTAAGATAAAAAATTGACAGACAGGCTTAATTTCACTCACTTTTAGACACAGTGGTATAACCCATGACTGTATAACATTTATAAAAAAAAGTTTTTTGGGTAAAAGTCTTACATGGGCAAGATCACTCCTGTAATAAAAGTGTTTCCATTAATGTGACAACCTCTGATCCAATGCCTGTGGATCAGTGGTGATTGAAATGGGTTCCATTCTTCACTGTAAAACATTTTGAGATGAAACATACTACATACTATAAATACAATCCCTCATCACATCAGATAAAGCAACAAGGTCTATGAGCACTTGTAACCACATATCTGTATGGATTTCAAACATTTCTCTTAAATTAAATTTAGAAATGCAGGCTTAAACTCACGGCCCAGTGTATATTTGCTACCCTGGTGTCTGCACTTGGTGATTTCTCCAAGCTGTTGGTTATTAGTATTTTTATTTAAAAAACATTTTTTAACTTTTAAAATAATTTGAAATGGCATTTATATATGGAGTGGGCTAAGTACATATAGTGACAAAGATAATTTGGAGGAGGCATGCACCTCAGAGATTGATAAAGTCTGAAATTTCAATATGGGGTCACTCTAATGGAAATTGCAGATACCCTTACTTTTTTCAATAACTGGAGTCTGGTGATAATGCACATATACTGAAAAATTCCCTTCCATTTCCCAGTTGTGGGCAGACAGCACTGTATACAGCCTTTTACACTGCAGCCATGTCCTCCTATAAAGGCCCATCCATCTTCTGAGCAGATATGCTTCCTTGTGCATTGTAGGCTCTTTACCTCTCCACACCTCCTCTGAAGCCATCGATCTGGGGACTCAATTGTCTAAAGTAATTTACTGCCCGTTCCCCCCACACGAAACATTCTCTACGAGGTTCCTGATGTGATGAGGTATTGGGTTTTTAATCCTTTCATAACACCAAACTACAGATACAAAATCCCTACAGGAAAACATAACGCATTTATCATAGGATTACCCATCGCAAGAAAGTGAAAACAACCTCTTAAACAATAGCACTAAATGGCTGGACATATGATTACGAATACCAGATACTGATGCGTATCATTCTGTAATATCCCAAATTTTCGAAATGATTCAGGGTTAAAAGCCGCACTTAGGTGTTGTGTAGATGACACGATTATGTGCACCGCAACATATGGCCTTTCGCCCAATAGACATGTTCTCCTATAGAGACTCATCCATCTTGCCTGTCGCCCAGCTGCGCAATGTATCCGAAATGAAACCGTCCCCCTTCTATGAGCCTGGCTCCTCCGGAGCTCAGATTTTGCGCCATTTTTTAAAAGCCAGATTGCTCGTTTATTTTTCAATAATTGCCTCCTCAATCACGGAAAGCATCGCACACATATTAATGACGCTCTCAAGTCTAGTCTTGTTATTCAGCTCATCCCTCCTCAGATTATCTATTTGCAGGCATCTCCTTCTTTCTTTGGGGCTGTTGGTTACCACAGCAATCTTCCCTCATAAGGAGTAAAGCAATTTTATATTACAACGGTGTATTACGCTATTTTTCTAAAAAAAAAAAATCACTTTTTTTGTTATATATTATTAAGTAAAGGCAGTCTTAGAGGTTGTTCCTAAAATATGTATATAAAATTGAATTTGACTTACAAAAGGATCATATTCAAAAGTTAATCTGCCTCTGTTTCAGCTGCCCATGATGGCAAAGGCCAGTTCAGAAATGAAAAGTTTAACGCGGAGCTCAAGGTGAAATCATTCCGGTTTCCGGCAAGCTTGAGTCAGAGTGAAAGGCCCTGTGCCCCATCTAAATTAATTGCCGGCTCCATTTGTCAGTACCAAGCAGGGAGCTGCTCGGAGATACGGGTTCAAGACTGGGAACTTGGCTTGAGTCATCCTGTCTCTTTCTATTTTATCAAAGCCAACTGCTATTCGGTACCGAGGGCTTCTTGTTGTCAGCATTCGCTTTCAAGCACCAGTGCAATTCCGTTAACAAACATTTATATCGTAATAAAACAAAACGAGTGGATTGCAGATCGCAAAGTGTTAAATCTATGAGAATCCGAAAGTGCTAAACGGACTGTGTGGGCCAGTTTCATTGATTAAGACAAGGAGACCAATTGCAGGAATGTAAGCAGTGAGAAGCTTATTTATTTATTTTATTTTATTATTTTTTTTTAAGTGAAAGTCTAATTAACAAAATGAATTAGCTTTAAACATAGTCGAGGGAAAAATGGAACCGAAAGTTCAGAAGTCCTTAATATGCGCAGTGACATCAAAGTTACATGCATCCTCTGTAATCGTGCCTTCGAGAGTTCAAACAGAGCAAGAGCAGCAAAAACTTAATTCTGTTTATGGAGAAGCCGGAACAAAGTGCCATCACCTACTTCCTCAAGGCCTTCACCTCAGCCAAGTTTGTGACTTTTCACATTTGTCTACAAAAACAACTGTATGTATTTTTTTTTTTAAGCTATTAGGGGTTTAAAAACTGCTTATGAAATCATTTTCTGCCTTTCATGTAAGGGTTTCTATGGGTCTCTCTCCAGAGAGGCCCTTGTCAGTAAAGAGGAATTTGTTTATCATGGGTCTGAAGGGGACTGCCTAATTCTCCAGGATGGCTTTAAACATCACAACTTTCCAACCGACCAATAATTGCCAATTATCCAATCCCTATAGAGCTTTATGGGTGTAAAAAAATGGTTACTTATGTTTACATGACTCTAGAGATCATGGTGTAGATTCTAGCATTTTGATCATTATCTCTACATGAGGCTTATCGTCTTGGGGAAGGATGAAATCCGCATTTTGACCCGTTCAGTATAAGCAAATTAGAAAACCAGCATTCATATAAAATTAGCCATTTCCGCAACTAAGAAAAAGACAAATTTGTCAAACAGTAATGTATTATTATTATTATTATTATTATTATTAGATATTATCTGCTATTTTTTCTAACGTATGGAAACACTAAATGCAGTTATTATTTACTCAGTGACTGGAAGGATAAGCATCCATGACTACATTTAGTTCTGTAAAACAAAACAAAGGATTTAACTGATGTAATAGAGTAAACACTTTGTTTAAACCTTGGACCTTCCTCATTTAAGCAATTATGTATGCGATCCATACTTAGGCTGTCTGACGGGACATATATCTTACCCAATAGCAGCTACTTTCTCTCATGTGTAATCAGCCGGTGTATAGATGGTCATTATTATTGAAGCATGACGGTGCTAAAGTATATTACGCAATCAAAAGAAACCCCCCACCCGCCTCCTCTGGGAACCACGGGGAATGTGTCTTTTGAATTTTGATTAGCCGGCTTTCACGTTCCGATGTGTAGCTTTTAATTATTATCTAAAAGAGTCTGGATGTGTCATACCTGCACAAAATTTCATGCTCATGACCCATCTGTCTCCCATTCATTCTCTGGTTGGAATCTTTAAAGAAGAGAAATAAAACAACTGTCAGTGGTGATATGTCATCACACCGTTTAAATGGCGAAATGTTCACTTTTAAGTTTTAACTATAAAAAGACACGTGTGCCAAGCTATAATTAGTTTCTATGGTTTAAGCTGATGGAAACATCAGGGTAATGGTCTCACGATGGGGAATTGAAGTGCCGCTAATGTTTAATCTGGTGTGCATCTGTTGAATTTCCCAATATATCAAACACAAAGTTTAAGATATCAATGATGCTATACTCTTGTTCTTTTGCTTTGATGACTTTTTGTTAGTAGAATATGTTACCTTTTGAGGTAGCTTCAATTCTGAATCATGTGTGAATTTTAATAACTGTTCAAAGAGCTTAAGCAAACAGCCACATTCTTTTCCTGAACTGCATTGAATGAATCACAGTGCCTCCACAAAGAAAAACTCAATCAAATTAGTAATTAAAATGTAAATGTCACCTACAATTATTCTATACCATGAGGGACATTTACAAGAACCTATCCTCATGTGGAAAAGTAGCAAGCTGTTTATATTATTCACTACTAAACTGATTCAAATTTATACTAACTTTCACTACCTGAGGTAAGACAGCTACCAGACTGACAATTCAAACTAATGGCTGGCTTACTTCAACTGTTCAAAGGTAGCTGTTGTTTTATTAAGTCAGGGGTGTCAAATTTAAGGTGTGGAGAGTTGCAGCATCTGACTTGGGCAGCCAATTTAGTGCACAGACTCTTTATACAATCAGTGTCATAGTGGCCCTCCAGTACTGGAGTCTGACACGCCTGTATGTAAGAAACTTTCTCCAAAAAATAGTTATGAACTAATATTCCACTAACATACTATGCAACATCAGTCTTGGAGTTGAAATTCTCATAGGTGTTAAGAAAATGTCACCTTCATAAATGTGATCTTCACAAGACATTGGGGCATGTACTATAAAGCTGTTCTCACAATCATTCAACTGTGGTCAAATCTGCAGTAATCTACATTACTTAATGCAAGCTAAGTCAAACAACAATAATACTTCAATATTTTAATTCTGCATGAGAAGAATACTGCAACATGTTAATTACATCAAAACAGGAACAACAAAAAAAATGTATGGAATTAAAGAATTGCCTGTAATGTAAAGAATTGGTTAAATATAAAAAGTAAAATACTGACAGATAAAATGGCTGAATACATTTACATTTTTTGAAAAAAATCCACTCATTTTAAATCTCAGGGCATTGCAATCTCAGGGATTTTATAAAGTATAAAAAATACTGTCAGTATTTCTAAGAAGATGTTACTGGAGGGGAGCATCAAAAAGACACATTTTGCCGAAACTATTGCACATCAATAATGCTCTACCTGTTGTTTACTTTGAGGCCATGCTGAACTGACATGTTAATTTGTAAGTGTGGAAAAAATCTAAGAAAATAAGTAGCTCAACTGAAATGTGCTTTTCTTAGCAGTTCAGATCAATATTTTGATGCTTCTTCGGTGCAGCCCTTGAATTTTAATGAGCTAATATCCCTTATTTATATTTTCAGGAGTTGAAATGAAGTTTAAAGAAAGAAAGAAAAAAAGACTCATTTTTTAATTCTGTACTCATGAAAATGAAATTTTATTCTGATGGAGCTCCCTGTCCAAAACAAGTAATAGTGAGAGGGGTAATTGCATAATGTATACATTTATTATAAAGCAAAGACACGGGACTCTACATTAAATGAAGAGAGGGAAACGATTTACTGAGAGCAGAGGACTGCTGTTCCAGAAAACTCCATAATCTACGAGGGGGAAGTGAGGTGTGCCAGGATTATATAAATTTTAATATTACGGACACAGTTATAATAAATGTTGTATGATTTCTTGAAGGCAAATTATTGAAATTATTTCATGACATTTTCAACCATATGCAAATTTTCACATTAAATTAAAATGCAACTGACAGTTTTTCTTCCGCATTTGGTTAGCCGGGAATAGCTTTTTCTCAGAAGGGGAAAAAAAAAGCCACTCTTACAATGTGCAATCAGAAGGCTGACACTAATTGCACACCTGATGTTGCTTATGTTGATTTCTTTTTGATGAAAAACAACAAACCAAGGAAAGATTTAAAAACTCCCAAAAGCAGTCATGGGTTCCATTTTTACAAATGTAGGTTTTGTAAGTTACTCCCGGATCGATTTGTTTAGCCACTTCACCTTTAGTTGCCCAAGAGACAGCATTGCAAATATCAAACCTTCTTCCTAGCTTTACCTTTAAGACACATATTAAAGATTAATTGTTACATGAAAAGCTGCCAAGGAAACAATATAGTGCCACATAGAATTTATTGTATTATTCAAATCAAGATCTGTGAAAACCATTTATTGAGGCCTTTAAAAGTTCATCATCCGTCTTTTTTGAAGCAAAGGGCCCATAAATGGGAATAAATTATGCATGCTTTCCTTTCATCCAAGGAATGTACGGCCTTGGATTTACATAACAGAAACAATCATTCAGCCTAAGTGGGTATTGAAGGAAAAGGTGAGGACAGGAAAACCTAGGGTTAATGGACACAGCTTTTCACCACCACCATCTCTGCTATTTTCAGCCTCGCGTTATTGATTCTGGGCTGATACGTGCTCAGGTTGGAATAAAGAATTTAGAAGAGAACAGCAAAAATGTCAACGGTTACAGATGCCGTACTTTCTTTAGCTCTTAAATAATTTAATTGTTTCTTTCTTTCATGTGCAGGCACGGTGAAATCATTGTCTAATGATGAAAAGTACCTATGGCTGTAAATTGCTGAGAAATTAAATCACACCTAAATATGTCTTCTTTAATCCTCTTGACAATAAATAAATAAATACATAAATGAGTAAGTAAATAAATAAATAAATAATTCCACTGATTTCATACAGCAGACACTCAGAGGTACTACTTCTTCTTCTTCTTCAAAAAATGCTTGTTGCACAAGGTATCAGGGCAAAGGGTGGCATGGTTCTGTCCTGGTCCCATAGCTGATTTCTCCATTAACACAACATTTCCCAGCACACATAAAGGCAGTGTGGAGTCCTCTGTTCTGGGATATGGATGTCCTCTGGCGTCTCCACCCCCCCCCCCCCAAACCCCCCGCCAACCCCAACTCCAACCCCTAATGGAAATCACAGAGTCATTATTATCCAATTAGCCAGGCTAATGACACATCAGAGAGAGCCATGGGGCCAAGTCTTCAGTCTCCTTCATGCTGTCATTCATTTCCAGGGCTCTCCTGGCTCCACAGCCACTTCCACAACAATGTTACGCATTTCGACTTCCTTCTGCTCCCGTCTGCTCATTCAATATCACACCCAGCGAGCTACTGGCCCTGCTGGGTAGATGCATTTCACATATGGACCAAACTTTCTCTCTCTCTCTCTCTCCCCTCTCTCTCTCTCTCTCTAACATAGTGGTTCGTTTCCAGTTCCCTTGGTCACGAAACATACTTGCTTTTTAAAATGGATGTCTCGCATCAGCGTGGTACAGACTGATAACCTGTTTTATTGTGAGCGTAGCACATGTAGTAAATCATCAAGACACAGTCTAAAGTTCCAAGGTGTTTGAATAATTATACCAAATGCTTCTGCACAATACACTTATCTTTGTTTGCATTCATTACGGTTTTGTCACAAACAATCCCAGAGAAAAAGTTAACAAAGTACTCAAGCAATGATTACCCAACAATGTCAGCTGTCTTAATGAAAACAATAATTACCATACAAAAACAAGATGACATGAAAAATTACATCCCCATAAGCTTGTTGTCACCGGAATTTATCTTTCAACTCAAGTAGAATAGGAACACAATGAAACATCTTATACCAAGCCAAATAAAAAAGTAAATAAGTAAATAAGTAAGTAAGTAAGTAAATGAATAAACAAACAAACAAACAAATGATGGACATGACAAATAACGTTATCAAACACGCAATTGAGCTGGAAGACGGCCAGTGTTGGGCAATAAACATTGAATTACATTACAGGCATTTAGCAGACGCTTTTATCCAGAGTGACTTAAACAACTTTTACATAGCGTTTACATTGTATCCATTTATATAGCTGGATGTATACTGAGACAATGCAGGTTAAGCACCTTGCTCAAGCGTACAACGGCAGTGTCCAACCCAGGAATCGAACCTGTGACCATCAGAGATCAATTCCTTACGTATTATACTACACTGACACCCTGATAAAGTGACATAAACTATCTCAGACAGAGAATAGTCAAGCATCTCGGGTAGGCATGCTATCTGGCAGGCAGATGAAGTTCAGGATGACAGAGGGAAAAAGGGTGAGTAGCCTGCTTGAGTGGCAACAGGTTTGGGAAAGATGTGGAGGGGGAGCGGGGGGTGGGGGGGGGTGGGGTTGGTTTGGGAATTGGGGAATCCAGGGCCGGACACTAACCAGAGCCCAGGAGGAGACGATTACAGGGTCAGGTAAACGGAGTACGAGTAAGCCACATGTTGCAGAGGGTCAATTCAGCAAGGCTTCACACAGCCAGACAGGGAGGCTTGAGTCAGGAAATACAGAGGGAGAGGCAGTGGCAGGTAGCAAGGGAAAGATAACACGGTCTGGCAGAGACTGCTTACTGCTCCTAACCCACAAGAGAGAGCTTTGACTTTTCATTTTTCACGAGGGGAAAAAATGGCATAAAAAATGCAGGAAAGCCCGAACACTCCAGCTCCTGCATGTTTCTATAGCAACCACCCAGCAAAAATGGGACAAAGAATAAAAATGAGAACATGAATTGGAATAAAGCCAATAAAAATAAACAGATAAGTATGAGTGACATGTATATAGCAATCATGCTTTTTTCCAAGAAGACGATTATTTGCACACAAAATAGGATTATTTTCTCATTCTGACAATTCCTGTTGCACTTAAAACACAGAATCTAATGAGACATAGCAAACGCAGCCCCAGACCTAATGATGGCCCCTTAATAAATACAATTCTTGAGATAAAAGCCATGTTTGGGGGATGGCTTGAAATCATGCACACACAGCGCATTTGAAGACATTCAGCTGTCATTTCAAAAAAAGTTGTTCAACCTTTTGCAAGGAAATTCGCTTTTATCATGAACTCTTTGGGGTAAAGAGAAAACATAAATAGAAGGCACTGTTGCCATTAAAATGGAGAACTCCTGTTGACGAGGTAAGCAGAGAAGCAGCTTGTTTGTGCTACTGAAATGTGCTGCTACTCAAAGGAATTTCAAAGCATCCACAGCCAATTTTACAGTTTAAGAGAGGATCTGATCTGATCTTCCCATTCCATGGGTTGGCAGCTGTTATTAAGACTGTAACATTCTAAATTTGTGATATAGAATGTTATTAACTGAGCACCACAATGCTGATGTAACATTCTCTACTGGTAACTGAAAACAGAAGAATTCTAGAACACTGACTTTCTAGACATTCCAACATTCCAAAAAAAACCTATTTTTCCAAGGGTTAAAAATGCTACCTGTCTTGTGTTCTTAAAAAATGAAAGCATAACTCTGTGGTTCTTGTTCTTGAGGTTGCACTGGATTTGCTTAAAAGAGGTTGCCTTGTTAGACACAACACTCTTCCAGTTTTGTCCCGCAGCCCGGTCTTGCTCAGAGCAATTAGGAAATGCAGTTCACTTCACTGAATGCCACTAGAATGCATCTCCAATGGGGCAGACAATTAGGAGAGCTCCTGTGATTTTATCCGATTACACATGAAAGTAAAATAATACCTGAAGCCATTTGCAAATGCCTACCAAGGCATCGGCGGTGTATATTTTCAGAATTTCAGTGAACATCAGTAAAATATCATGGCAAAAAGAATAAATAAAAATAATAAAATAAAATCATGGTTGCTCAAGAGGGGAAAAAAGGTTTTCACATCTTCCCACTGCCTTGACACCACGCTATAAAAAACTAGACAGATATCATATGAACTGTTTGCATGAACTCCCTCTATCTGACCAACTTTCAAAATGAGGCATGCGTCGCAGCCAAGCCTATGCAAGCTCCCTTGTGGTTCCAAATTTCTTGAAAAAGCCATACACATCTTTTGGAGCATAACAGCCTAAGTGCACCAAGTAAAATGTTTGACTGCCTTCAACAGCGCGCTGTCCCATTCCTTCAATTCTGTCACAACTCTACATCAGTCAGAAAAGAAATAACAGTCCTGCTACTACCCACACGAAAACAAACTTTTCTGTAAAGTAAAAAACAAACTGTTCCCAGCTAAACTGCAGGCATTTACTCCTGCACTGGAGCAGAGTCTTTTAGGCTATATGTCCCTTCATCAGTCAGAATGTATAAACTATCCAAGATTCTCTTCTTAATGCTGCTGCTAAACTAATAGTCACACAGTACCTTATCTTGACTTTTCCACTGACTGCAATGTGAATTATTTTGATGTTTCATACAGAAAAATAGAACGAGTAGGTAAATATTGACCATTAACCTTTGCTTATAATCATTTCAAAATGGCTGTGCAGTGTTCAGACTTCACTTGATGCTCCTTGACATCCTGTATCCTGTATTTAATTACTAGTTATAATCTGGGCCTTTGGGCATGACCTGATTAGGCTGTATTGATGGTATTTTCTCTGGGCTGATAGCATTGGGAGGATGTTTTCATGAGCTTATCTAATATTGAATTGAATGGTGAGGATTTAGACAAGTCAAAAAAGGGATACTAACTGCACACTGCAAAAAAATTGTCACGGTATCGACATTTCACAAAATATGCTAACAAAACAAGCGCAAAAACAAAAGTCCCAGGGTTCACAAAAACAAAAGAAAAATAAAAGTCCAAGGTGTCTCAGACCTTCATCGGTGCTGAAAAATACAGCAGTCACAAGCCCTTCAAAATAGGAGAAGTTAATTTGGGTCTGCTGACTTCATCAAGAAGCTAATTATTACCCAGGTGAGCTCAGTGTGGGAAAACCTTGGCCCACCACCCCACCCACGGCCACTGATGAACTACACTGTATATCATTTTATAGCAATTAGTGATAGAAGCACAAACTGGGCTAAAGGACTTAATACCTCTCATAACTAGCCATTTACCAATTTATCAGCTTAATTACACAGCAATAAGGACATGAAGCACCTCACTAGAGGCAAGGGTGCCACATGGGTAATCTCAGAATGTACAAATGCATTGATGATCATCCGTGCACAATGGGAAATCACATGCACCACAATCTAAACAGCGCAATTTTGTGCCACAGAACAAATTGTGCAGAAAATTCCATTTTAAAACAAGAAAATCATTTTTCTATACACAAAAAATGTCCCTTTACTATTATTTTAACTTCATTCAACATGACCTTTTATGTATTTAATGGACACTTATATCCAGGCCGACAAACATTCAGTCACTTTACACAGCTGGGTATTTGCTGAAGCAAGGGTACAACAGCAGTGACCCGCCGGAGACTAAAACCTTGAAACTAAAGGCTCCCAAACCACTATGATACACGAAAGCTTATTGCGTTCATTCCGAATTATTATTTTTTGCTCCCTATATTTGTAAAAAGATTGCGAGAAATGGTCTTGTAAAGATGAGAAATGCGGCCTTGTGAAATAGAGCATGTGTGAAAAGGGCGGGTTGATTGAGCAGTAGATCTAACGCATAGTCGAGCAAAACTATTTGATTTAACGTTAATTCAGTTCTATTTCCATCTTGGTTCGCGATATCGGGAGCTATTGCTACTAGAGCTATTATCTCAGCATCAGATAGGCTTCTTATGAGATTTTAGCCTACTGATGTTTTTAAACAACAAACTTTCATGAATTACAGAACTGTAAAATATTTCTACATTTCTACAGTTTTACTTTCATCTCTATGTTTTGTTAAGGCACCCGTGAAATCCTTATGGGAAATATGCATTTTATGTATCACTGGTTTAATTTCTTCCTCTTCATCAATTATGATTATGGCTGGTTGTCACAAAATCTGTGGGCGTCAGGATGCTGAGATTTTTTGCCAATTTTTAAAAACTTTTCACATTTTTTTGTCATTTCCCTGATTGTGCTTTCCATGATTTTTCAGCAGCTTTGATTGGTAACCGTCAACCTTAGTGTAGCCTACAGTGGGATTGGTACAGGACTAAGCATTTTCACCATATTGCCAAATGCTATGGGAGAAATAAAGTGCAACAATGAATATAGTTTCGGGAATGCGCTAGGATCAAGATTCTCACCCTTGTCAGTTGGTGCAATCAGTTGTTCGATGGCCCCTGTCAACAGTCTTGATTCTGAGCGCTTCGTTCCTATTACGGTAACGTTGTCCGTGACAACAGGCGCTCCATCGAAGGCTCAAAAACCATGTTGAACCAAAAAAAAACTGATTTCTGCCACCTTTAGCAGTTTTCCTTAATTTTCAACAACTTTGCCGTGACTGCTCTGTGACTTTAGCCAGTATTTTCCATGACAAACACCCAGCCTTAATTATCATTTATTTTTAAGAGAGTTGTTAAAATATAGTGCTTCAAACTGAAAAGAAATGTTAGACAGGAAACATTTGTTGTTCAAAGGCATATTATGCAGGATTTATATAAGCAACTATGCTGAGGCATATCAATGCTGCACTGGCAAGCTCTGTCTTTACACACATTTGCAGAATTCTGGCACCTTTACCTGTATTTGTTATTCTAAAATGTGTCTGTGATGTTTCAGGGAGTGATAGATGCAACTGCAAAGTGAAATCACAGCATCTCACCGGCTTCTGGGTCTCTATTTCAGCAATTTTGTCATAAGAAATTCCAACATTTTATCAGTTTTTAAACTCACTTAATGTTTGCTATTCAACATGAATAATATAATTTTGGAGTTATAATTTTTGCTGATGAAAGTGAGAAAGTAAGTTTATACTGCATGCATGTGTGAGGCTCGGCTTTTTTTGTTGTCATATATTAAATATGCCTATATACCCCTAAACAACGTCCCATACAATCAATCAATCAATCAATCAATTTTATTTGTATAGCGCTTTTAACAAAGGAGCTTTGTCACACAGCAGCTTTACAGAGAACCAGCCCCCATAGAGTAAGCCTAGGGCAACAGTGGCAAAACTCCCTGACTGATACCAGGTAAGAAACCTTGAGCAGAACCGGACTCAGAGGGGGAACCCATCTGCCGCGGGCAGGCAATGGTACTGGGTACCAAGAGTCCCTCATTTTCCATTATTTCTCAAATATGGGAAAATAAAATTATGGCTCTGTTTAGCCAAAGTTTTAAGGATGAAATCTGTCATTCCAGTATATTTGTTTTAGGACTCGACAGACCTATAGCTGTAACAGTAACACAGACACACAACATGGAATTAATTGGATCTCATGGTGCTGTTTTTTTTTGTTTTGACATTTAATCTTAAACGAACCGTATTGTACAGGCATGAAAATGACTAAACATATGCATCTCCTTGCTCTGAGCATTATTGGATTCTGTGTCACACACCTTTTTTTTCTTCTCCGTCAAGCCTTAAAATTGCATCTCTTCTGAGGCTGGTTGTGTCATCCTGCAATGTACACACATGTCAGCGTGCAAGTTTTCATAAAGCAGCATGCAACAACAGTAAGGTAGCTCTGCGGGGAGGGGATGTACAGCTTCGTGTAGGCCAGCCGGTTCACCCAGCAGGGTATCTCCCACCCACACATCAGCTGGAAGCCAAATGGAGGTAGATTCACTGTTGGATTCAAATGCTGATAAGCGAGTCGTGTAAGCTTCTGCTAAATGTACAGGCTACAGTCGCCGGATTTTTTTAATTTGTCAGAACTTGGACAGCACTCACAGCTGGAAGGACCAGAGGGGGGTGTTGTCAGGACCAATGGCAGACGATGGGGGGGGGGGGGGGGACAGGAGTTCTGGTTGCTATCGCATATTTAATGCAAACTATTGGTACATTTTGCCTAAAATCCTGGCATGGTGACGCAGTGGGTAGCAGTGGACCTTTCTGTGTGGAGTTTGGATGTTCTCCCCGTGTCTGCGTGGGTTTCCTTCGGGTACTCCGGTATCCTCCCACAGTCCAAAGACATGCAGGAAGGCTAATTGGAGACTCTAAATTGCCCATAGGTATCAGAGAGTGAATGGTGTGTGTGCCCCGTGATAGATTGGCGGCCTGTCCAGGGTGTATTCCTGCCTCTTGCCCAATGCACGCTGGGATAGGCTCCAGCACCCCCTGCAACCCTGCTCAGGATAAACAGGCATAGATTATGGATGGATGGATGAATTTGCATATGTCCACAATAAACAACTGCATATCTACATTCGCAGTGCAATTAAATCAAAGCAGCTTTGATTCTGTTGGTGAAAGATTCTTCTCCTAACAAAATATATCCTTTCACACATTTCAAAAAAGCCCTCAATGAGGAACTGCATAAAATAACCTATTTCACATTTGCCCCAATGAAGCAACCTTTCATATTTGATCTTGCAAGAAATTGGTTCTACTCTCAAGCCAGTGCTCCAGCATTAGAGATGAAATTACATTAGAAGTTGACAGATATGATCCATATGCTGACCTGAAAAAAGAATGGTTGAACTAAAAGGTGTTAAATCTGCAAAGATATCGAACCAGCAGCTCATCAGGCCCATCTACAGTAGCCCAGAAAGATGTGTCGAAAGCTCTCTTACAGATCAAAATACCCAATTTTCCACATTTCTTGATGCACTACTGATAAATAAATAAAATGGCACATTTAAAGTAGGTGTTTGTAAAATGACGTCTTTCTCCTTCAGCCGTTTGCACTGTGACTTTGTCAGTTCATACACCTATTGTGATAACGTTATGCGGAAACAAAAGTAGTTTGTCGTCTGTGACGATTGAACCTTATTGCAGTTGAGCAAGGAAAAACTCAATGTTTGACTGACTACTCAGCACCTGAATAAATTAGGCCCCCACACAGCTGTAGTGAAGTGCATAAAATCAGAGCCGCCATCTGCTCACTCACTTATTTTATGACTGAGTAGTGCTGTTTGCCACATCATTAATTATTAATCAGGATTTACTGGCCAGACAATGAAGGTCCAAAGAATCCTGAAAATATTTATATAAATCTTTTATTGCACTTAATTAAAAGCATTTGACAAAACCCATGAATGGAGACGTAATGTTTTAAGGGGGAAAGTGGATGTTGCAGGAAGATGTCTGATTAATGGAGATTTTTTGATTATATTCATGAACAGGCCTCAGAACACAAGGTTAATCATGTCAACTCTGGAACACACTGCTGTGCTATATTAAACTTCAGTGTTATCTTCACTCTGAATTTAGTACCTGTTAATATTAATATCTTAGCAAGCCATAATTATTCATCTAGACTTTGCCTGTTTTTTTCTGGGGTCATTTTACAGCTGCAAATATAATATAAAATATGTTTGTAGGACAATATCACAGTGGAAAATGCATTGTCTAAAAACTGCTATAAAAGTGCTATAACATCATGGCAACGAGTTGATTTGCGACACATATATACAGAGCTAAATTAACTCTTTATCAAAACTTGATATCTCAGTGTTTTATTCACAGTATGCAGTTGCTAGGGTGTTCTAGGTGGTTGCTAGGGTGTTGCTAGGTGTTTAGTTATAGTTTTTGTTTTATTATTTTTGCACAATTTAAAATACACAAAGATAACAAATAACATACAGTGCAGGGAGAGGCAGAAAACCCAGTGGACTTATTTGAAGCTAGGGTTAGGGTTAGTGTTACAGTTAGGGTTAGGGTTAGGGTTACAGCTAGGGTTAGGGTTAGTGTTACAGCTAGTGTTAGGGTTAGGGTTAGGGTTACAGCTAGGGTTATGGTTAGGTTTACAGCTAGGGTTAGGGTTAGGGTTACAGCTAGGGTTAGGGTTAGATTTGCAGCTAGGGTTAGGGTTGCAGCTAAGGTTAGGGTTAGGGTTACAGCTAGAGTTAGGGTTAGTGTTACAGCTAGGGTTAGGTTTAGGGTTACAACTAGGGTTAGGGTTAGGTTTACAGGTAGAGTTAGGGTTGCAGCTAGGGTTAGGGTTAGGGTTACAGCTAGGGTTAGGGTTACAGTTGCAGCTAGGGTTAGGGTTACTGCTAGGGTTAGGGTTAGTGTTACAGCTAGGGTTAGGGTTAGGGTTACAACTAGGGTTAGGTTTAGGTTTAGATCTAGGGTTATGGTTAGGGTTAGGGTTACAGCTAGGATTAGGGTTAGTGTTACAGCTAGGGTTCGGGTTAGGGTTACAACTAGGTTTAGGTTTACAGCTAGGGTAAGGGTTAGGGTTAGGGTTGCAGCTAGGGTTAGGGTTAGGGTTACAGCTAGGGTTAGGGTTAGGGTTATAGCTAGGGTTAGGGTTAGGGTTACAGCTAGGATTAGGGTAAGGGTTGCAGCTAGGGTTAAGATTAGGGTTACAGCTAGGGTTATGGTTAGGGTTAGGGTTACAACTAGGGTTAGGGTTACAGCTAGGGTTAGCGTTAGGTTTACAGCTAGGGTTAGGGTTAGAGTTGCAGCTAGGGTTAGGGTTACAGCTAGGGTTAGGGTTACGGTTGCAGCTAGGGTTAGAGTTAGGGTTACAGCTTGGGTTAGTGTTAGGGTTACAGTTAGGGTTAGGGTAATAGCTACTGTTAGGGTTAGGGTTACAGCTAGGGTTGGGTTTAGGTTTACAGCTAGGGTTAGGGTAAGGGTTACAGCTAGGGTTAGGGTTAGGGTTAGGTTTACAGCTAGGGTTAGGGTTGCAGCTAGGGTTAGAGTTAGGGTTACAGCTAGGGTTAGGGTTAGGGTTACAGCTAGGGTTAAGGTTAGGGTTACGGTTGCAGCTAGGGTTAGGGTTACAGCTAGGGTTAGGGTTAATGTTACAGCTAGGGTTAGGGTTAGGTTTAGGGTTACAACTAGGGTTAGGGTTAGAGTTACATCTAGGGTTAGGGTTAGGTTTACAGCTAGGGTTAGGGTTGCAGCTAGGGTTAGAGTTAAGGTTACAGCTAGGGTTAGGGTTAGGGTTATGGTTGCAGCTAGTGTTAGGGTTAGGGTTACGGTTGCAGCTAGTGTTAGGGTTAGGGTTTCAGCTTGGGTTATGGTTAGGGTTACGGTTATAGGTAGGGTTAGCATTACGGTCATTTTTCCTCATTTTTCATTTATTTAATAGGGCCTAATAATTTGTGAATATTATGGTATTTGTATTTATGTGGGTTTTTTTTCTAATCTTTTACAGGAAATTCTGGGTCAAACCACGGTGTCGTGCTTGGTGGCAGCATGTATGTTTTTTTCTATTATACTTTTTATATTTTCTTCAGACCATATTTCAATTAAAAACTTTGTCTCCTCCTCACCCTATGTGCTACCGTGGCTCATTTTTTACTTCGTCTTCTACTTCTTCTTCTCTCGGTTATTTCCTGCTCTAACGGAAACCACCGGAACTTCCTGTAAATGGTCCGAAAGTTTGAACCACCCAAAAAAATGTTTTCACACTAGAAATCAACTGAAGCATGGTTCAGTTTTATCCGGACTGAGACCACCTCTTTTCGTCGGACCAAATGTCGGCTGTTTGGTCCGGACCGTGGTCCGGGGGAGGTTTCACACCTGTAAATTTCTTTCGGATCAAACTGAATTGTCCAAAAGTTCAGACCAAACGAGGTAGGTGTGAAAGGACCCTTAGAAACTGATTTGAATATCATATATCATGTATATCATTTGATTAACCACCTGTCAGTGTAAATAACTGACTGACAAAGAATGAAGGAGCACAATGAGGAAGGAAACAGCAATGGAAATGTTTTCTTTCTCTACTTTTTCTCTCTTGCAAGCTATAGATTGCTACAGTAACTATCCAAGCTAGCTCACGTTATGTTTATGTGGTGCTACTTTTTGGCATAAACATTCACATTTTATGTTTATCTTTACAATATTCTGAGGCTATATCCATATATAGGTTGATGCTGGTGCTTTCAAAATAGATGAACCACATAACGACAATTAAAATGTATTTTTTTTCGTCAGAAAGCAGAGAATTACATATGACATCAAGCCCATCGGCGTTCCACCATTTGTTTACTTCAGTGAGAAATGCACCTCACATGTATGTGCCCACGCAACCAAAGCCTTTGTACGCCTACTATCTTGTCCCAGAGATCGGCTCTGGAAGGAAGTAATCCTTGTTACTGGCAAAGCAAATAAGTGGAGCCCCTCAAGTGCATTTTTTTTTTTTTTACTTTAAGATTCAAATTCAAAGCAATAGGGCTGGCTTTGTATACAGAGAAAGCCGAAGCAAATGTGTTGAGATTTGAGAGGATGTTCAGAACTCGGGAACGGTTACTTAACATCTTCCAGTTTGCATAAGAGAAGCGGCATTGCCTTACCCATATCCCCTCCTCACCTTGGTGATCAAAGAGGAGAAGGCAAGCTTTGTTTCTCCCTGTGCTGAGCATGAGCCCACCGAGCTATGCTGGAATTATACAGCTGGGAGGGGAGAAACAAGATTTAAAACCTCACTGGGCCCAATTACATCACAACTGAATGGCAGGCAAATTGGAGAGAAACAATGTGGAGTGCTTGTTTTTTTTTTTCAAAAATTCTGTTGTTTCCTAAAACATACTTGTTTTGAAGAATCCACAATTGCACTCCACATTCCTTTATGGCTTGAGATCTGTTTTTTTTTGTTTTTTTTTGTTTTTTGGAGTAAATTAGGAACACATTTACATTAATGGTGGGACAGTTGATTTTGGTACTTCTGCTTCTATTAATTGGGTATATTGCAGCTTATAGACTTGAGTATGCATTAGTAGATCTCACCTATCATTCATAGGCTAGACTCAGTGGATCAAATGAACCAGAAAGGGTAAAGATCAGTGTCTAAAAAAAATATGTGATGTTTAAATGGCTATATGAGTTCTCAGAATCAACACAAAATAACTACAGGGAATCAATAATAATAATAATAATAAAAAAATTCTAGTCATGTAGTTATCCATGACAGCTGAATGCTGGGACAGTTTCCATTCATAATTATTTATGCATGCACTGTGTGTTTTTAGAAACACACGGTTTGAATAGATATTTACTGAGTGTGCTTGACATTGGTGTGCTCATTGAGACACTTTGATTGGTCAGAGAAGTTACATGACAAAGTGAAAGGGTGGTTTAATCAAGTGTAGACTGAAAAAGGGGTAGGCTTGATTTAACAAGGAAACATCTGGGGTGTGTAGAAGTACTTCAGCAAGGTGGTATTAAGGGATTTGGAACATTTAGCAAGGCAGTATTCATTATGCCAAGCTGCAAGAGTAACACAATAGAAGTGTGCATCAAAATAATGATATCACAGCCAAATGGTCTATCAGTGATTACCCACAATAGGAGAGTCATGACACCATAGCAAGTGACACCATTGTGCCAGTAGAATTATTTTACTTTGCCAAGTTAGAAGACTAATTGCTATCCATGAAAACCCCAGTTTGATATTGCCTCTGACTTAGTAATAATCATGTATCATTGCCAAGGCTGTCAGACTGATCTCAGTTTTATCTTAGGTTATTTATAATTGACTTAATCTTAAGGGACAGTACTAGATAATTTTTTATTCATTTAAAAACAAGCGTATTATTGTCAATTTTCAGAATGTTAGGAAACAACAAGGAAATTATTTTGAATTAAGAAAAACGATCTACTCAAAGTACATTTTCGGTTGAAATGTTGTGTTCCTTTAATTTGGATTCTGTGAAGATTACCCAGATATTGGCCGCAGGGTTTTGGTGGCCCTAAAAAGAATGTAGTTGTGGCCCCAAAGGGCTCCAAAAAACAATCAAACAAAAACTTGTATGGTCCAGGGATGGCACGAAATGACTGCATAGAATGTTTATGCCAGCAGCCAGCTCCGAGATTACTTTGCATCGATAAATATAAATATATTCACATTTTTATAGGCAGTAAGAGACAGCTTCAAACTATGAGTTTGGGTTAATATTTGCTTACATGAAGGTTTATAAAACCTCCTTTATTTGCAGAATAACAATCTAAGCGCATTGAATCATCTGGAATGTGATTACTACGCAACCTCTCTCTTTCGTTGAGATGAAGGAATGGCAGAGCTTGTAACCGGTAGATGTTGGCAGTTTAACTGTTCCTATGCTTAGTACCCCAGTAGGTCAGAAGTTGAAAGCACTTAGAGCAGTGCATGAATTTGAAGAGTCTGACAAAGAGTGGAGCAGAATTGATTCTTACTACTTACACTGAGGCAATTTGTTCTGTGAGGAGGAGATATTTGCAAAATGCACACCAGTGATATACAGTATAGCTGCCTGACGTCAGGCGTTTGTGTGTCTCTGAGAACTCTCAGTGAAATGGTGATGGGAAGATTTAAAATTGGACCCTCAAAACTGAATGGCTACTTATACCAAAAGAACATCACTCGCAAGAACAAATCAGCCTCAAAAATCCGCTCAAGTGGTGTCCCGCAATCAGTGCATACGGACCTTGCGGTGAAATCAAACCGAAAAAGCTGTTTATGCATCCGTTTGATTTCTCAAAGCCATTATACGTGTTCTTTCCTCGCGTCTCCGCCATTCTCTGTTACTGGGAAGTACACGTGTACCGGTTTGCATGAGAGAGAGACAGAGAAAGAGAGAAGGGGACCCATTCTTAAAAAAAAAAAAAAAAAGTTTAAAAAAACAGTAACTAGTTTCATATGCCTTTCATCAATGAAATTGTCACTGTGTTATAATGTGATTATGTAAAACTGAAATATCAGTCAGTCTCTTTTCAGCTTCTGGTCATGTAAAATTGGTGAGGTGCCTTGTAATCCCATTATTAAACGTTGGACACCACTGACTGAAGACTGTAATGTAGCATTTACTCAAATATTTATATGGCTGTGCTCCCAGACTGTCTCTAAGGCGCTTCCTTGACCCAACGTTCGGAGGGTAATGGAAGTATTCTGACTCTTGGGTGAGGATCCCAGGTTAGACATTGCTATTCTAACTAACGTTTATTCGCCACAAATTCAGCTGTGTAAAATGTTGATTGTGACTTCTACACATTGGAGGATTCCCTTGGAATTGCAGGAGGGATAAGCCTGCCCAGGACAGTGATGTCACTGAATAAGGTGGCTATTAAGAATCTTTCAATCAATCTTCACACAGAAGAGGCAAATTGAAAAGACCTATTACTGGAAAGAGTATGAATCAGTGGACTACATACTTAAGATCTGGTGGAAAATTCAATGTAGCCTTCATCTACCTTTGTAAATCTGTACTCCGATTGAAACCAGGCCAAGGTTTAGGAGGTGGTCCCATGCTAACCTATAGCTTGTTAAACCAAGTGTTGAAAGAATGAAAGAGTTTAAAGTGTTGTCATTCAATTTAGTTGACTTGCAGTGAACATTTTTCATTATACCAAAATCTGATTTCTTCATTCTCATGACTTGAATATTTTTGGAATACTATATTTTACTTTATAGATGGCTTGTTTAAATCTAATCTGAAAAAGATATCCATAAGAGAACACATGACCAGATAACTTTCAGAACACTTGCAACATCTATAAAAATATTATTTTATTTGCTGCAAAGAAATGTATCACATTTAAATCGTTAAAGGTTGATACACTTACCTCAATTAAATAAATGGCATAACAGACTTAAACTAGAACTGCAACTTATGTTATTTAACCAAATATTGTACCGCCTCTAAAATTGACAGTTAAACAGGTTAAATAATCTGTAAAACAGAGCTCCAGCTTTAAAGCACTATTTCAGCATTGGCACAGACTTTGAGAATTATTTCATATTCAAGCTGGAATTCTGCACTATGACTGGAATTCTGTATTAAATCTGGAATTTAGTGTTAAAATGACAGCAATGGTTAAGAAAATGACAAAGGAAAAAAAAGAGGATCGGCCTACGCAGAAGTCTGCTTTGACCATAATAATATATCATTCGTAGAGGGAGCTATATTGGCGCATTTCTATTGCATCGAATAACTGGTGGGTGGTAGGGTGGGGGATAGATGTAAGCCCAGATCAGTAATGTGAATGCTTGCAGTGATTTATTAGGTGATGCTGAAACGACATGCCCCGTGGGCTAAGCAAGAGGTTTGGGCAAATTCACCTCCCTCCCATTGGGAGGTTCAATATTTACTGCATTGACCTGCCCCAACACTAGCAAGAAATATGTAAACAAAGTTCACCGGATAAGAACATCTACATGCACACAGCAGCAGTATATTATAAATAATGAATGACTGTATGTTGGAGCATCCTCAACTCGCTTTGGGAATTTCAAAAAAAACTGCATTATTTTAAAATGGAGATGTGCCCAGTTTGCTCCTCAGTGTATATTAGTGTTCCGCTTCTTGCCAAAGTTATATATATATATTCATACTGTATATACTGCAGTGTGCTTATTTAACCAATGCAAAGACCTGGGGAACCAAGCAGCTCCTGTGGAAATGGGTCTGATGCCAGAATGAATTTTGCATGCACGTAAAGGCTGAAGAACCAAATGAATACCCTAATTTCTCTTAAATAAATAAATAAATAAATAAGCACAAGCGCTGCAAAGCTTGTAGTTCTGGCTAAAGCCTACTTTTGGGGCTGTAATTGAAACATTCAGTCCTTCTGTCACAGATAAATTCAAGGTCTGCTTATCTTTATACAAGGCTGAGGGCTGCAGGAAGAGTCCCGCTTCATTTCTATTTGAAAATAACGAAGATTTGACATTGCTGAAGCTAAATTGTGCAGCTCTTTGATGCAAACAGCTAAGACAACAGACGCGACAGCTTCAGGCTGAATGAAAACATGCATCCATTTCAATACACAGACCTTAGATCGACCTTAGACCTTAGATTCTCACTCCTGGAATATTATTGTGAGCAGCAAGAATATCTCTTCCCCCTTTGTCGAGGTCAGCTTGCTTAAAATAATGGGAAAATATACATTTATATGACATTTCATACAAATGCTTGGCACACAGTGGTTGACAGAGGGAATTAAAATATGGCATGTTAAACAATACACTACATTAAAAAAATTCTTTTTTGATTTTTTTGTTTTTGGGTGTAGCAATTCTTTTTAAGGTAAGTTTAAGTTAATAAGGTCATAGCCTCCTTAGTTACCTCAGCAGCTGAGCTACACCTTCATATCATTTCTTAAGTCACTCACTTCTTAGAAATAATGCAATATATAAGAAAGTTATGGACTGTGCCCCTTTTCAGAACCATATGATCATCAAATTGAAATTCAAGTTTAAAAAAATTATAAACAAAATTGGTACTGAAGTGATTGTAGCAATTTTCCCCAATGACAACCTTATTTTTTTAAAACAAAGTCTCATCTGGCTTTTGGTTATCACAGCTTTGCTGTAGGAGAATTCCCAGCCCGTTGCCAAACATAACTAACACGTGTGATCTCAGCATAAATTTGGAAGTCATTCATCACACATTCCTGTTCAGGGACTCCTCCTGCACACATACTCTACTGCAGAGCTTCTCGACCCTGTTCCTGAAGATCTACCTTAGGTTTGCACTCCAACCCTAACAAAGCACACCTCATTTAATAGCTGGAGATCTTGTTGAGCTGCTAAGTAGTAGAATCAGGTGTGCCAAATTAGCGTTGAAAATCTACAGATCTCCAGGAGCAAGGTTGGGCAAGCCCTGCTCTAATGCAAATATGAGTCTTAAACAGCTGTGATATTCCCAGGTTCCTAGTGAAGCAAAATGCAGCCAAGACTCCTTGTTGTAGCTCAGGGATTCTCAGTCCTGATGCAAGATCCTGGACACATTCATCCCTCAAAGAAACGTTATAGTGCGATGCTATTTTTTCTTATCATACACATATTTGCAAATAAAAATAGCTTATAAAACTAGTGTCACATTAATGGTTTACTTCTGGCAGCCAGATGGGGTGGTGATGTAACATCAGTTCTCCTCCTGAATGAAATGGCCAGAATGCTATGTGATGCTGGTGAAAAGAAAAGGTCAGAAGACTTTCCGTTGCCTAGATACAAACAGGCGAGTAAAATTAGGTTTGAGGCTAGCTTTTCGATGCTAGCTAAGGAGTAAGGAACAAAATAACTGTCTATCTAGTTACGTTACTGGTAACTCTTGCTGTTTTGGTGGAATGCTGTTCGGCTGTTTGCTTGGCACTTAGCATGGTAGAAAATAGAAGTGAATAATGGTGTTTCTAACTGAATTCCACTTTTCTTGGACCAGGACTAGAGTGGTATTCTCAGAAATGGTATTACCTCTTAACCCATAGCCCATACTCCTCTCGAGGGGCAGAAAAAAGATACTTAAAAGTCAATGCAACTTAGTATCCAATCAGGCCGATTAGCTTACCTCATAGCTCAGGAGCAGTTATCTGGCAGTCGGAGGGTTGCCGGTTCGATCCCCCGCCCTGGGAGTGTCAAAGTGTCCCTAAGCAAGACACCTAACCCCTAATTGCTCCCAATGAGCTGGTACCTTGCATGGTAGCCTTTCACTGTTGGTGTGTGTGTGTGAATGGGTGAATGAGAGGCATCAATTGTATAGCGCTTTGGATAAAAGCGCTATGTAAATGCAGTCCATTTACCAAAACGTTAACTTTGTTAGATCCCTCATTTTACCGCTTACACAAGTATTGACAGTTATAAAAAGAAAATTCCAGAAAACCACAAGTAAATGCAAGAGACTCATGCAGTACAGTTTGCACAGGACTCTTCCGAAGGTAATGTTTTAGACTGTATAATATACAATTCTCGGAAAGCCACTCCACTGTTCTGCTGAGAGGTGAGGGCACATTTTCTTTTGAAATGATAGCTCAAACAGTAATGTAGCATTTAGAGAAGCAGTGTGTGTTTGAAAGCACTATCTTGACCTCAAGTAAGAGCAGCTGCGGTGCTCCCCCCCCCCCCCCTCCAACTTTTCCTGATTTTTGTAAACTGTGCAAAGGGTGCATATGTATGTATTGCACACAGAGCTGTCCCTCCCACAGGACAGATCAGGGAGGGGACCAGGAGAAACACTGCTTTCCAAGCAGAAGAATCAGGTGATGCAAATGTTTTGGAAGGGGCCCCCAAATTATTTTGTTGTCTAGGGCCCTCAAAAGTCTAGGGGTAGCTGCCATTGTAGACTATCCAACAAATAAATAAAGAAATAATTCCATAGGGGGGCACTTAATACACATCAAATTTATGAAAAACTCAAATACTACATAGTTAGAAAAGAGGATACAAAACAATCTGTTAAATTAATCCAAAAATAGTATATCTTTATAAAGAAAACTGGGTCCACTGGCCCTGACCCATTGGCATTTGTTGTGAACTGATGCACAATAAAGAAAAGACGCTCCTTTGTAAAAAACATAAAGCTCCCTCGGTTGCTTCCTTGGACCACTATAGAGTTTCAATGCATGATTCATCCAGCCAGCTGCAATTCTTCATTTCGCTCTCCTGCCAATACATACTTTGACAAACATTCCAGTTCATATTTAAATTAGCCAATGTCATGTATTTTGTGAAATATGGTCATGTATGCATTCGGATATCCTGCGTACAGTATGATGCATTCGTTAAGGCAAGGTTGATTAAAATGCGCAGTACGCTGTCCTGTTTGCGATGCTGTCTGATTGTATGTGTGTATTTTCATTTATACAGGGATGCTGCTGGTGGCAGTCGCATTTCCCTAAGCGAGCTTACTAAAGGTCATGCTATTCAGGTCTACTCTGCAGTACCCAAATTATGAGGCAGAAACCTTTGAAATCTTCATTTTAGACTTGACATTTACGATGATAAGATTCTTAAATGTGATATGACATCTAACTATCCACAGCACAGCCAAATTGTGTAGTTATTCAACTGGAATCAGTTGTTGATCTTAAATGATTTCTGAAAAGGAGGTCATGCAGTTAAAAATTGGTAAACATGTTTTTCTGGTGTTTCTCTGATAATTTCTGTGGTTCAACAGTCCTGTATTGCTTTTATCAATTTTCTAAATGTAGAAAAAGATGACATTTAACTGCAAGTCAAAAGAGGATATGCCACTGACGCTGCAAAATATTTGGCATTACTTGTTTTTCTCTGCTGTAAAATGAGCATCAAGTGCATTTGGTGGATGTGCTATAAAAGTGATACATTTTTTTGAAAGACAGGGAAAGTGATACTCATCAATGCCATTATGTTTCCACATGCTTAATAGCACAGAGCATTTAAAACATCATTTAAAGTGTTCAAACAACTGGCAAATTAAAATGAGAGCCATGGGTTTTTCCACAATAATCACAAAATTATGAAAAAAAACAAACAAACAAAAAAAAAAAAACAGTGGCTTAGTCCTAAATATTACTCCACAACTTTTATCCAATGAATATAAATGGTACTGAAAAAGTTGTTTACACACATCCATGTGGTCTCTAAAAAACAATAAATAAAATGTAGTTGAACTTGAGTCTAATGTTATATATTATCCAACGAACAAGGAAATGATGAATTGGCTAAATTGCCTAATGGGTTTAATAGTCATAAGGTATGTGGTGTCAGGAGCCTTCCTGAAAATACCAGGAAGAGGCATTCACACCCTTTTCCTTTTTTACAGATGAATCACAAAGTAAAAAGTATTAAACTGAAACATCACATGACTAAACCAGTTATAATTCCTTTAAAACTAGCAAGGTTTCCAGAGTTGGGAGAAAGAAATTAATAATTGAAGCAGCTGCTCTTATCCAGGGCGACATACATTTTTTCCCACACAGTATACATTGGATATACAACTGGATTCTATACTGAAGCTACTGCTACTACAGCAGAATCCTACGTGGGATCCTGCCTGGGATTCAAACCTGCAACCTTTCGGGTGCAAGGCCAGTTCCATAACTGCTACACTGCCGTCCCATTCTTGTCTGTATGCTTATATAGTTTCTATGAGAAGTCAAACGTCAAATTACAGCTTGTACATATAAATAAGTATATTTATTCGCAAATAGTTATAACTTTTTTTCTGCATTGTGAATACAGCATGCCTGCTTTTTGAAAAATCTGACAGTGTAATGACAGGCCTTTTAAATTGTGTCACATTTGATGCCAATTTCATTGGGAAAAATTGCCAGAGAAATTTCAACTGCCAAGTTATTTGGTGTTGTGTCTTTTGTGCTACTAATAGTCTTTTTCCACAGTAGGTCTTAATCTCTCAATTTGAATTTCTGAGGTTTAGAACAGAACTTGTGTGAACAAAACAGTTTATAACCTCACAAAATGATTTCAGTGAAAAAAGCTTGAATTTAATCAAGTCAAAGAAGTCAAAAATGATAAATGTGACTGACTGCAAATGTAAGTGTCTGCAGGATGGTATAGATTTTGAGTATTTTAATTATCAGTTGAATTGTTATTACTTCATAGTTGATATTGTCATTGTCTATATTTGGGGGGGAATTATACAGGTTCCTGTATGTGGATGCCACACCATTTCAAAGTGAATCAGTTAAGTGCACCAGATCCTTACTGTAGCTTTTCCCTGCTGTCTCAATCAACTCATCTGGTCAATACCTGCCAGCAGCTGTTTGTTTGTCTATAAGCAAACAGTTAGCAGGGCTGGAAGAAAACATTGGGTATGCAGGACAGCTTATGTCCGTGGAAAATCTTTTAAGAAGATCAAAAAAGGATCGATATGGTATGCAATGTCCTTCCTGCTTTCCTGAAAAGTTAAAAAATGTGGAGATTTGAAGAAGTGTACAGAGAGAATGCTGGCTGGCATGAGATTGAATTTGTGGGCAGATGTCAACAGACTTCCTTTTCAGGGGGAAAAAAAACTATATTATCATTTCTGACAGTGAGACTTGAGAGCCAGCTGGCACCCCCATGTTCTGCCAAGAGCAAGCTGCATTTAGAGAGAGAGAGAGCAAAAGAGCGAGAGAGAGTGAGAGAGTGTGTGTCAGCAAGAGGAATATTCCAGAGGGGCAGTGAAAGGAGGTTTAACACTGAAATCGTTGCCCATACCATATATCGATTCTAAATATTTGGAGTGCATTTTATTATTACAATGCATGCGATTAACAATTTAGTATGACTCGCACGTCCAAACATTACATGTAAAAAAGCCTGAACTGATCCTTAGGCACACTCTAATTACGCCAACTCTACTGCACCTGATACATATCTTTTTAACATATTAATTACTAAAAATTATTTTCATGTGCATTCAGAGTATGAGCTCTGAAGACACAGTCTGAGCAGTTTCAGCGATCTTAAGATGTCACAGGAGTTTATTTGGGACTTTAAATTATGAATAAGCGCCTCACATTTCTCTTAAAGTTTCAGCGGAGACGTGGCTGTCCAACCTCTAAATAATTAGCAGCTCTTACAGAAACATCGATGCGTGGATGAGACTGAGGCCTGGGTTTTCGTTGGCGTTTTTTTTGAGGGGGGGGGGGTGGGGGGGGTGGGGGGGTGGAGTGTTTTATATGGGTCAGAACTTTTTTTTTTTTTTGAGTGGAAGTCCATTCGGACCGTAGAATTCCTGCAGGGACAGACATTCCGGGGCACGGTGTATGCATCACTGCCAGAGAGGATGTCTAATTAGCGGTGGTACATGCACAGCGAGGCAGGCGAGCTCAGGGAGCAGAAATGCGGACGCGCATCAGCAGAGCCGTAGCCCCCGTCTCCAAATCAGCATGCCAGTGAGCGGAGAACTGATCCCAGCGAACACGACTGATCTGATGGACGGATGGACAGACCGAGGAACGAGTAGATGAATGAATAGATGGAGGCGGCGGACGGATGACTGCATTGCACACGCACATTCCTCACTTCCTAAAACCCACGTAAACCGGTGCCAAGATATGTATTTTGTCAGGGAAGTACAATATGTCTGTTTCTTGAATCCAGGAGTTTCTAAGGTCAGTGCCCTTGTTTAGTGTTCAGAATACTGAACATGAGTGGTATTGCATGCAAAAACTCCTCGCTTATCCTACATTTAACATGTGGAACACACAAATGATTGTTTTTGGTTAGGAATTCTGTTTAATAGTGACAAACCTCATATTTTACATTGGTTACTCATACACATGGTAGTCACTTATAGGAATAAGGAGTTTATGTGACTCACACCATAGTTGGATAATTATATATACCATTAGGGTTGACATTAGTGAAGTAACGTATGGTTCCATCAAATGGCCTAATTTCTCTGTAGAGCACTACACATACGTTTATGTGTCTATCATGTGCACACATACTTTCACTTATCATTCAGTTTTGTTAACATTCAAACTAAAATGGTTTAATCAAAAGCGGTATTTATCCTTTGACAAACTTAGGTTTAAGAACATCATACTATGCTTACTTAAGCTTATGTTCAACTTGCAGCGACCATGAAAGAATATTACCGCTACAAAACAACATAATCAGTGTGAAATGAATGTCAACAGTGTTTAAACAAGACCAGTAGGGATCAAATATACTCTAGCATCAAAAGTACTCTAACTCTAGAGTTTTACACCTAAATATTTCCTGTGTACATTTTTCTTCTTTGCCATACTAGCAGTGAGCCATAAGAATTATTATAAATCTACCTTATAATTCTTTTCTTCTTGCCCACTGTATGTATATCAAAATAGTTATCGAAAGCCATTGAGAGAAATCTAGGAGAGTGTCAGACTCTTGGGAGTTACCTAAGAAAATAATTCCTGTAATTCATTCACAGGACAATGTATTGAAGGCGAAAGCACTTAAGAAACAGCGTCAGATTGCAGCCTTCAAGGCAGCCTCCGCAACCTGCGAACTCTTCAGTCAGATCAAGTCTAATGTTTCCTGACGTCAGGCACTCCACCCATCCATTATCTATACCTGCTTATCCTGGAGGGATGGGTGCTGGAGCCCGTCCCAGCATGCATTGGGGCGACAGGCAGGAATACACCCTGGACAGGCCGCCAATCTATCGCAGGGCACACAAACCGTTCACTCACACGCTCATACCTATGGGAAAATTTGGGTCTCCAATTAGCCTACCTGCAGGTCTTGCAACCGGAGTACCTGATGAAAACCACACGGACACAGGAAGAACATGCAAACTCAGAAATCGATTCAAACCCAGAACCTTCTTGCTGTTAGGCGACAGTGCTACCCACCGCTACCGACCATGCAACGTATTATTGTCTATTGATTGTCCTTGCTGCTGCACGTTTGTGCCGCTTCCTCTGTGAGCCTGGCAGCTTGCGGTAAACATGAAAGCCCTTTTACTTTGATATCGTCTCATTTGCATCCTCAAATGACGGACGATAAAAGCCCGATCTTTTTGACAATGCAGAGAACCTTGATGCTGCAGAACCATCTAATTGCGGTGCATCCCCGCCATTTTGCAAGCGTACAAATCAAAGAGTTTGATTTATTCTCCTCCTTTCCTTTTTCAGCGTCAGCGCGGAGTGTAATCTGGACAAGGCTGAGTGAAGAGGGCTTGGGGAAAAGTGATAAAATTCGGACAGAGCACTAGTGAAAAGATGCTCTCACATTAAAGCATGGGAGGGGGGGGGCAAAATCATTCCCAGTGTTGTATACCTCGAGTGCACTTCAACTCCTGATAAAATAGCTGGATGGCACTGGCCGGAATGAAGCCTGACAGTCTACAGTGGGGTTGGATGAAGCTAAGTGCAAATTTCATTCTATGATGTTTATCTGGATTGAGATGTCAAGGGTACTGATAAATCTAGCCTCTGACATCTCATCAGCGATCATATCTGAGAACAACTGGACGCACGGCGTGACATTTTCTCTGGCGAGCGTGCGAATGCGTACGCGCACGAGAATGCGTGCGAGCTTGACAAATGCTCTACTGCCCCGTGAAAAAACCGCACGGATTCATCTTATCATTACCTTGTAATGAGGAAAACCTGTTTCAGGCGCACTTCACTGAGTAATTAACTACAGTTCAGCGTGTTCCTGGCAAATCTAGGCGTTCATTAATTGTACCTGAAGTCCGCTCCACACACGGTGCAGTCCCATGCTGGCGATCTTTTAGAGCAATTTTTCTTTCTTTTTTTTTTTTTTGGTATTCAAAGTTTCAACGCTCTGCATAGGCTTGCTCCAGCAGCTGTCTTGCCACATGTCAGGGTTGAGATTCTGGCACCAGCATGGGCTTGTGGTTGGGGCTGAGCAGGTGACAAGTGCCCAGAGTTCATTGCTCATTTTGTGTGACACTGGCAGCTCCCTTGGGCTCAGCCACTTAAGTCTGATTGCAGTAATTGTTTCACAACCCCTGCTCAAAATGAATATACATACAGTAATTGCTTGGACAAAACGGCTTACTTAATGCTTCTTGATTTGCCCTGAGATTTAATGCACAATCTAATGAGCAGGATAATTGACAAGATTAACAAGGTGCCTGGCATTGTTTTCTTGCCACAGACTCCTATTTTATTTCATGTTCCCTTGAGGGAAAATGTCAGTCAAATTCGGCGACTTACCTTAGTCAGCACAGCATGGCAAGGAAAGCCCCATGGCATGAAAAATATTACAATGAAGGAGAATGAAATTTCATATTCTCCTTTTCTGAACTTCAGCAGGAAGTTGTGGGGGAACCCAAACATGACCAATGGCCAACAGTGCGGCCCACTTCAAGCAGTGTGGGTCCATAACCACGGAACTAAACTATTGTTAACTGTCATCTTGTGGCACACATTGGCATGGAGTTTTGTGATAGAAGTATGTATCTAGGTAGTGCTGTTGTAATGATAGGGCATTGTGGTAGTGGTGGAATGGAGGCTTTTAACAGATTGTTATTTTTTGTAAAATAGGGAGGATCAAACCCTCACCAGATCTTGTGACAAACTGGTCAAACTTGCAACACTGTACAGAAGAATCTTAGAGATGAATGAAAAGGCAGCCCAAATTTCCAAACCATCTAGCTAATGCGATTGTATTTATATCTAACTGATTAACTGTCCAGGTAATCAACCAAATCGAGCAGATACTCTTCTCTCTGATACAAATAAGTAAGCTACTTGAAAGATACAGGATCCAAAAGGAGAATATACTGGGCTAATGTGCAAGTTAATATACCAGTGCTATGGCTTATTTCTAGTTAAAAACATCAAATAGTATTGTGCTCAGTGATGTATCAACACAAGAACAAAGAAATGTTCATATTCTATCAGGAATATGCACTGGAATTATATGTTAAGGAAACTTTCACCATTTTCACCTGTAATAATTTTTTTTTGAAATAATTTAGTTGTGTAACAAGCACATCCTTAATATATCCTCCTACAGAAAACAAAAAATGTTTAAAAGATGTAAATGTGGCTGGAACATTTTGAGAGAAAAAACAAATTTGCTTCAAAGCATAGTGCACCGCAACCTTACTGTGACATTGCGAAAAGGTACACTGTGCCAGCAGGGTGATTGGCTGACTTCACGTACCTCCGCAAATGCCTGCAAGCCAAATGCTATAATCTGATAACAACACAGCAACTAACCAAGAAGGACTGAAACTCACTGTTTTATAACATCATACCGTCCAACATAGCCTGTGTATTATTGGTCTATGTATTTTAATTTCTACATTTATATGAGTTCCTAACAACATTAATTGCTGACCCCTTATCTGTAAGGTCCTACTGTACTGTAGTGTACAAGGTACTAAACGCACTTTTCTCTGTGACAGTAAGTTCAAAAGGTTACACGAGACTGTTCAAAATAAACTGCCTCTTGGTGGTTTACAATTCCATAGTCTGCTTTGACACAAGACTGACAGGGAAATGGTCTTGGATGACACAATAAGCAAGCATACGTTCCATTTCAAAGCAGAAAAAAGTGAATTGTCATTGTCTGAGTGCATTGCAGTGAATTCAGAAATAATTCAAGAAATGATTCAGGGTATTGGTTTACAATAATGTGTCAAATGTAAACAAATTCATGAAACTGACAACAGTGAAATTGAATTTTAACAGCATGTAGACAGCAAAGCAAAAAAAATAAATAAAAATAATTATATAAAAACACAATCACAGTTTCACTAACTTCTCAATTATATTCATACTGTATATCCCACAACATAATGATAGTCGTTTAGTACATGAAATATGCTAATGGATTTTTTTCAATTAAGAAAAAAAAAAAAAATAGCACAAGTGTGAGGTACAGTATGTGGAAAAGTGAGGTACAGCCGGCTTCACCCCTGGGCATCCCCAGCAGAGGAAGATGGAGGATGCCTGCGATTTGGATAAATCACAAAGTAGCGTTTTGAAGTGCGATTCCCAGCCTTTTGATTTGCCAGGTGTTCGAGATATTTTATCATTTTTAATTATACCAATGCCGCTAACTTTACTTGTCCAGCTGGGACTTAATGCATTGCCAGCCCACAGTATTTGTAATTTTAACTGTTTTACCCCATGAGAAAGATGAAAACATATGCACCGCATACTCTTTCAAGAGAGTCTCCAGGTGCTGAATATAAAAAGTAGTTTTCAGAAACTAAAATAAAGCTATACGAGCACAGTTTCATTTGCAATTAACATACTGTATACTTTTTTGTAGACAGGTATCTGGATGAATATGACTTTTCTTTTTTGCTAACACATTTATAAATCCAAATACACTATATAAAGAACCTGTTGCCACTTTTGTTAAACATCTTTCAATGCCTGGCAGTAGAGGCTAATTGGTTCTTTGTTACAATCGATTTAAAATCGTCAGACTTCTATATAGACTTATACAATGACAAAATATAGGCTAATGGAAGCCAGTCATTGCAATTCAAAATAAAAAAGTGACTTCATTTGTGTAATCCTTTCCCCCATACACTGTGAAATTCGTAACGCATGACCATGCCGGCAAAACAAGTGGTAAGGGTCAAAATATTAGCTTCTTAACTCTTTTGAAAGTCTGAGAAAGTTCTTTAAAACGCTAACATGAGTTTCCGGTGACAAGTTACCAAGCTCCAGTTGCCCTGTTGGTGCAACTGGCCCCAAGCGTACGAATGTGCATGTGCAGGACTTTGCATATTAAACACAATTAGAAGTTCTTTCCAACTACATCAGCAGGAGCAATTTGTCTAACCTTCATGAGCACCATCTTATAAAGCATGGCATTACGCCTATTATGCACTGGATGTTTGTATTATCATCATCAGTAAAGTGACTTTTTTTTTGGATTAATTTAGCTTTAAATCACAACGATGGAGTTTGATGGAAGATTGTTGTCTTCCCACAGATTTAATGCATTTTCTTCAATGGGGCTGAACATTTAGCGGATTGGGATGCCAGGGGGTTAAGTGATGGCAGCAGTATTAATCAAAAGGGGTGTTTGGTTGTCTATAAGGTGTCTGAACTTGGGCTGTGATTCATTGGTTGGCGTGAATCCTGAGTTACCGCCCCTGCAAGTTGATTTTCTCGACGGGGATAAATTCTCACCACAAAGCCAGAATCATCCAATCACATGTAGCAAAACAAACAAAACAAACAAACAAACAAAAAAAAACATGTAATTTACTTAAAATGTAATTAATTTATTATCAGATTAATTTTTAATGGGAAAACAATTTCATTTTCAATAAGAGCTACTTGGACTTCAATTTAAAAAGAGTGAGTTTTAAGATGTTTGATAAATGACACAATTTCACCAAATAACTCATGTCAAAATGAATGATGTAACCGCGTGCAATGCTGTTTACATTTGCAATTTGAAACAACAACAAATATGGAACGCCATAATTACAAAAAAGATTAATTTTAAAGGAGACATATATTCCCTTGCTTCATTCTGAGTGGCTGCCCACTGAACACACCCTTTAATTTAATTGCAATCTAATTGTGCTTGTACATTGAGAGGCCCATACCACCCACATACACCTTACACTTATGATCACTGCAATCAGTTTCCCCACTTGCTCTTAGAGCTAAATGAGCATGGTGTAGGCAAAAGGAAAAGGCATCCGGTGTGAATTCATGAAAATCGTGTTACATAAATATACGGTGGGCAATAGCTGATGTTCTCGTTCTGCATTTTGACGTTTGATGTTTTAAAAAGCATGTCCCATGGGCCGGAAATTTGTCACCGTTCCTGCAGTTTCTCTCATTTCAATAAAATGTTCATGTGATAATCCATAATGTTAATTTCAGGGACTTCAAACAGCCTTTACAGAGAACATTTTAGGAATTTGAACAATAAATGTCTTGCCCTTTTTCTGATCCCAGTCATAACCTTTTTTTTTTTGTTTTGTGCCGAAATGAAGAGCTCAGCCTATCTGTAATGCTATGGACTTCAGGCCCTTTTTACTTCCACATTCTGCCACAATTACACGGTATCATAAAAACCTCTAGTTATCCATTTACCCTGCATTTTACAGTTCCGATACCATAATGAATAGTAGCAGAAGCAAGCCGTCCCTACAAGGGATGAAAGTGACCACGCAAATTCAACAAAGCAGCTAAATTGGTGTTCACAAGTAGGGCAAATATGATTGCAGACCGCATTCCCTGGGGTGATTATATAACTAACATGACACCACTATCCTCCATCTACCTTATTCATTATTATATAATCTCATAAAAAATATATTTAAGCTCTTATCGGTCCTGTGCTCTGCCAATCCTGGATGCTCAGTTGCCTAGGAAACAAAATTCCCCACTAGTATTAAACGCCTGAAGCTGGGACTGTTACAATATTACTTCACTTATATATTTATTTATTTATTTTTATTTCATTATTTCTTTATTTGCTAGAATTTCATTTTACGCACTGCAAAAGGAAACCTCTCTCACAACAGTGGGGCCATTTTCATAACAGAATTTGTCTCCGGGAAGTCTGTTTGTGTAAAAGGATGCAGGTCCTGAGAGAAACTCAATTACATCTGGAGCAATGACAGGGTCTCAGAGATGTATGCAAACACCGGAGGATGCAATAAACTATTTGGCTCTAAGAGGATAGAGGTATTTCATTTCTCAATTGGGTAAAAAATGAATTTCAAGTGAGTCAGTGCAACTGCACAGACGTTTCAGGCAGAGGATGGTCAATTCAAGGTTGTCACTGTCACGCTTTTAAAAAAAGCCCATTTTTGACGCCCTGCTACTGCAGACAAAGCATGCAACCCAGCATAAATTGTTCATGACCTGTGAACATCTGTGTGCGTCACCATATTTGAAAAGAGTGCAGCAGTTCAGAGATGTAAAACAACAAGTTGAAATGTGTATGCATATACACACAAACACACACAAACGCACGTACACACACACGCACACAAACACAAACACACGCACACACACACAATTTACTCTCACATGTAAGACATACACTCATTACACATGTGTATTTAAAAAAATCCCTGAATTACAAAAATCTGTTCTGTACCAATTATTGATATCAAAATCCCAAGGTATAACAACGTTTTTACCTGGGTTATACAGGAACAGAATAATGAATTCCCCAAAGCTATGCCACCCGTGTTTCCCAACATGTGTACATAAATTAATTTTGTTAAATAATCAGGCTATCACACATAGCGTCCAAGAAATTCACAGTGATGTGATTTGTGAACAATGACCTAAAAATGGCACACAGTCAGTGTGGGAATCTCTATAAAGTGCCAAACTCTTGGTGCTGCACAGGTATGAGGTTTACCCCAACAACCTGTAATCTGCCCCTTCCCCCACCAAACACACACACACACACACACACACACACCAAGAACAGCCATGCTATTTGCTAACACCTCAAGCTGGTGCTGATAGAGAGAGTACATGATTCAGGACAAAAGTAGACCATAGACTGGGAACATAGCAATATCAGTTGCTTTGCAATTCAACAATAAGATAAAATGCTTGTCTTCCAGGTAGCATGTTAGACAGACAACTGTTTATCTGTAAATTCTATGCTTTTACCTGAAGGATTGTTGTTACATTGTTTTTGATAGTGGTCTTTTGCACAACCACTGGGTGAGTATGTTATTGTGATCGTACTACTGATCATTCACACCTGCAAGATTTGAGAGATGACATGAACATGATGAATTTATGATCAATTTATCTGACGAAACCTCATTCTCTGTTAGCTACAGATTTATCATTGTTATTTACCAACATATGTTTGAAAAAAAAGTGGCATACTGCACTTATAAAGCCCATTCACAGTATACATCCACCATAGCAAGAAGAGCTTTGTTTTCCAAAATGTCTCTGGGATGTTCTGGTGGCAGACCAGACTAAAATGCTTGAAGCATGCAACCAAACAGACTGCAAACACCACACATACAACAGAAAGCACTCATTTTCTAATCTCCTGGATTTGCTTTGAGCAAATAATTATTTTCTTCATTAAATTTGCTTCACAACTAACTTTCCATTAGTTTGGAACAAGCTACAAAAAATATTTTTTAAAAGTTAAACCCTTCATATTGAATTTCAAAACAATTTTCCTCACACTGAAAGTGTTGTGAGAACACAAACTTATTCAGTTCAATCTACCAACATATATCTTAATAATATTAATTACTGTTTAATCACGGGTCTAAATAGCATTTGAAATTTGAAAGTCATTAATTTCGAAGTCAAACGTTTGTACCACCATAATAATTTTAGTAAAGATTTTTGTCCACATGCAATTCTTAAATGCATTGCATTGTGTGCTTTTTGTAATACAAATGTAATAGTACTAATTTATGCAGATATTAGAATTATGTGATCTAAAACACATACATACAGTACGTCCAATTTATACAGACCTCAAATTTGGTTACTAAGGAATATTTAAAATGAAATAATAAATACATTTAATGCTACACTGCATTCATGTAGCACATTCTCTCATCCAGAGAAACATGACCATCCAGGTGATAAATATGCACAATAGTGCCTGGCCTGGCTAACATTCTCAGACCAGCAAGTGTTGATGCAGCACCACCGAAACACTAGAGCCAGTTAACAATGCACGTTTTCGTTTAATGAATGCATGTCAGTTTCATCAGATACAATAAAAGCACAAAACACAAACATTCGCTTTTTAAAAAAATTCTTCTAATCAGTAATACAACAGAATATCTGCATATTTTATGCTCGTTTCTGCTTCATCTCAGGTCACTGGGGATTTTTTTTTTTTGGTACTTAAAGGTTCAAACCGATCCTTTGAACTGATGAGGGCTACGGGCAAAGTTGTGTACTATTTAATTATTTTCATATCTGAAAGAAGTGTTGTGCATCTCACAGAAGAGTAGCGCATCTTACATCTACACAATAAGGCAATTAAGGGTCCTTTCTGAGAATTGTGATATTGTGTTGGGCTGGTTCTCTCTGAACTGTTGTAAACAACCCTGGATTTGTAGGCTAAAGTAATGATTCAAATGTACAGGGAGCGGAGGTTGTATTGATTTAACTGATTTTTTTTTTTTTTTTTTTTGTGGCAACAGCCTTTTCTGGTATCCAAGTACAATTGTATAAAATGAAACAGAAATCCTAGGCACAGTGGCTCCGGAAAAAAGAAAGGAACAAGAAACAAGAAACAATCTGTATTTTTTCCCCAATGAGACTCAACCCTTGTGTCATACATAAGTGGTCTCACCAGCTTATGAATTCCATTTGGCGCTTCAGGAGAGCTTCTGGAGTTCTTGTAAATGACTATCCCTGAAAGACCGCTCCATAACTATGAGGCGTTACTGGCCCCCAAAATATTGTTTTGCAGTTCATTACCAGTGCAACTTTTCAGTGACGCTGACTGTGGTTCTCCATCACACATGACCCCTAAATGTTAAGATCCCATAACGTTTTTGGAAAAGGCTTCATATTTGTGTTGACGGTTCAGTCCCGTGCCAGGACAAGGAAACAAACTGCTAGGTGTTGATAGATGACCCAGTAATTGAGACCATTATACCTTTTCCATATAAAAGTCCCCAGTCGTCTCTGCTTTAATTGACTTTATCTCTGGGTCTGCTGAGAAATGATTCATATTGCTTCATTTCCCAACTAGTTCATAAAAACAATTTGATGGTAATGTTCTTTTTTTCCACCCAACCTCAGACGATTTAATATTTTCTGAAATGCATTAAGGAAACAACGGGCTATGGTCTAATCTAAATAAATTACCCCCAGTTGGAAGCAATAATAATGGAATGCAATCGGCAATAAGATGCTGTCTGGAAAGAAAATGAAAGATGTAAATATCCCGTGTCCAGGGAGCTGACAAGAGTGTGCTCCGAGCTTGGCTCTTTTTGTGTTGGGAGATGTGTTGGGAAAGTGTGTGTGTGCGCGTGTGTGTGCGTGTTGTGTGTGTGCGCATGTTTTGTGCACGCATGTAAGGAAACAGACAAAAAGGCAGATTTAAATAGCCTGTTTTATCATCATTAAAATGGATGAAAGGCAATCGTGTCTTATGGGGGATAGTTCCTCTGCTCACACTGAAAAACAACTTTGACATCAGGCTACATTCTGAGCAAATAGAATCAGTATAATGACAGACAAGATTACCATATCCTGAATGACATAAACAAGGCTCTCATCTCCTGAAGATGTGGCAATTTCTCCAGAATCTTCCAGAATTCATGTATCATTTCGCTAAGCACATATAAATGTAAAGTACCTTTTTCTGCCTTCACTGCTAAGAAGGTACAGAATGAGGTTGCATACCACATATATAATATCCACTGGTGTGGCACATTTGGCTACACACATTGTGAACTGCTGCTAAGTTAAAATGGCACTTAATTTGTTTTTTAATGTCTCCAGCTTCTGCCCTGCATTGAGTTTACCTTGTAATTTACGCCATGAATAAGTGTTGTGATGCACAGGTTTGTAGCCAGATTTTTTGTGAAACAGTGCCATTTTAGATTAGACAGCAAATGACTTTTTAATATATACTGCATGTTGGTATTTACAACACTACTTCTGATTGTACACGTCCCCCCCCCCCCCCCCCTTTTTTTTGTTGTAAATATGACCTGGTTGAACCAGTAGTGGATAAACAATATGATTAAAAGTTGCTAGCTTTCTTATTGGGTAGATTGCCAGTTGACGAAAGTGAAGAAATGAAGAAACTAAATGGGTAGGCTGGGTGAACTGGAAGGTGGCAGTTTTGATAATGCTACCAAGATAGCAAGTGTACAAGATGAACTAGTTTCCTGTGGTTTTCTCCCGATTTCCTGAGCGATTTGCTTGCTGTTTACCCTTGCGGTCCGGGATGATTGATTGTTGAGGCCCCTCCCTGTTTTTGAAAGGGGTTATTCACCATTAGCTGATTAAAAGATGTCGTCCTCTGTCATTGACTCTGGATGGGGGGGGGGGGGGGGGGGGGGGGATTAATAATGTCAAGCTGCTCTAAGGAAGGAAACTGCTGTGGTCAAGACTGTTCGGAGTTAATTGTACATCTAAAATAGGAGGCTGAAAGTACTGCATTTTATAAAACAAGCGTGGTAAAAAGCAGTGAAGAAATGACGTGTACAGACAGATTTAGGAGGCATGAAATCACATTAGCAAAGTAAATGCTTGAAAAGGCTGCAAGTGCCATGCCTTGTACACAGAAAAAAGAAGCTACATCGCCTCTTATTTGTTGTAAGACACAAAACTCTTGCAGCATATGCTTTTATGTCTGTGAAATATTACGTGCATAAGGAGACTTCGGATCTCTTCTGTTCCCTCTTCGTCTTTGGAACAGGAAGAGAAGATCATTGGATTCTCATGATTGAAGGTGTTGGTAGAGCACCTCAGACTAATATCTACAGAATGATCAGGGGAACATAAATGTTGTTCAAAGATTACAAGCCGGCCCGCAAATTAAAACCAGATGTAAGGCTGCTGGGCACATGAGAGGGTGGGGGTGGGGGGGGGGATTGTTTATTTCAAGCTGTATTCATTTGTGAGAATGAACAGAATGCCCCTTGATGCAATTCTGCAAGAGGGATGCCTGTTGATGTCATTGAAAATTAGATGGCTATTCAGTATTATTTTGTAGATTTTTAGAATGATTTCCTATTAACTGATGTTCAAAATGATACCAAACACACCCTGGACAGAGGTGGAAGATCCAGGTTCCGAAAGTAAAAGTCCTCCCCTGTATTTTGTTCCAATCACCTGGATTTGCGAATTAGCACAATTTTTCGGCCAGGAGGTGGAACTAATTTCTGAGAGTTCACGGGTGTCTGACACACACGGCAAGACTTTTACTTTCTGACGCCTGGACTTTCCACCTCTAGTGATGGATGAGGAGTCGGAGTCTGCAGTCCCATAGCCTCACTCTCATCACTCTTTGGCACATCTGTAAGATTAAGTTAGTCCTTTACTGAATTATTTAAGAATGCAAGGCAGCTTAGGCAAAGGAATAGACTATTTTAGGTCTTAGCCTGTTGACTTTTTGCTTTTTGTGAGTTTGTGGCTTTCGATTCATGAAATCATGCACGAGCAAGTGTCATAAATGTGTCTGGTCAGCTAATGTTAGGTCATTCTTTATTAAAACTGAGCAACCTAAGTTAATGAGAACTCTCGAACAATTCTCCCCTGAATCAACTTTTTTTAAAATTGAAGCTAAATGAACTGTTAACTTATGTATAATTTTTTTATGTTACCTAAAGAGGGTCTGAGCATAACAACATGGCCCTTCGATGACCTCATTTATGCTTTTCCGTGAGGTAGCTTAATGTAGTTAACTTCTTCAAAAATAGTTTAGTTTAGTTAACTACTTTTCTCTAATTGGTAGCTGTGCTATATCTTAACTGCTTCTAGTGTTGAGTAATGGTAGCTCAGTTGATTACATTTTCAATGTAGCTTTGCCAATTCTGGCAGTTGAATCACCATGGGTTAATTACTCACCTTTGTATTAAATTTCCTCAAGAGCATCATAAGGTAAGATTTGACTGTTGTCATAATTGTGTTGCATTAATTCATTTCAGTGAGCAGTGTAATCTGTCAGGTTATTTGCCATATGTGACGTGATTACTCCTTTATTATTAGGCATGTGTGTGCAACATTTTTTCAGGCTGGTGCTGGCTGTGGTTGTAGTCGAGATATTAGTGGGTTCCTGATGTTTTACTACAATTTTGGTTGTGTGTATTTCATTATTTCTGTATTTTCTGTGCTTGCAGTTCTACTCGGCATCTTGGCTTCGTGTGCTTTTGGTTTAGGCAGCATAATTAAAATCAGCCAAATCGAGTTGCTTGTCAAGAAGAGATATTTCAAGGAGTCTCATTTAGAGCTAGAGTTAAGATTATAGTTTTTATTGAAGTTATTATAATTTATGTTAACAACATCAACTCTGACATCATGTGGTATCTGACCTTGCCATACCTTGGCTTTTGAAGAACAGACGCCACTGGCTTTTTATATCCATTTCGGGAGAGATTCATTTAATGACTCCAAACATCCTGTATGGTGAGCACACAGCAGTAATGGCTGAACCCTTTTGAATGTCTCATACTTATTCACCTATGCACCTATTTGCACATCGCAGTGGATATTTGCTGGAATGGGATGAGACACCACAGGGGTGAATCACCCCCTGTTAATTGCAGCGTCTTCAGACTAGTGCAGCAGTACTATTTTAATTAGTTCACTATTTATTTATTTATTTATTTATTTTTTGTGTGGAGACCGCAAACTGCCTTCCCAGGTGCTCGATGGACAAGGTGGTGTGCCATTGAGTGATGAGGGGAGAGATGCCGTTGAGGCCGAGCTCTGCCTCGTGCAGTGGACCCACACATGTAGCCCCATGGGAAACCTGTCCACAGTCGATACCGGCACAGGCCAGGTGCTCATTAATATTCAAACTACTGCTTTAAGTGCTTCAAACAGATGTGCCGCGGGAGAAAATCCATGTTTTCTGTTTAAACAAGATCCAGGATTAATTTCTTCAGTCTTTAAGAAAAAAAAAAAACAACAAAGTAACATGAAGTGTGCCAAAGTTAAACAGAGACAGAAATCAACACATAATATCGCTATATCAACCGCCAATCTGTGAACTGAATGAATGTGTGCTAATTTCACTTGCAGCTCAGAGTTTTTAACAGCTGCATAGCTAAAGTGAGGCAACTGGTGTAATTAACCTTTTGGCTTTTAGAGAAACTTCTCTAATGCATTCTTGATGAATTAGACGTTCTAACAAAGGCAATTTTCCTTAATGTCCTGCGATGCATTTAAACATGTTTTAGAGGAACATGATCTACATGAAGATCACAAGCCTCTGAACTTTGTGATCATTGCAGCGGAGACGTTCGCCATTTCAAGAACAAGGGGTTCCTCATTCACAAAATTTTAAGATAAGTTTCAGAGATCTAGTTCTATTTAAAAGTAATATATAACATTTATAAGTACAAATAAAATGCATTCTTGCTTATAAAATACATTTACTGTATTTATGTTTTCAGCCCTTTGGTATTTTCTGGACGGGCAAATGTATATATATAGCTCCAACACCATAACATAATGTATGTAAAAAGGGGAATTTACATCACACAACAAATGCTGATGTAGAATGCAGTAGAGCACATCTTAACTGCATGTGTAAATTAACTAAATTCCTTTTGAGCAGTTAAATCGAACACTTTTTATGTCTACAGTTAACCGCCAACAGAAAAACCAAAGGATGACAGCTGAGTACGTATTTATCCATTACATGTTTTTTTTTTCTACTCATGACTATTTGGCTTACTTCGCAGTACATATGGTACTGCTGATGGCCCTATTATAAGTGTCAGATGCGCCAGGATATTTCAAAATTAGCAGGATATATCAGTATAGCAGACATACTCGACTGCAAATGATTGACTGTCAAATTAGAAATGAGGAAATGTTGGTTATTCTTTCAAAAGCCAAGTGATACTGTTTAAGAATATTAATGTCGGTCTGTTATGAGGTAGACTTAAATCATCCAGCCAAAACCATGACTTACAAAAATCATATTTAAATCACATTTTATTTAATGTGGCAGTATATGACCAAAGGCATTTCATGATAGAAAACCCAAGGTGAAGGACAGAGAGACAAATGAAAAGTTGTGTAGCAAGCCAGGCCTTTATGAACAGGAACATGCGTTGCAGCACATACGGCAAGTGATTTCAGAGGACACCATTGACAATCCAGTACAATGTGGATATTTATGTTTTTGGGTAGCTCAGAACTGGGGAATGAGGGAAAATTTTGTGCGTAGAAAGGTAACACTGTGCATGCAGTCACATCCCTAAGGCTTGTGTTTCCATAAAAACTTATTTTTAAAAAATAGTTCCTCTCTTTGTCTGCAGCCTGATGCAGTGAGGGACCCTGGCAGGGTTTTCTCTGGGTGCTAATAGGCCTTACGGGCCTCACGGGGAGGCAAGTCACTGGGAGGGCAGGTCACCTTCCTTCAGGCTTTCTGCAGATGGGGAGAGAGAGAGAGAGAGGGATGGGGAGAGAGAGAGAGAGAGAGAGAGAGAGTGAGTATCTTCACCGTGCCTGGTAATCTGTGGCTGGCCCCGAGTTACCCAGCTACTTCTGGGTTTTTGTGTGCCCACTGCCCACACACACTATTGTAAAAATACTGCCTGGCTGCATGCAACACAGTGATGGATGCATTCAACACCGCCAGCTCTACAGTGGACAAACCAGGTCAGCCGCTCCTCCATTTTGTTTTTGGAAACCACCGCTAAGAATCCTACGGACAACCTTTAATTGTGCTAGAAGCAACAACTTTTGTAAATGAAAGGTCTAACGCCTACTGGAAAAAAATCATTGTGACCTTTATAACACAATTAAGAATGATGCAAACAAAACTGTATAAAGCAACACGGGGACACCTACATTCTATTCAGAAGTAATTGCCAACACAGAATATTTTAGAGTAAATTGAATATGTTCCCACTATTTTTATGGAATGTTGACGGTTTCTTCAACAAGAAATACTACGGAATCTGGCCGACTTCTTTGGTTGCCAACGAATGGCCAACCGTGTATAATTCACATGCTGAACAGCAAGCCGCGTCGACTCCACTACACACTTTAGCATCTGAGCGACATAAAACACATGGTTTGTTCTGCATTATTTACATTCATTCATTTAGCAGATGCTCTTATCCGCTAAAGTGACTGAAGAGAATACCCTGCACAATCAGGCATGATGAACAGCGATGTACATACATACATAACCCATAGCGCAGTGTGCCATAAGTCTGCCATAAAATAAACATTATACCATTTAAGTGCCACTGTGACGGGGACAAATGGAAAGCAAGCAACAGGTTATATTACATCAATCAGAGAGTGTACCAGCAATCAGTACTTTCAGAAGCTCAAATTCAGATAGTGCTAAGAGAGTAGAAGTGTCTGGATTGGAGTGTGTCCAGACATGGCTGCGGGGTGAAATTCCTGGGCCAGAGACAAAATGACATCATTACATTATTACCAGGCCCGTGACAGTAATATTTAGCACAAGTCAACGGACCATTGCCTGCGCACCCCTTCCTTATATCATGGATACAAATCCTCAAATTGGTGATTATGATGCCCATGCATATGATTAAGACGCTCTGATTTCTGAATGCAAAATGCATCATATTCACACATGCCGCACCGGTTCTGAGATGGCTTCCGGTGTGTCTACCTGCTTTCTGTTCAAATCACTCACGCTGGCATATAAAGCTACGAATGGTACTGGCCCCCTTCCTATCATAAGACAGCGATTGCACCTCACACTCCAGCCATCCTCCCTGTTCGACAGCCTCTCGCCAGCTGGCTGTCTCGTTTCCTTTAGCTAGCGCCCTTCAGCGTCATTCCCCTGCACTCTACAAATGTTTAAAGACGACTAAAAACTCACCTTTTCAGACTACTCAAATATATATTTTTTAAACGTCTTCTCCAGGGGTCAGAAAGTAAAAGTCCTGCCGTGTGTTTGTACTACCCACAAACTCAGCCAGCTAATTTCAGTAATTAGTTCTATCTCCGGGCTGAAGAATTGCACTAATTAGCAAATCCAGGTGATTGGAACAAAATACTGGGGAGGACTAAACCTGGATTTTTCACCTCTGCCCTTCTCTCTGTTTATCAGCCAGGTCTTGAGTCTTGCTACTTGATAGAGGCAATTCATTTATTGCAACTTTGCCAATCTCCAGCTCCATTGGTGTTTGCTTACCGTGTAAAATGAACTTTCATTAGTTATTTTAGCTAATAGGGTCTACCCTAATGATTGGACATAAATATAATGGCTGTGATCTTTAAATATATAACTGTCAACAAGGAGTACTAGATGATCATTAAGCTTGCAGATTACTGATATGGTTAGGTGGAGACAGTAAGGGAGAGGCTATAGGGAAGTAATCTTAATTATGAGTGGCAATGGAAGATTAAAAAATGGCATGATTATATGTAGTACACCCAATTAAAAGCCTGTTACATTTGTAACATGTGACCATCTTTTGCTTTATTTGTACATTTATGGTTAATAAGTTAGCAGCTTATTCCCCACTCACAATCCACCCCCCCCCCCCCCCCAGTCCTCAATCACTCCACCCCCCCAGCTATAATACTGTTGGGCTTGTTTTTGCCAGCACAGTTGTTTATTTGTTTTAAAGGACTTGGCAACACTGGTGCAGGTTGGGGCCCCAACTTTCACCTTTCACTCAGGAGTATGAAGCATTTCCAGCATTACACCTGATACAGGGGTGGGGTGGGGTGGGGGGTGGTGGGTACCATGTCTGTTTCTTCGTGCCTTTGAAAGCACTTAATAAAGTCGGGGCTGTAATTGACACTTCATCCCAGATTTATATTGTTATTGATCAGCCCCAGCATTGGAGAAGTAATCAGCGAGAGAGAGAAAGAGAGAGAGACGGCGGTACGGACGTCACGGGGGGATTGGGGGGTGGGGGGGGGGGGGGCGCGCCTGAGCATTGATCGCTCGGAGGCGTGAGCCGCCGGTATTGCCCTCTCATCCAGCGGATGCCGACTGACAGGACGGCGCACGGCAGCTTGTAGGGGTCAGCAGTGCCAGGAAGAATGTAGAAGGAGTCAATCACACGGGGGCCTGTCAGACGTGTCATATTCGCGGCGCTCCCCCCCGTGACGAGCGTACGGGAGGGGAAGCTCGGGCTCGCGGTGTCAGAACTCCTCGGAATATCGCAGGCGTTCCGGTGCATCTCTCTCGTCTGCTGTCCAAGAACTGCGCAAGAGTCTACAATTCACATAAAGGTAAAAAAAAAAAAGGGCAACTTGACTTTCTGCATTTAAAGAGATGCAGAGACCTACACTGTTGATAGCTGTCCACTTTTGGGTAGTGAAAATGTACTGTAAGTTAAAAAAAAAAAAAAAAAATTAAGTGTTAAAGAAAAGTCTAATCTAAATTTTTTCTAAGGATGCCTTAAGTGTGCATGTGACTCCACTTCACCCCAGGCACCCACCGCCTCTCTTTTATGCATTTTTCACAAGCTCGGGAAAGTGGTACAATGCCCTTGTCATGGCGGCTCTGTAATGCGAGTCAATTGCATGTTAAAATACCTTACATGTCTGCCACAGATCTGTCAAGGCCCGGATCAAAGCAGGAGGTTGCCTGTGTGATGAAAGGAGACTCTAATACAGTGTGAAGAGGGACAGGGGGAAGCTGGGGTATTTATTTTCATTGAACACATATTAACCAGGCAGCTCATAATAGTTTTGCTTGTCAAAAGTCAATGAGGCATTGACACACCTTTTGAAGCTAAAACCAGTGGGCTTCATATGTTTGGGCTCCCAAAGTTTGAGCGTAACTGCTGGATTCATGCTCGTCTCAAAGCAATGTGTGCTTCTGACTTGCAGCTTACAAAACAACGTGTTCAGTTTCTGACATTTGCAGTCACATCTCCCCAGCCGATAATTCATTTCGGGCTGTGCTGATGCATCACAGAGATGTCCGGTTATTTGTGCGTACTGTGGGGGGGCTGATCTAATTTTCAGTTTCCGTCAGAAGCGCCCAGATCCACTGTATGTGAACATGTTTTGAATATCAGAGGCATCATTATCGCGTGTCGATTGATATGGATGTATTCGTGCCCAGTTTACTCAGTGCCGTGTTTTTAAAAAAGAAAAAATTTTTAAGGTAAGTTTTAGGGCTACTTCCTTTGTTTGGAATGGAATTTGACTGCAAATAGCTGATACAAGCCACTCCGCTGCTCTTGGAAGTCTTAAAGCCTCGTCTCTTATGCGAAAAGACCTGACTACAAATGAGCTGGTTGAGAAACACAACCCCCTATAGAGGACTGAATGTGCTTTGCTCCCACAGGGCTCAGAAGACCATAGAAAAATAAAGCTAGTGGCTGCTCACTTCTGATTTTATTATTATTTTTGGATTAAATAGCCAACTATATTTCCAAAAAAATATGACAAAAAAACCATCAAGGGAGACAGGTCTTTCCAAGATCATAGTCCTTACAGTGTTAGCCTTCTTACATTTATTTTAGCTGAACAAATCTCACAAAAACCAATATTCTGTGCCCATTAAGATTTCTGCTTTCATTATGTGTCTGATTCATACACTAAAAGCAGCCTTTAGTGGAAATACACTGATGAACAGGTATAATTCATATATGCCTATACTGAACATACAGTTACATGTAAAAGTATTGCGACAGTGACACAATTTTTGTCATTTTGTTTATGTAATCCAGCCAATTGGAGTTGAAATAAAACAATGAGTATGACTGTCAGCTTTAATTTGAGGGTATTTACATCCATATCAAGTAATCCATGTAGGAACTACAGCTGTTTTTAAAAAATACATAATCTCACTATTGTAGGGGAGCAAATGTAATTACACAATTAGCCGGCCGGTCAGGTGTTTTTTTGCCAGCTGTGTGTCTTTGCATGATTCGATCATGTACAAGAAAGTCAACAAAAGGTCTAGAGTTGATTCTAGGTATGGAGTTTACATTTGAAAATGTCTCTCAACATGAGGCCCAAATAAGTGTCAATTCCAGTAAAACAGTCCATCATGAGGCTGAAAAATCCAAAGATTGGGTGCGTCAAAATAAAATGTTTGGTATATTGTTAAGAAGCAAAGACGCAGATTGAGAGCACTCAATCTCTACGAACACCTGTACGAACTATAGAATAGTGAGGATAGATAATTAAAACGTGTGCATTTTAACAATCCTCACAAGTAGGCAGCAAGGATTACAGGAGATATAAATACACTACCTCATGCATTAATCAAATGGTGCAAAAGTAATCAGTCGCATAATTAACCAGTCTAATCAAATTAATTATTGAATCATGATTATGAATTTCAATATTAAATATTAAAATAATAACCAATGACATAACATGCATAAGTTATTTGGTGTGGCAGGCTCAAGCATTATCATGTCCAAATACATCAGACCCAATACGAGGTTTAATATAACAGAATTTATTAAACAAACATCTAAACTAAACTCATTAAAGGCCGAATAAAGGAGGACATGTACAGGGGGCTAGGGACTTGCATGTGTGTGTCTAGTCATGTTTGTGTTCACCAGCACATGTGGTGCCAGACAGAACAATGGCTCTTGGAGTGATTTATGAATCAGTTTTTAACAATTGGTGGCTAAATATGGCGTGTAAACCAGGGGAATTGTGTGTACACAGGGCTACTGAAGTTAGCTACATCTAGCTAATCTTTGTGTACTTTGGCATTCTAAATGTACGAGACCATACATCTTATGAGTATATATTAGTGCAGTGGATTGCACAGATCTTGGTTAAGAAGATTGTAAGCTAATTTTAGTAACAGAGTATATACGTTAGATGTGCGATGCCAGGTCGTTGTTGCTAACTAGCACACAATATGATATACAGTAATCTAAACATAACATGACATACAGTCAATATAGAAACATAACATGATATACAGAATACAATCAAAAACACACTTAATTTAAGATAAAGAACAAACAAGATCATATGATGGTGACGTCAGTTGGAGCTGTAGACCCAAAATGGTGCCCAGTCCTTACACCAGGATGTAGGCAGGGCGTGTCAAAGACTACCGTAGAGAGAACACTGCACGAGCATAACCTCAGATGGTTCACCGCAAGATGCAAACCGCTGGTAAGCCTCAAGAACCGAACGGCCAGCTAAGAGTTTGCTGACAAAAAATGATGGACCAAAGTGATGGAAAGAGGAAAGTGTGGAGACAAAGGAACTGCTCATGATCCAAAGCACCCCCCTCATTTGTGAAACATAGTAGCGGTAGTGTTATGGCGTGGGCATGTATGGCTGCCACTGGACTGGCTCACTATTCTTCAGTGATGATGTGGCTGCTGCCGGCAGCAAGGTGAATTCTGAATTGCACAGAAACGTCTCATCTCCTCAGATCAGACCAAATGCCTTCAAAACATTGGATAACACTTCATCTTGCAGCAGACCAATGTTACCCCAAACAAATGGATAAAGCAACAAAAGAGTTCTTCAGGGCCAAAAAGCGGATAGTGATTTGATGTTATAGACTGGCCAAGTCAATTACCCGCCTGAATCCGACAGAACATGCATTTCACCGACTGAAAACAAGACTGATGGTTAAAAATCTCCAGAAACTGAAGCTGACTGCAGTCCAGGCCTAAGCAGAGCATCATCAGGGAAGATACCCAGCATCTCGTGATGTCTATGGGTCACAGACTCCAGGCATTGAATGCAAAGGATTTGCAACCAAGTAGCTACTAAATAAGACTTTTTTAATTTGTCAAATTACTTTTAATTGGACTAATTGCATATTCTCCTCTCCAAAATGGAGGGGAGACTATGAGTAAAAAGGGCTATAATTCCTACACAGATGACCCAAAATAGATGTAAATACCCTCAAATTAAAGCTGAAAGTATGCAATTTAACCTCACATTCACCATTTAATTCCAAATCCTAATGTACAGTACTGGAGTACAGAGCCAACACAACAAAACTTCTGTCTCCATCCCAGCACTTTTGCATTTAACTATGCTACAGCAACACGACATAACTGCTCCCAGGCTGACATGGCACAAATTAATTGAACGTACATAAAAGCCTTCAGGTTCTTGATATCACCCAAATCTAAACAATGCCTGTAAGTGGAATGAGTGTAAAATATGGATAAAGAAAATGACTTGCAGGCAATCCTTTATCTCTCAAGCAGAAGAGAGCAAGAGCCCGTGGGCAGGGTATATGCACTTGCACTCTGCACTTGCATCCACTGGTGCTCTCTCTCTAAGTTGTCCTCGATAAGGACATCTGCCTGATAAATAAAAGATAATGAGAAAATGGCTGAGAGCACATCTGAACCTGGTGATAATCCCAGGGATAGGCACCATTTCAATTTGACGAATGCTGACATACTGTTGTTTAAATCTGATTCAAGACACAAAGGCTATAGCAGTATGCATTTTGTGTAGTAATAATAATAATAATAATAATAATAATAAATTTTATTTATATTGTGAATTTCCAGGGCCTCATGGTTGCTAAACAGAAGTTAAAGGTTGCTATGCTATGCTACTTCAAAGACAGTTATAACTATAGATAGTGAATACCATAATTAGGCATTGAGGGAACACGAACTGAGAACCAGACATGCAGTATATTAGTGAAAATAAAAGGTGACCAGTCTGTAATGAGAAATTTAGGGAGGGGGTAGGTAACTGAAAGCTTTGTAAGTGAGCAAAGGAATTTTGATACATGCCTTTATGGCAGGGCTGCTTAATCCTGTTCCTTGGAGATCTAATGGCTTGTAGGTTTTACCTGATTCTACTAAATATCAGTTTAACGAGATCTCTTGCTGTTGAATAAGGTGTCATTTGTTAGAGTTGGACTGAAAACCTACAGGGTAGCCGATCTCCAGGAACAGAGTTGGGCAGCCCTGTTTTATGGGAAGCCAGTGTAGGTTTTTTTTAAGGTGGGTGTGATGCGCTGCCAGTATCTAGTGTGGGATAACAATCTGGCGGCAGTTTTGTGTGTGTTGAAGTTTGCTCGGTTGGGTGTTAGGATTGTGTAGAATTGAGAATAGCAGACGTCAAGCTGAGCGGTAACAAAAGCATGAAGTAAGGGTTCAACAGCGGAGGTGGATAGTGAAGGACGAAGGTAAGCACTATTTCTCAGATAAAAAAAAAAATTATGTTTTGACCAGATTTTTTTAAATGGGGTTAAAAAGACAGCAGGGGGTTGAGTATGGCCTCTAGTTTATGAACTGCCTTTGGGGCTTGAACAGTGAAGCTGCCAATATTTGTTGTGAAGTGCTTGAGTTTGGATAGCTGGGCATTGTTTACAATGAGTAGACCTTCAATTTTATCATTGTTTAACTGAAGGATGTTGGAGGTCAAGCAGCGCTTTAAGTCTCAGTGGCGATGTAATGTAGGAGAGAGATTGGAAAAGGAAGTGCTGACATATCTGTGTGTCTTCTGCAAAACAATGAAAACCAAGATCATGCCTTCAAATCATCTCACCCAGAGGTAGCATGTGTATGAGGTAAAGCAGTGGTCCCAGCACTGAGCCCTGGGGCACACCCTGTGTGACGAGGGCCAGGGGCGATTTTAAGGTACAAATCATGAAGTCTTGCCAGTCAGCCCATTAGGACTTGAACCAGTCCAGGGCTGTGTCAGAGATGGAGAGGGAATGCTGCAAATAGTCTAGCAATAGTGAGTAGCGTTGCTGACATTGAGCAGGTCATTACTTTCACTAAGGCTGTTTTAACTTTAGAGCGATTTATCAACACATGCCTAGGTACTAGCAGTTTTTAGTACCTGAATTGATCATTCCAATTATCACAGAGCAGAAACAACTGAATTAAAGAGATAGACTGGAGGGACAAAGGTGTGTTTGACACCAACATGTAGATGCAAAAGCCTTTATTGCTGAATGATGCATGGAAATATCAAATGCATGTGCAGTGTAACAGGGTTTTAAATAATAATGGCACTACCGTTTGACAAGGCCAATCATGTCATGTTGACCTCCATGTTTCTCTAAGGTTATCTAGGGAGTTAAAACCATAAGGAGACCCATTCACATGGGTTATTGAACCACATTAAGGGAAACACATGATATACAGTATTAAAGTGTTAACCTTGCACCCTGGAAATGGAAACTTGGAGCATTGATTGCATGTTGAAACACAAGTCACAAAGGAAAATCTCAGGCATGCAGCTTTGTTTACGTCAATTCAGGGGAAAAACTAAATTGTATGAACAGATTAGAGGTTGAGCACCTGCAGCCTTCATTAAGCACAGCAAAGTAACTCTCTGGGCAAGGCAGCTACCATACATTTACACGATGCCAAGCAGCCCTAGACATTCCCCCAGGTGTAGGGTGACTAATCAAGAACTATTTAGCTGGGGCCAGCTGTATACCTATGGGCAGTTGTTTAATAGGTAAATCTTGCTTATGTCAGGCTGTCTGGAGGTAAATAAAGGGACTATGGTCAAACTCTCCAAGAGGGCTTGTCGAGGGAACAGTTTTAATTTAGTTTATAGCTCTTAAGCCTGCCATGTAGATGGTACATATATCTCCAAGAAAGTAGAATAATTTTTGCCCAGAAGGGTAAAGACAAGAACCCTTTCTAAGCTAAAATCTCATGAGCAAACTGTATTGGTTAAATATTGACTGCTACAAAACCAGGTAGGCTGTGTAGGCACCAGGGCCACAGATGCAATTTAATCCAACGTAGAAAGAGTCAGCATCGACTTCCACAATGCTACAGACAGCCCTGTTCTGTGTGATATGAACAGTTTCTGAATTTTTGAGTTACTGCACTCAGCTTAAAAAAATAGCAACTTGTACATTTTTCCTTACCAAAAATTGAAGGTAGCTCAGATGGAACTTTTGTATGTTCCTCAAATGCAAAAAAGCACCATGGTGTTCCTGCATAAGATATGTGATTCTATCTGCACCCAGTGTTAAGCTGACCTATGCCCTTATCGTTTTTTTATACAATGTAATTGTTGACTATAAACCACCAACATACTGTATATTGGTTGTATATTTTTTATTCTTTTCATCTCTTATTTAACACGTATAACCATAAACCTGTTACATTTTAAAGATTCATTTTTAATTCCTCTTTTATGTTCACAAGTAACATTGGTTTTATTTAGAAGGCATGCGTTTTGTATGTTGCATTTAAAAAAAAAAAATACACAACCAATCTAAGAGATAGCTAACCGCCTGTCAGTTGTACTTTATTCTGTTGATTTTTCCTTCCCACCAACTGTTATCTCATCTTATTTCTTCATGTCATTTGGACACTGCCCATGAAGGGGTACACAATGCCAGAGATAAAACACTGTTATAAGGCAGTAAATCCTCTGCTGACAGTCTGGTAGATCCTGGCCTGATTTTAATGAAGTGAGAGGCATGAAGCGTGCCCTGTTGAATGCACAGTTGGTGTATTATCATTCTCTATAGAAAATGAAATGACAGGCTCTGTCCCTAGGGACCTAACACTGCTTCAATCCCATCATTTACTTGTTTCTCATATATATATATATATATATATATATATATATATATATATATAAAATGGATTGGCTGACAGACAGTATATATATATATATATATATGAGAGAGGGAGAGAGAGCGCAAGCTGTGTGTTACACAAAGACATTCAGAACCTCAGCTTATAGCTCAGATGTTGAATGTAGTTTTTAAGCCCTTTTCCCCTGCTACTCTGCGGAATACATAAAGACCTGTGGCTAATTTTAACCACGTAAAGGTTACAGTATTTATTTATATGAAGTTGGCTGACAGATTGGATTGGGTGACAGACGGTAAATATAAGAATTTTGTTTTGCAGTTTAATTTGTCGAACCCTTTCGTGAATTTAAACCACAATCAAATCCCTCAGCGTCCTTTTCGCTGAGTTTGAAGAAATTAAATATCCATGTCTTTCCTTGGCATTTTCACATTTCATACCATTAACCTATTTAGTTCTCCGTCTTTGTACTGTTGTCTGTAGTGTATTTATTTATTTGCACGTACTACCAATAGTATCCATTGCTTGACAGTTATTTGTTTTCACTGTTAGATGTTTACAACAGTTTCACTGTCCCCTATTCCCAGTGTCAGTGAGATCTTAATCAAGGTGATATCAGCTGTAAGAACAACGCAAATATATAAGCACTGTTAGGCTAGTTGCATGGATGTATTGCTATGGTAATGATTCCAGTTAGATGGAAGTTCAAATTCCAGAAAGCCTGTGTTACAAAATATTTACAAAAATTAGCTTGCTAATTCATTAATTCCACTTTGTGCAATAACCAGCCAATTGCACAAATTTATTTCCATAAAACAAAACATCACCTGGGTGTTTATAACCTCACATGAATATGTTGTGGAACATCAGCCTGGGTTTACACATTGAGTTTTTTTATGCAAACAAACCAAATCTTGCTACATTGTCACAAAATCTTTAGAGAGGACCTCGCTCTCTGCAAGATTGAATCTTACTGGCTAAAAAGGGGCTTCATCATAATCTCCAGTGAAGCTATTAGGTTCTTAAATATGGACAAAAACAGAATACTGAAAATGTCTAGAGATGGAAAATCCAGGTTCAAAAGGTAAAAGTCCTCCCCAGTATTTTGTTCTAATCACCCGGACTCGCTAATTAGCACAATTCTTCAGCCAGGAGGCAGAACTAATTAGTGTAACCAAATGGAGTTCATGGGTAGAAGAAACACACAGTAGGATGTTTATTTTCTGACTCCTGGACCTTCCACCTCTGAAAATGCCCGAAGTTGTGCATATCGGGTGCATGTGCTATGGGAACAGTCAGAAACCAAGGATTGAGCCCTTTGGCACACCTGTTGAAAGAGTTTAGTAGAATTTGGGCGGGGGTGACAGAGTGTGACAACACTTTCCAAGACACTTGAAAGGACCACAATGGAAATACGCTCTACAGCTTTATTTTGTTATCCTGATAGCAAAAATTCATGTCTTTTATTCTGTTTGATAAATTGTATGTTTTTAATTAATTATGAGTCATCAAATTAAATCAATCAAGCCTGTAGAGGCAGATTTGAGGATTTAGAGGATGTTTCAGAGCTAGTAAATGACTGTAGTTCAACTGGAGTGAAGAAATAATGTAGATCTGAAAGAAACGTTGATGATATATACACTCATTATTTTCATTCATTAACGTCTAAAAAAATTATGAACATCCTGGGTAATGGTCCTTTAATATCAAGTATTATAGTTTGATATGATATAGCCATTTTTCATCATGGGAATCTGGAATTAGGAACAAAGATGTCCTGTTTGGTGGCAACTGTTAATAAATACAGCAGACATTTAACCATGGCTGTTGCCTGACACCTAAATCATTTGAACAAAGGTTTAAATGAGCACGGACGGTTCAAAACCATGCAAACTTCTATGAAGCGTGCACCCGCGAGAAAGTAATTGCAGTAGAGTATTCTACTTGAAGCCAAATCCAGATCAGTATATCAAAAAATTCTAAAATGTATTTGACAGCTCAGCTGGAATAAAAAAACAAAACAAAACAAAAATAAATAAATTTTAAAAACACAATGTGTCCTAGGAGCCAAGTTTGAGAAGCGCTTTTTCCCAAGCTGCCCGTTGTCTCCTCTACGAAACAAACACATTTTACAAAGGCTGTTGGAGAGTTGCAAACAAGCCAATTTGTAGGTGTTAAACACCACGCTGGTCCGTTACCTGCAGCAGATTAGGTTGAGAGAAAAAAATGTGATTATCTCTTTTGTGCTGAAATTATTAACTTGGACTCATGCTGTTTACCACAATCGCTTTCTCCTGGGGGCTGGCCAGCAAAGCGGTGGCTACTTTGCTAAGGGGCTGGTAATAAGGTTTTTTTTTTCTTTTTTTTTTTCTTTTGCCTTGCTGCAGCCTAGAGGACGTGCCTGAAGTGAAGAAATGGGTTTTGGAGTGCACGGGTTGTGTCATCAGGTGGTTGTATTTGCTGGGGTAGTGAATAGGGTGCTGGATTGTAAAGTGGAAACAACTTTGAAAGACGTGCCTCCTTTGCAGGTTTCGCAATCCGTGGGCTGGGTGGTTTAACTGCCATTTATCTGGGGGGGGGGGGGTGCTTGAGATGTGTGCAGAGCTTATTCCTCCATGTGAAATTGCTACTTATACAAAGTGGAGGTGGGTGTCAGATGCATGTGAGCTTTAGTGCACGTTTCCTCGCCGGTAACAATAGGGTCCCCAGTCATGAAGTGTGAATGCTTGTGCACTGCCACTGTAATTACCACATGCCAAACGGTGGATGAAAATGAATCTTGACAGACATTATTCTATAGGGGATCATGCAGGCATCACTATGCGCACTGATTTTAAATCTGTTTTAATTGTTCAATGGTATTTCACCCTCGTTCTCCTTTATCTTCAGATTTGAACACCCAGTGTTGCCTGAAGCCCTGCAGCACCGCTTAAACACCCTCTGCTAAACTGGAGAATAAATGTGCATCCACGCGCAGGCACACATGCACATGTACACACACACACACACACACACACACACACTCCTTCAGAGCTGCCAGCCACAACTCTTTATTTCCGCCAACTGAGCCACACAGTCATTACACTGGAGGGGCAATGCTTCACGCGCAGGCAGACCGTGGGCAGACAGATCGATAACGGCGGTGTGCGATAAGCCGGGGACGGCCCAACTGAAATCTCGCATCCCTGGGCAACACTTTGTCCAATTATATCCGGCGATATGGGGCTACCGGCTCCGGCCGGCTTTGGAACAGGCAGGATTTGATGCCGGAGTGATGTCATCGCACTGATAGCCCGTGCCTTAGCCGGATACTGCACTTCACAACCCACTCATTTTGCCTTCCGCGCACCACCAAGTAGGAGCAGGCAGGTGTTTCATTACAATTTTTAATTAAAAATTCAATTAAAGGTCATTGCCAGCACCACCACTGATGAAAAATAAAGGGAGCAGAGCAGACACAAATATGAGACTGCTTTGCCTGCTTTGGTCTGAATGTAGACGCAGAAGTGTATTAAACGGACTTTTAAATTAAATGTAATATTTTTGGACAAGCCTCTGGTCTGTATTTTATATAATGTATGTGTATGTAATGTTTATTTATTTATTTTATGTTGATTTATCGATTGATTGGTCGTAACACTGTGCAGGTGAAACGTGCCAACAAAAACTTTTCCTGCAGTAACTAGTTGAGATTTTATGAAAGCCAAACATTTCCCCAGAGTAGGTGACTAAAAGAAATTATGCAACCTGGTTGAAGAAAATCCAGAACCCCACCCACGAACGTTGCGGATTGAGTCATTCCATGTTTATGGCTAGTTTGATTTTCCTGGTGGGGATTTTAAATTCCAACATGTTAATGTTCAGGGACTTTGCCTTCTCTCCTTTTATTTTGTAAACGCTGCCAAAATTCTTATTGAAATAGAAAAGCCTAGCATTTATTGGGGTGGGAGAAGTGTGCCAAGTTACACCTTGGACGGGCATGCCCCAAACCGTTACATTACATTTCTTGTTAATCTGTTTGATTCTATAGTTCTTTCTACTTGTCATCCACTTTAGAGAAACAAATATACAGTAAATGTCTTCAATTGAATGAACAGTTTTTTTATGATTGAAATGTTTTTTTTTATTACTGTGCATTATTTTTGATACTGAAATAAAATGGATAACTTCCACTGAGTAGAGACATCTACTATTATTAACCTTTTAAGCTGCTATATCACAAATATGTGATTAGAATGTTATTAACCGAACATTCTAATGCATATGTAACAATCAGTACAGGCATAAAGAAATGGAGTTGTAGAACACTGACTTCAAAGAGTTAAATGTCTGTGTCCTATCCTGTCATAAGATACAATATCAAGCTACAATTTATGAGTAGAACAAAACATATAGGGCAAGACTTTTGAATATGCACCTTTTTATGAAATTATTGGGCAGATGAATGATACAATCATGTAGATGTCCTAAAAGTGAAAAAGAGTTCAGTGATTTAGCAATAATACAAAATGGAGTTTAAAAAAAAATCATATTGATCCCACTGCAATATTTCTTCTGTACACAGGTGCACAACATACTGTAAATAATACAGTATACTGTGAGGGGAAATGGATTTATCAGGCAGTTGGAACAGTAGGATCTTATGGCTCTTATGACAGAATGAACAGTGATCTTAGTGCAATAAGCCCACCCCCCCCACCCACCGCCCACCCCCTGGCCTTTGCCTCCTAAGGGAGGGGAAACACATTTGTTGATTCAGAAAACCCTAACTTGCCCATCAATCACTTCCCAGCAATCAATCTCTGCACAGGCAAGAGGAGATTTCAGCAAATACAAGTTTACCCACGGGGACCCCAAACAAATAACCATTTGCTGAAGTCCCAAACCACAGACTTAAGATATACTTACCACAATGCAGGCAAACTGAATCTTGGTTAGATACAGTATGCCTGACAACAAGAGGCTCATCTAATGCAGAGATATGCAAGCATTTTAGCAGCGTCTTTAGCACCACTGCAGGGTTCACAAATACACCTTTGTTTACTGTTCATGTCGGTTGTACAGAGAACGGAAAGTAAATGGCTTGTGGCTGAATTGTTCGCCATTGCCGGTTGCTTATTCTTTAATACTGTTGCCTCTCCAATAGCTGCTGCTTTGCCCTTTTCGTGAGTGTGGCCTATTATAACCTTGCAGAGATAAAGCTTAAACTGACTGACGAAGTGCATGACACCACTTTGTAATTATCAGATACGCTACATGGCCAAAAGTATGTGGACACCTGGCATCCAACATCCCATCCAAAATTATGGCCATTAATATGGAGTTGGTCCACCCTCTGCTGCTATACCAACCACGACTCTTCCGGGAAGGCTTTATACTAGATGTTCGAGCATTGCTGCAGGGATTTGCTTCCATTCAGCCAGAAGACCATTAGTGAGGTTGGGCACTGATTGTTAGATTAGGCCTGGGTTACAGTTGGCTTTCCAGTTCATCCCAATGCTGTTGGATGTGGTTCAGGTCAGGGCTCTGTGCAGGCCAGTAAAGTTTCTCCTCTCCAATCTCAACAAAACCATTTCTATATGGACCTCACTGTGTGCCCAGGGGCATTGTCATGCGGAAACAGGAAAGGGCCATCCCCAAACTGTTGCCACAAAGTTGGAAGGACAGAATCATCTAGAATGTCATTGCATTAAGATTTGCCTTCACTGGAACTAAGGGAACTAGCCCAAACCATGAAAAACAGCCCCAGACCAAGGGATGTCCACATACTTTTGGTCATATAGTATATAATGGACTATGGCATAATGCATTCTTGACTACCTAACATTAACAGCAATCCAACTTTAGTATGAAAACAATAATGATAAAATAAAAAAGTAATGTTCCTGTTGTGCAATTTGAGCAGTTGCATTTGTTATTTTAAATATCATCATTAAAACAAAATTTCATAGTTGGATAGATTATAGTTTATCATTTCACTAGCCTTCCTTGGATTTAGTAAGGTAGTTAAGAGTATATGTACAGTTACTTTGGGTCTAATGAGAGTGAATTGCATGTGTAATATTAAAGATATAACATTACATTTCACATTTTATAGAATTACATTTCCGCACACACAGGATTATTCTGTTAAATCTGAGGATGGAGCTTTCCTTTGCCAACAACTGTTTTAATGGATTTGTGAGAAAATCATTCTACCCCAGCCCTCTCAAGAGAATCTGAAAAACAAATGTGCATTCCATTCTCCTCCCAGTATCAGTTTGAATACGGATGCGAGTACATATTGCGGAGAAAATGGAGGGAAAAAAATCTTGATGAAAATTGCTTTTCTTGTGTCTTTGGGTAAATAGCCCCTCCTGTTTCCTAAGTGGAATGAAAACCGACAGTAGATATAAAGAGTGGGGTGTTTAAGTTAAGAAATTGTGAGTTTTCTTTCTGAATAACTATTCCATGCTTACAAACTGAACAGAATTCATTCACATTTTGTTTCTTTAAAAATAACAAAGCTATTCAAAATCTCAATGTATGTATGCATGTATGTATGTATGTATGTATGTATGTGCATGCGCACGTGCACACACTCACACACAAACACTAAGAAACAAGTTGTAGTATACAAATCTTACAGGTTATCTTATAATATTGTAGTTGTTACAAACCCACAAGATAATCTGACTGATACTGATTATCTATTTACATACAATCCATTTATACAGCAGGATATTTTACTGGAGCAACTCTGGTTAAGTGCCTTGCTCAAGGGTACAACAGCAACACCCCAGCTGATGTCCAAATCACAACCTTTGTATTTTAAGCCCCCAACCATTATGCTACCAAATTTCCCCTACCATAATGTTACCTTGTAATTCAGACCGAAGAAACACATATCCATATACAACCTGTGAAGAGATCTGGGGCCTCATTTATAAAACTGACTTATGATCAATTTTGATCTTAAGTATGGCTTACGCAGAAAACCATGAACAAGTAGTTAAAACCTTACTTTGACATGGAAATGATCTTATGTCTACGCAAAGCCTAGACTTGACGTAAGTGATTTTCCTGCTGTTTATGTAGGGGTATTGCAGTTTGGGACGCATATGCGTCCAAGCCTGTGGTGAACTTTGCATTAGCTTTATTACAATTGAATAGGAATTATCAATTAAAAGTGTGAGTAATTAATTGTTTGTCAACCCACTATTTAGTCCACTGAATAATACATGTTACATGTTGCCTGTCTTCAATCTCCTCCTCCATCGCCGTGATCTTGTCTTCTAAAAAGTTTGCTTTTCTCTTTTGGTCCATGGATATTCCTGACTAAACCCTCATATGTGCTAGCATTATTGTAACGACGCGTCGCTGTTACTAGATCTCCAGTTAATAGTAAACATTATAACCAGATGAAAATGGTTAATTGATGCACAGATTTGTTAAATAAACACACACATGCTATTTTAACAAACGTATTTATTGATTGTTTGTGCGTTGCAGTTCGCTTCGCTTGGGTCTGGTGTTTCACAATAATATAAGGGGAAATCGCTGATTGTAAGGCACGTTCAGGTGCCGTCAATTTTAAGTTAATTTGAGATTTATAGATCACAGGTGCATAAGTTACACTCGGGCTTCTTAGAACGTGCATAAGCAATGTATTTCATGCTCAGTATCTTTTATGAATCGCACATAAGCACACTGGCGGAAATTATCTTAAGACTAAGTTCAAGTATAAATCTAAGAACATTTTAATAAATGAGGCCCCTGCTCTCTTTCATGTTTTCAATTATGAATAGAGTTCTCCATGTTGTGCCCGATACATGCATCCCAGTCCCATTTCAACTGCAGCCATTGCGGTGAAATTGCATCCACCGGTTCTGCTTATTAGGCTCGTAATTTCTTTGCTTCTTTGATGGCACAAGTGCATGCATCCATGTATGGATATAAATATGGGCATTCAGAAACTACTTTCAATATTGTATTTTAAATTACTATAAATTGAACTTCTATTTAATTTGGGATGAAAAATTTATAGACGTTAAAACAGATGTCCATATTTACATCATACATCTTGTACTCTCTCTCTCTCTCTCTCTCTCTCTCTCTATATATATATATATATATTCTGTGATGGGGAGTAGTTTAAAGTGTCAATCCTTTTTTATGAAAAAAAAATCCATATTAGATCTTTTTATAATTGCAGTACTGTAGCAGTATTGATTAAATTATTTGTGTTCCGCAATTCCTCCTCTGTATGCCATTTTCCACTGGTGGTGTTGGGTGCGATAATCCTGCCAAGTATTCAAAAAAGATGATGCATGTACAGGTGCTTACATGCGAAATGCGAAAGAACTTGGACCTAAGATGTTAAAAGTACCTGTAAAATTAGGTTTGATATATTGCTCAATATTACCAAGACAGACAACATTGTTGATCGTCTCTAGACAGTCTTCTTTCTCCACAATACGTTACCGCAGTATTACAGTCTAAGAGAAACAAAAACTCAGGATGTGTGCTCAGGATGGACCGAAATCCCTATGGGATGTTTTCAGCACCTTTTTTCAATCCATGCTACAAAGAATTCAGGCTATTCTGGAGGCAAAAGGGGGGGCCTACCCGGTACTACTACGAACGTGGCCAGTCTGTGTGTGTGTGTGTGTGTATACACGCACGCACGCACGCATGCCCTCCACAATATTTCAAATAGTTTTTAATCACAAACAGATTTACTGCCCATGTGCCTCACTGGGTTTAAGAGTATGAATAAGAGTAGAGCAGCTCAAACAGTAAATCCCAGAGGTCAGTGAAGAGGCATTTATTATCTTTCCATAGGACCCCCACATCTGCACTCACTAGCTCAAAAAATGTCAGTTGATCCCTCAGTAATAATCTTTTCATCCAAAAGCTTTGAAAATTCCGATCGCACTGCCTTTTTCTAATTTGCCTGGAAGGGAATTATCAAATTCCATCGATTGTGACAGATGCTAAACAATTACACCTTTCAGCTCCCTCAGTAACATTAAAGTATAATCATGAGGTGTCCCTGTGCTGTTTAAAGTTATTTTATGAATTATAAATAGGCCTGAGCCACTTGAGCCAAAGAATCCCTTTCATGGTAGTTTTTTTTTTTTTTGCATGCTGTTCAAACTCTTCTCTGACCACCTTTTAGAAAATATTCTAACCTTCTTACAGCGATCAAGCATTTAATCATTTTTCCCCCATTTAAAAAGGTTTGCTGAATGAGGGTTTGGCTTTGGTGCAATCTAGTAATTACATGGTGTCATTTCTTGCAGTTTATCCACACCCTCCATATCCAAACTGGAAAATAATAAAGCATTCATTTGAAAACGCTACTAAAATCAGTTGAACAAAATTTATTTCAAAAGTTTTGGTCCAAAAGAAATTTTAAAATCAGCTCAAATGTATTTTATTGCCAATATTAAAACATAAAGATAAATAGACATCCCAAGGAATCACTTTCCACATTCACATATATTCACAAATTCACAATCTAAAGATATCATTGTGTTTGTCCCGTTTTATATTTGAGTGCTCCATTTAGTTGTACTTGCAAAAAAAAAAAAAAAAAAAAGAATGCAAGATTGTTAAGAATGAAAGATAAAAAATAAAAAAAAGGTACTGTGTATAAGTTTGCCTTTGGTTCATAGATAAAATCAAAATATCATAGGCATTGCTAGCTCTGTGTATGATCAGTAAGAGCAGGGGCAGGTCACTGCAGCCTTTGCTGCTTCTGAGAAAGCCCGGTGGGCCCTTCAGGCCGAGGTAGAGCCCGGTGTCGGGCGAGTCATACGTTATGCGCCCCCGTTCTTCCAGACTCTGTTACGCCCACCACCTCATTGTCAGAAACTAATGGAACCCCGGGAGAATGAATCACAGTTACTGTCAGTCAGTCTATGCGATGGCACCTTGTGGGCAAGGACCAGTGCCCTTCCCCTTCCCCCCACCCCCCCCCCCCCCCCGACACCCCAGCAGAGAGTCAATTACAGAAGATTGTACCTACACGTGGGAGGGTGGGTGCTATGACTCCCTGGTCTCTTGTGTGGCCCCCTCCCACTCCATAAAAGACATGCAGTGCCTTGAGAACTAGACTTCCCAGCTGTCGTTTATTCCCTGTGGGTCCGTGTCGTGTAGCTTATGAAGTCAAAATGGAGCCCCGTCGGATATCAAAATGCTTTCCCTGAATGCCGAGATCGGTGCGTCAAAAGGACCAGGGCCACCTTTTCAGAGTAGAGGTAGGTGATGGTATTTCCCCTGCAGCAACAAAAGGTCTGAAGCCATGCATTTTGTGCCAAGTGTTTGCTTTGTTTGAGGGAAAAAAAGCTCAAGATAGGTATGGAAGAGAGGTAACTGCCTGTAGAGTAGTCTAGACTGCGTTCTACACTGTTGATGTATTGTAGAAAAATGTGATTTAATATGAGAATTCCTAAAGTCATTCAGCCACTTCTGACTAGAAGCCCTTTTGATTATGAAGGAAACTTCAACGGATCACCTTTTTCAGGGGTTAAAACTGGTGAAGGCGGACCACCAGGAGTTGGAGAGCTTGCATGCTGTGACCTATAAATTATGAACAAAAGACATTTTCCAGGTATGCTCTTGGTGCTCTTTTAAGGAGGAAAGGTCAGTGTCAACAAATACTTAGTCAATAAGTACTTCATCGGGTTTTTATCTTTACCCCATGTTAATCCATTGATTTTGCCAGGTGGGGACATCCCTACTGAAACCCCCCCCCCCCCCCAAGGTCTGACATGTACCGCATTTACTGCCCGTGGTTTAGGGCTGGGCGATCAATCACTCTCGATATCCGATAATCGTAATATCACCAGCCCTAGCCTGGACCGCGCCGGGCTAAGCCTCTGATCAAAAGAAATGCTTAAAAATGCCCCAGCTGTCAGATATACAGTCAAGTAGGTGCCCGTGGTGATACATCACGGCCTTGTCAGTCCCCCGATCTGAACCCAGCAGAGCATTTATGCTGCAGTCCAATACTACAGGACCTGAGACCTGAGCTTATCAACTTATCACGAGTTGCCAGATTTTGCATAGAAGAGTGGCATTGTATACTTACTGCAGAATTCCAGAAGCTGGTTGAACTGCCATTGTACATGCAGACTATGCTGGTGACACGTGGTGACCCAACACACTTAAATTAGATTGCTTTTTTTCACACACACATTATCTACGCTCTAATGAATCCTGCAGATAAAACATATGGTTGGCATGTGTTGATAGTGCTTTTGAAGTGCATTCAATCTTAACTGAATGCCAATTGCCCCATGAGGGTACCATAAGTTCTTGTCTGAAGATAGATCCAGAATAAATGGCCTTCAAAATCTAAAAAATCATTTAACTTTTTTTATTTTTGGGGAGAAAAGTTTATTTAAAAAAATAAAGCACTGTGTGCTCTTTTTACCAAACATTTTAGACATGCTTAAAAACAATTGCATAATTATTCTGTCTATGCACTACTGTAGACAGTATCTAATTAAATCACAACTGTGAACGCTTACACTGAAAAGCTGTTATGGTCATTTTGAAAACATAAATGCACTCATACACATCAGATAAACAGCAAAAACAATTTGTGAGGATCACTGTGAGCACAGCCCATGATTACACCAAAATGCATTTCCAAATTGTCATCAGTTGTTTTGAGAGTGCAGTGTAATATCATTTGTGAGTCTGACTCAATTACAGACCTTTGGGTTGTGGCATCAATATTTCACCCATTAATCAACTGTATACGGTTTACTGTAGAAGGTACATACATCCATGAAGGTCGGACACCAGTTAAGGTATTAGAGAAAAATGTATATTCCAAGCATGGAAGACATATTTTTTGCACAGATCAACAAATACATGCACATTTACCATTTACCAATTATTTTTTTAATGTAAATATTTTCATGTTTAGCATTGCCAAAAATTAACATGGCCCAAAACACATCAATACCATGCATAGCTATTCTAATATACGATACTGAACAGTACTGAGTTAAAAAATTAAAGTGGGTACACCGCTGACTTGAATCACAAATGTCTTATATGTAGTTTGAATACATTTTAATGTCCTGAAATGAAAATTTAAATGTCTCCCCTTCATGTACCTACATCACTATCATTAAATGATAATTAAATCCCTTTCCAAAATACAAGTGTATTAATGTTATCCTTAATGTAGCCAATAGAATTTGTTATTTATTGCTCCACAGCACAGCTAAGGGTTCTATGCTAACATTTTTTTTTATCCCCCAAAGAGCACATGTGCTCCTAAGCCAAAAAATGTAAGAGCACGCTAATGCATCCCAGTTAGTAGATGTGCTCGTAAATAATTTTTCCAGTTAGCACACATCCGTTTTCGGGGGCAAATTCTCAAATGGCCTAAATTGTGAGCACAACAGAGCCCTGCAGCTTGGTTGGCTCAGTGAGGCCACAGATGTCACTCACAAGAAGCACAAAAAAAAAAAGCAGCAGGGCACAAGAACGCTGAGTACACTGAATTCAGACAGTTGGTCAATTGCACCATTCTCTCTGCCCCTCTCCCTCTCTCCCCCTCTCCCCCTCTCCCCCTCTCCTCCTCCTCTCCCGCTCTCTCCTCAACATTCCAGTCATTCTAGACAAAATGCAAACCTTTCAGATTCAGGCCCGAAACGATCACAGAAGGGCTGGGCCTCTCCTTTTGACAGTTACACGTTCCCTGGGCGCTCGGTTTTCCAAAGAGGAACTGAAAGGCAGATCTCTCTGTCAGCCTTTCGGACGTGGCAGACAAGGGCCCTCAGCCAGGAGCCGTGAGGAGCATGTTGTTCCTCTTGCTTTTTTAGGCGGGGTGGGGGAGGCATCAGAGATAATATGTCATTAGCATCCAAAAGGTAAAGAGATCAAACGATTGAGTGGAAACGTGATTTTAACCATGTCAGGTCTAGCTGTGAGTGGCGCAACACAGTGGTTTAATATGCAGTCAAATATGCAGGCTGAATAATAAACCGATTCAAAATGGCCTTCCAGGCTAGCTAGAGGAGCTCAAACTCACACGAACTATCACTAGGTAACTATGAGTAATATGCTCACAAATAAAGTAAACTTACTCATTTAAAACATTGTTCAGCTAATGCTTTAGTGATTAATTCCTCAGTCATTATATAAATCTGTATATATGCATTCAGTGGAATTTTCAATTCACTGACTGAAAAAAGACAATGTTTTAACAATGTACCTCTTTTCAAATTTCTAACAAACATATAATTAAGACATACACTTAACTGCCACAGACATACAGTAAAAAGTATTGATCCATCCCATCCATAGCTGCATGTGCCATGTGGGGACTCTTGGTTCATTCACACTTTCATTATGATAATCATAAATTCAGCAGGTGTTTATTTCAGCTAGCCCTGGATATTATCATGTGGAACCTCCAGTGCCATCATTTCCAGATGGCAGAATTCTCTTCTGTACAAATGAAAAAAGTATATTATTGCTGTTCAATGGCTGTAGGGGTAAACATTGAATGAGAAGTGCACCATCTATCAGTACGTGTCCAACATTGTTATGGGTCCCAACAGGTACACAAAGAACCCGTCAGACAGATAAAAAGGAAATGAAGAAAAAAAAAACACACACGTATTATTAACCTGGGCTACAATGTTCAATTCACATCAATTTCCAGTGAAATAATATCATGAGGGAAATAGATAACTAGCATTTACGTTGTCAAAAGATTTAGTACAAGTTATGGAATACAAGCTCTTTTGAAAAACTGGCAATTTAAACTGGCAATGCAATACAGAAATAAATCATCTGACCTAAATTTAAAACTGATGACAACAGTTCTGATGCCTATGTAGTCTATGGCTGTGGCTCTAATGGTGACATCCAGCCATTGCAAAAGCAACCAAAAAATGTGTTTTCATTGAAGGAAAAATATAACTGCCATTTAAAATAAAATTTTTAAAAGAAACAGAAATCTAGGCTTAGATTTTTTCATTCCAAAATGGCTGCATAAATTAGACAATTCTGACAAATACATGGCAATTCAATAAAGTTTCCAGCAAGTGATAAAGGCTTTTTCTTCTCTTCCAGGCTTAGAATACGAATTTGCGCCTAATGAGGACTTCGATGGGAACAGAACTGTTGCAGCGCAGATAGGTACATGGAATCCACAGGCAGAAAAACAAGGCCCCTCCTTTCACTTTTAATGCCACACGCTCTGGCACACCCTTTTTGAAATTTCAAAGGTTTAATAATGTTATCGCCGGTTTCTTTTCGGCACAACGCTGCCATTAGTTTGCGTAGGGCTTTCTACTGGTGTGGATTTTAAGCTTCAGTCAGTCTGTACTCATCGAAAAAAACACCGGACACAGAGACGAAGGGGAGGGGGGGACTCGAGTCTCATCTGGGTAAGAAGTCAGTGACAGAGGGGGGCGGTCATGGGGGACAGTGAGACAGAAGGTCTCCCCGGGTAGAGTTTAGGCCCACTGCTGGAATCGATGTACTTAGCAAATGAACGCAATCAGATAACATGCCATTCTGAAAGAGACGAATGGGGCCCTCGGCTCCAGATACGAATGGGAAAATAAGACTCAGCACGACGCCTCAGCAGAGTCAGCAATGCATTACGCTCGCATCCTTCCCCCCCCCCCACCCCCCGTTCTCTCGCACGCCCAGACGAAACTGGACGGTCCACTGCGCAGATGGGAGCGTGGGCCTCCAGTTCGGTCACGTGCCGGAGACGGGACATCTGTACGCACCCCCTTTGATCTGCAACACCCCCTGCCCCCCCCCCCCCCCCAACCACCCCCCCCCCCCCCCCCCCTCCAAATGTGATTGTGACGGTGTCAAAGATGCTCAGAAAGCTAGAGGGACATTTACTCGCTCACTCGCTCTCTCAAAGCACAACTGGATGCCCTTCAAGCAATCAGAGCTTTCTTGCTTGACAAAGGTACACAGCTGGGGGGGAGAGGGGGTTTGGCAAGTGGAAAGCTGTAATAGGATTGCTGGATGCCGGCACACTGCCAGACAGTACAGAGATCTGGGGCACCTCATCCACCGTGAGAATGAAAGAAGAGCAGCTTTTAAAATGGTTAAAACTGTGAAAATGGAGAGGTATATGCATTCAGGTCGAGCTTCTTCACACGGCAAGGTTCTCTCCTTTTTAGGTGAAGGTGTCATCTGAGATTCATTGGAAACCTACTACTTAGTTTCACTACTAATTTTGCAACGTGAAAATGAGTAGTTTCGTTTTTCGCAGTTTACAATGAAGCTCATTTCCCCTGTAGGGCAAATGCTATGACAGCAGCCATTTCTTGGAAGTATAATTTTATGCGCTCCAACACATTAATTTGCAGTCTTCACCAAAAAACGGTTTTGCGCCGCCTTTGCACGTACAGGACTCTCATCCTGTTATTTTGCTGAATTAAATATTGCCCTCCGCATCACAAGTTTCTCCCAGAAAGAAATGATGTGGCAACTGCACCCAAAACACATTCAGCCACCGAAGCTAATGGCGCGCAGCCAATTAGCAGTGCCGCGGAATCAAGGCAAATGTCGCCAAAGAGAAACAGCACAAAGCTGAAGGTTTACAAGCTACGGGGGGGATGCCGAGCAACGATGCCGCTCTCTTCCTTCCTCTCGTATTTTCTTGCTTACGGATGACAAAGGAGACATTTCTCTCGCAGCGGTACACGCAAGATAAGATAACGTGACCCTGATTGCCATCATGGCAACCCTGTGTCCTGTAAAATTCTGCTTAGTTCAGCTTTCCGGAGCCATCAAGACAAGGAAAGGCACAAATGACTAGAGTGCAGGGCTCAATTCAACACCACAGACTGAAGGCCAATATTACACTGCATGAGAAGGTTTACTGGAGGTAAGTAGAGGGATCAGATGAGCATACAAGAAATAAAAACAAACATCAGTTCCTGCACTATATAATAATGTTTTGTCTTCCATGGAGATTGACACTGAAAGATGACCAATAAAATGGATCTCTTTCTCTAAGCCAGGGGAGACGAGTTGTATACATCTTGCCAGGGGAGAAATTCATGGCAAAATGAGATCAATCTGCCTTGATTGATCAACTTTACAGGGTAGTACTGAAAGTGAGATCACAGAAAGATGTGACACTGCTGGTTGACAGAAAACGTGGACAAGACATGCATCGCAAAGCATGGGTGGCGGTAGCCATACCTTAAAGGTCTTGCTCGATTTTGCTCCAGCGCATTCCATTGCAATGTTTACCCAAAGCCTTTTTGTTTCCTTTTTTACATCCAGTACACGCACATGTTTTGATCCTTCAAACTTTCATAGCAATATTACTCTCTAAATCTCTCAAGATACTGTAAAAAAATGAGTGAGATACTGAGATACAAGATACTGCAAGTGAGTCTGTTAAAATACCGCTGCACTCCAGTTGTGTGAGCTCGCTCTTAAATTGTTTTAGCATGGTTGTTTATACATGTTATTATAGGGAGGAATGCACCATGCAGCAGTCTTTTGAACAGAAACTCATCCTCTGCAATCCCAGATTCTACCGCTCCAGAATTTTCCAAATTCAACATTTTAAATAAATCAATAAATCGCTGATCACGGAGCTACGCTCTAAACCAGACATATATTAAATAAAATCAAACGGGAGTTTAAAACCGCAAAAAAAAAAAAGCTGCAAAGATCATGCAAGACATGCAAACTCTATTCAGACTGAAAGTATTCAGGGGTTGAAAATACAAGTTCAGAAAGTAAAAACCCTCCACAGTGTTTTGTTCCAATCACCTGGATTTGCCAATTAGCACAATTCTCCAGTCAGGAGGTACAACTAGGCCATGTCCAAATCAGTGCACTTGCCTACTATTGAGTATACAAGTTGAGTTGTATATTGAATAGTAGGCAAGTGCAAATGTGCACACATGTTGCAAGGTAAAAGCTGCTGTAAAGGACTGCTTTTTGACTCAAATCTCTTGCTGTGATGTGGCTGTATTTCAGAGCCCAACATACAGTACACGACAATTTCTTTTTGCAACAAGTAAATCTCTTGAATGGCACCTTTATCCACCCTGCAAATTTCCTATTTAACAAGTGACAACAGAAATATGTAGTGGTGTACAGCCAAAAATTTGTGTTTGTAAAAAACATTAGCAATTGTGCCAGGTGTAACAGTATCATCCAGTAATACCTCTGACTGTAATCGGAACACCACAACGAGGACATTTTTAAAAAGCTGGTGTTGGTTCAAGGCTAATGCAATTATTCATTAATTACATATACGATGAACTGATGCGGCATTGCACCCAAACGTATTCAGGAACTGAGACTAATGGCACGCAGCCAATTAGCAGTGCCGAGGAACCGAGGCAAATGTTGTCAAGGAGAAACAGCATGAACTGACGCTTTATTTAGCGAGGATAACACACACCTGGATCGTGAAGTTGATGGCTGGCGAGGCATAAACTGGAAGAAAGGAAGGAAACTGCCACGCTCTCAAGCTTCAACGCACAAAATATCTTTATTTTAAACTTTGGCAGCAAGTGCCCTCGTCAGAGTATCAACCTGAATGATGAGTTCAAGGAGGCTTTGTGCCGCTGAACTGGTGCGTGCAATCCTGTCGTGTTACCAGGGTAGGAGCGTGGCAACATCATTGTCATACCGGGGATGTTGTTGAAAATTGTCATCACACATGGCATGCTTCAAAAAACAAAGCGCTTACAACATGGCAAGCCATAAAAACAAAAAGAGCTGAAATAGAAAAACAAGGTACATTCCTCCTAGGTTGTCGAATATTTAAATAAAAGTAAAAAAATAAAAAGTATATTTAGAGCATGGGGAATGAATGTCCCAATCCTGTGGAGCCAAGCAGCTTCCCGTCAAAGGAGAAAGGCATCTACGTCACCCCATTGTCTCGGGATATTGACTTTTTCTATACCAGTATATCAAAGGGAGGACACGGGATGACAAAGTGAATAGCGCCTGGGTACATTAGGTTTTTACACCTGATCGTGCTTATGGGGTGCTCTGCAATACGCACCTCTCACCTCTCAGGTAGCCTTACCAACGTGTGGCTCTGCCGCCTGAGCATGTAGCACTTACAAATGTGACCGTTTTCAAGCATCCACACTCGGGCGAAAAAAAAATCCCCCCCGATTGGAGGGATCATCACTCCGAGGGGTGCTCCTCCAAGAGGGTGATTAACCTCATTACATGCCCACACGTGCCACAAAGTCCCCCCGAGCTCATTATTCAGGCCGGTACCCTGACGAACGCGCTTGTTGCCGCAACGCTGGTCCTAGCGGGAAATAAAGATGTTTCGCGCAGCGAAGCTTGGAGAGCGTAGCGTGCCTGCTTCGTTTCTTTCACAACCTGAAGGTTTTAAAAAAAAATATATATTTTTTTAAAACCAGATACAGGGATGCAGACCTACCGACGCTGCTCTCAGCCTTATTCTCTCCCTTGTGTTTTTCTGGCTGGTGGATGACGAAGGGGGGCGATTCTCTCTCAGCAACACTTTGAAGGAATAGATAGCGTGACCCTGATTGCTATCATGGTGAAAATTATGCATAGTTCAGCTTTCTGGAGTTTTCAGACTAGGATCGGTACAAATACATGTAGAGCAAAGTGTCTTTTATCACCACAGAATGAAAGCATATATTTACACAGAGTGAAGTAGTTTAGGGATGAGATGAGATACTGTGAGTAGAGGAATAAGAAGAACATGAAGGCTGCCCTTTAAAAAAGGATTATACACACCCAGCCAGCCACCCACAAACACACACAAGCGCGCACACACACAAGCATACACCCACCCACCAACACACACACACACCCAGGCACCCACCCACACACACAGGCAAGCACGCACACACACACGACACACACACACACACCAGTTTCTGTACTGAATAATGAAACACTTTGCTTTTCATGGAGATTGTCATTGAAAGGCAACCAATAAAATTGATCAGTTTTTAAGCAAGGGTAGAATGTCAAGAGTAAATGAGCAGTGGGACAATGTTCCCTGATTGATCAAGTTAACACACAGCAGTACTGAGAGGGCAAAGATCTGGGACTATAATGCCTGGATAACTTAGTTGCAAAACACTTCCTGTCTTCCAATATAAAGGACAGCATAAATGCCATTTATGTAGCTGTTAACACTACAAAGCAATTTTATAATAAATATTAAAGGCCTGCTTGCCCCATTTTTAACAGCTTGTAGCATACATAAGAGCAGAATGGCAGAACTGCAAGCTATTGCACGCATGCACCCTAAAGTCTGAGGAGACTACCACATCCTGGTTGTTTTTGTTATTTATCATTATTTATGCAATTACGATACTCAAATTACACATTTTATTCAAGCGTGCATTATTGAGGACAAGGGGAGCCTATTAGGATGCCATCCCCACCACAGTCACCGGACCTGAATCCAACTGAGCATCTGTGGGAGCAGCTGAAGAGGGAAAAGGCCAAATATCAAGTAACTTTGTAGAATTGTCATTCGAAATTAGTACTCTGGGGTAGATGGAAATCTGTGGGAAGTTTTTGAGAAAGTGCTGGGATGAAATGGAAGATGAGGTGTTGCATTGCAGAGCAGAAAAAGCAGTAATCAAGGTGAAAGGTGAACACACCAAGTACTAACAATTTTTGATCTTTAACAACCTTTTACTCCATAATATTCAAAAATAATGTATTCTCGATAATAATAGTAATAATGTGTGTCTGCGTGCGTTAAAAAAAAAACTTTTTTTTAGAATTAATTTACTTATTGAATAAAATACAATAAATCCCCCCCATAATTTCTACATACAATAACACAAAAAGACAAGGCTTACTTAAAAGCAATGACTTTCGTCAAAATAGCCTTATTTGGCTATAATCATAATTTGATCCACAATCCAATCAGTTTACAAAGTGGGAGGTGCAGGGGTGGGAGGGAGGTGGATGGGAAGTTAACTTGACTGAAATCTTATCTACCTTAAGTTTTTTTTTTTTTAAACCATTGGCCTGTAGTGCCAGTAAAATAGGCACTGAAGTTAAATTAAATACGGCAAAGGAGGAGGAGTTAGGCTTAGATGTGCGGAGCCAAGTGAACATGTTGTGGCAAGATCATTCCCAGCGAGAAATTACGAAGGAGCTTAAGATATCCAGGTGCAGTGTTCACTACACACTCAGAAGAAGGTACATATGTATGTGCGCGCGCGTGTGTGTGAGTATGTAATGTGTGACTGAAGGAGTGAGTTACAGTGAGTGAGTGAGAGATGGAGTGAGAGAATGAGAGACTTGTGTGTAATACATGAGTCAGTGGTTTTATTCAGGATTTTCTAGATTATTTTTTAATGTACTAATATGTATTAATATGTATATGTATCCCAAGGGAATACAGCGGACTTGGCTGTTCATATAGAATGGAGTACAGGATATCTTTGCTAACACGAGACTGCCGGCAATCTTGAAAGAGAAACTCAATCAATACTGTGACAGGAAAGGAAAGGAAATTTCAAATTAAAACCGAGCTCATTTAAAATGATGAAATTTGTGGCAGTGGGGAGGGCAACCAGCTGAGCAAATCGCGGATAAACAAGAAAGTGATTGGTGGCCCATTGATTCAGTATGAAAATGCATGCAAGGAAATTAAGCAGGAAAGAAGCAGTGAGGCACACCCTTACTAATGAGGGCAAGGCTGCCCAGCCTGTGGCTCACCAGTGTTACACTTGTTTTATATTATGCTAATATGCATCTCTTGTCAAACAAGAGACCTGTGCAGTGTTTACTGGGAACTACAGATGAGTCCAGTGGGCTCATCTTATTCATTCAGAAATTTAGGGGGTAAATAATTGCAATGCAATGCCTAATTCTGACTCTGACCCAGAGTGGGGGACTGCACTTTCTGACAGGACAGGAAGAGAGTCTCTGGCTAGATGGGACCTACCCCCCCCCCCCCCAAAAATCCCATATTTTTATTCAGTGTCCCGTTACCTGGGCTGACATGATTCCCAGGGTTCCATCTCTGCCTCATCTATCAATGTGCTCCTTGCTGCTGGAGGAGGTGTTGCCTGGTAACGTAAGTGATTTGTAGAGGATGCAATCATCCACGTGAAACATTACATTAACCATTCCACTCAGCTAACTCGTCAATTCTGTGCACTTTACCGGGAAAATGAATGTAAATGACCGTGCAACAGACTCGCAACGAAAATATGCAGTTACGATTTTTTTTTTTTTTCACCATATGAAAGCGAGCCCTGCTTGCTCGCCCTTCTTTTAGCATGTAATTACATCAAGCTAATTGCAATTGGGCACAATCAGTCACATTCTGTGTCAGGAATAGGACAGAGTGAACAATCTTGCCACCGCAACTGATGTGTGACAGAATGTTCTGAAGGAAAATGACTGATATGCAGCACCCAGATGGGTGCTACATGTTGGCGTGTACGCAGTTACTGACTGAGATAAATGAAAGGCTTCCAGAAAACAATACTTGGGATATTTTAAACGCTTCCTTTACGTTGTGCAGGAGAAGCTGCAGTATATGATAATGATTATACACCTACAGCCATTAGTCACTCAGTGAGGTCCTGTATTAATATACGCATTTGTGCACATACATGTGAGTGTGGCTAAAGAATGCAATTAATAAATTGCTTTTTAAATTGCAGTTCCCACATTTCAGCCGATTAATAAACCACCAATAGTGCGTACGTAATCGCTTGGTTGCTTTCGAAAATCTAATTACCGCCAGTACTACAAATCTCTGCATATCTCTGATGGCTAATTAAAAGCATGTGTTGTCCTGAATTTGTTAATTAATCCATTTTATCATCTGTGGGGTACAGACCGTCCGGTCGGGTATTGGTCTTAATGCAGCCAGCACATTCAAATTGCTGTTCTCCTGAAAAGTGGTTGAGAGGTGCAGTACAACTTGGCTAGGATGAAAAATGAGAGCGGGCTCAAGTTATTTCCTAAACATTAACTGTGTGGAATTTCATTTTGAAAAGCATCTGATCATTTAGAATGGGCTCCTTGTAAACTTTTTTTCAAAGTGATGTACATGGTTGCCTCTGCATGTGAACTTTGCTGCAAAATATAAGATTTTATAACATCAAAAAGCTTCACATTTCACTGAATTTTGCATTACACCATAAATGTATATTATTCTCTTATACACGCTGTCCAGGCCCCTGCACAACTAAATGTTATGAAACCCAAAGCAGTGTAAGAAGTTATTTCTTGTTAATGTTAATGCAAAAAGAAACCAAAATAATTTTTTATTGATAAAAACATTAAATTCTGGAAAATCTGCAGAGAGTTACATTTTCAAACAGTTTGGAAAGGAAACCAAATATAGTCAGTCAATTAAATGGAGAGTAAACAAATTTAAATCTTAAGGGATAAAAGGTTTGACTACTGATTACAGCTGGTGTCATTATTGGGAAATGTATAATTAAGGTTTATAACTACAAAACGAGAGCAACTTATTTTATAAAACGGGTTTGTTATTTAAGGTCTCTTGCCATCACTTCTTCCTAATGACCTTCATTTGAGAGGTTTTTTGTTTTAATTAATCTCATTCAATTTTATGTATTAAATACTTTTGTCAAGTGCACTGCTTAAAATACTTAAGAGTACTTGAATACAGGTTGCATGTCAAATGCTTGTTGATTGAATAATTTACCTGAGAGGTGAATTACACAGAACAAATCTTGTCGGGGCACTTGTGTGTCCCGTACGTTTGATTTTCATTTGTGGACATTAATGCAATGACATTCCTTACCAAGCGATTCCTGTATAGAAATAGAAAAACACACCCAATCCTAGACAATTACATTTAAAAAAATAAAAAAAAATCATTAGAAAATACTGTGCAAATGCATAATTTATTTTTCATGGGGAGTTTAAAAAATGCAGAAGGGATGGCATTACATAGACAATCAACTTCCTTTCAGGAACTTCCACTGCTCAGTCTGTGTAAAATTAGCTATTAGTTCAGTGTAATGTTGACAGAGTGTAGTGAGAACTGAAAGAACAGAGAAGACCAGAAATCAGCCCACAACCAGAGGGACCAAATACTCGCAGTCAACCTGAATAGAGTCCGTCCTTATCTGTTCTTCACAGATTGCCTGAATTCAGACAATCAGAACTGGCTGGAATGAATGTGGCCCGGTTACACACTCACTCCCACAACTGTATTAAGGGGACTGAAATAAATCCTTATCCTGTTTGAGTAACCAGCCATTTTCTTCTTTAGTTTGATAGATGGAGAGATCTACGGCAAAAGGATTTTATGGGTACTATAACTCTTTGTGTGGATTAAAAGAAGGAATTACACATTACTTCTAGGCCAAACTTGGACTTTTTCAAAAGTTGTTAATCAGCTTTCATTTGCTGAAGGATGAATTCAGCTATATTTAATACATTGGCCAAATATGATATTAAATATCACAGAATGATTGTAGCGATAAATGCAGCCAAATCTACCATCTTTTGATAACAAGGAACTGTAATTCAAATGCAAAATTACAAGACTGCTTGTGTTGCACTGGAATCTGCAGCTCTGACATTTGATAATGTGGCAGTGGTTCCTGTACCTAAAACACCACATTGTATTTCATCCTTCCCATTGATAATGATAAGCAAATTTTATATACATAGTATATCGTTAATTTAAAAAAAAAGTTATCAAACACCCGTAACACTCGTGTGAAAAAGTAATTTCCCCCTTAAACCTAATAACTGGTTACATCACCTTTAGCAGCAATAACTGCAACCAAATGCTATGTATTGTCTGATCAGTCTTTCACATCGCTGTGGAGGAACTTTAGCCCACACTTCTTTGAAGAACTGCTTTAATTGAAGACAAACTGGGAGGTTTTTGAGAATGAACTGCTCATGTCAGGTCCTGCCACAGCATCTCTGTTGGGTTCAGGTCAGGACTTTGACTAGGTCACTCCAAAAACTAAATTAGTTTCTTTTCAACCATTCAGATGTGGACTTGCTTTCCGTTTGTGGTTTGGATCATTGTCTTGCTGCATAACCCAATTATGGTTCAGCTTCTGCTCACAAACAGATGACTGGTCATTCTCCTTATGAATTTTCTGGTACAGAGCATAATTCACGGTTCGTTCAATATTGGCAAGTCACCCAGGCCCCGAGGCGGCAAAGCATCCCCACACAATCACACTACCACCATTATGTTTGGCTGTTGGTATGATGTTCTTACTGTGAAATTATGTATTTGCTTTATGCCAGGCATAATTGGACCAATGCCATCCAACAAGTTTCACTTTTGACTCATCTGACCATAGAACATTATCTCAAAAAGCTTGGAGATCATATCCAGGAGATCAAAACACCCTTTTTGCAAATATAAGACAAGCATTGATGTTCCTCTTAATTAGCAGTGGCTTCCGCCTTGATACTCTCCCATGAATCCTATTTTTTATCAGTATCTATCACAGTAAATGGTAAATGGACTGCATTTATATAGAGCTTTTATCCAAAGCGCTTTACAATTGATGCCTCTCATTCACCCATTGACACACACACACTCGCACACCAATGGTGAAAGGCTGTCATGCAAGGTACCAAATCAGCTCATTGGGAGCAATTAGGGGTTAGGGGTGTCTTGGGGACACTTTGACACGCCCAGGGCGGGGGATCGAACCGGCAACCCTCCAACTGCCAGACAACCACTCTTACCTGCTGAGCTATGTCGCCCCATATTGGAGGCACAAATACTGACCTTAGCTGAGCCTAGAGAGGCCTGAATTGTTTTTGGAAGATTTCATGGGATCTTTTGTGACTTCCTGGATGAATTGTTGCTTCGCCCTCGTAGAAATTTTGGCAGGTTAGCCACTGCTGAGAAGATTCACCACAAGTGTTTTCCATTTGGAGATAGTGGCTTTGGTGGAGTCCCAGAGACTTTGGCTTTGCTTTGTAACCCTTTCCAGACTGATATATTTCAAAAACCTTTTTCCTTAATTTCTTCTGGAATTCAAGACTGGCTGTGTTTAGTCAGCTGAATCTCTTTATCAATTATATTTGGTTAATTGTTTGCTTGTGCAACTATGGGGGCTTTTACTCTTTCACATGGGTGATATGGGTGTTTGATAACTTTTTTCATGAAATAAATGACAATTTAAAAAAAAAATCTATTTTGTGTTTACTCAGTTTCTCTTTGTCTAATATAACATTTTGTATAAATATCTGCAACTATTCACTGTGACAAATATGCAATAATAGAGGAAATCAGGAAGAGGGCAAATACATTTTCACAGCACTGTATAGCAGATAGTTGTTTACCGGAGTATAGGGATTGTAATACTGCATGAATTTTTTTATGCCAGTTTTACTGTCATTGTAGGCGTCAAATATCAAATAAAAAATCATTTAGAGATTGTATATTATAAGACAATACCAGACTTGTTGGCAGAATAATGTCCTTCCAAAGAGATATACTAGCTCATACAGTACAATTTCTTTGTACAGAAATGTACAGTATAAATTAATTCAGCCTACAAATCCATAACCCATTGCTTGGTAATCCAAAATTATAGTATAGTAAAATGGCAATTTATTTATTCGTGCAAGGCTGTCTCTTATAACTCATGTCTGCATCTCTACCAATGCGTATCCTGATATTGCTGTGATAAATGGGAAAAAAAGCATTAAAAATAAATAAAGATTTAACATCTTTCAGACTCCCTGGCTCAATTCTAGATCTTAAAAGTTGGCCGGTTATTGTTTAACTTATTGGCATGCATAAGAAAATATCTGTTAAGCTGAGAAATGCTTTCTCTGCTTATTGACCAAATTTACCATGTGGAAGGATACACCTTATAGTCCATCTGAAGGATCAATTTGAAATATTTTAACATGTTTTCTCTGGGTTCATAAGGATATGTGTGAATGAATCCAGTTTATAGAACTAATATGGATCTCCAACTATGAATATTGGCATAGCTAAGGGGTTGCTTAATACCTCCCTCCTAGCCATGCCAATATTTTGTGACAATACAAGTTCATATGTTCCATTTTCCTTTAATAATAATAATATTGTCTCTCATATTTCAAAAAAATAAAATACAATAAAATAAATAAATAAAATAAAAATGACCATAATAATCCACTGTCAAGCTCATCATTGCAGCTGGGATATCATGCTCAAAGATAATTATGCGTTAGAGGCTTAACTTACAACACATTTTACTTCGTAATAAGCATGGCTTTAGTTCTCATGATTTCTGTGGTGCCGGGAGGGTTGCTCTCAGCTTTATGCTGCATTAATGCCTAAAATATTCATGTACAAACAATTTCAAGAGCAGGCCATTTTGCTCTATTTCATGACCGTATCATGGCAACAGAATGAATGTCATTCAAGACTGCACCTAAAGAGGTTGTAAAATTCACCTGAAGCATGTAGGGGGGTTGGATGAGTATGACAACTATTGATGTGTTCCAGTAATTTCCATTTAAAATGGCCTCACACTTCAAAGGCTAAGTACAGAGTGTATACTGGATGGTATCACACGGATCTTCTGATGGCAAAGATCCCTGAGTGTGTGATTAAAGCTCTGGACAAAATTGTGGGAAATTACACAGCATATCACTGACAGAATACAGCCTGTTGTTGTCAAAATGAGCCAATACCGAATTTGAAACTTGAAGGTTGAACGTTGTGAAGCCATCTCAAATGAGTTTGTTGAACAATAACTGCAATATTGTATGTACACACATTCTGATTATGTTCATGGGCTTCCCTTTTAAGAGAGTGCCAACCTGAATCCTACTGTTCAGGCACTTAAATTATAAATTAACGTATGCTCTACACAAGGCGGATCAGCCGGAAGAGTGTTAGTGTTAAATACACACAAAGATACAAAAATATACAGTCGTACTTAATGAGAAACACCCTGAATGCTAAGCGCATCTCCAACTGAAAGATTGTTCTTTAAAAATCCAGCTTAACCTTTAAACAGACACGGCCATTTCTCCTGTTTTAAATGAAACTGTTCTCTTGTTGCAGGTGTGGTCAGGATATTCTCATATCTCTCCAAGCCGCTCTCCAAACCTTTTCAGTGCTGATAAAAAGTGACACCCTCTCAACCTCGCATGGCACTCGATACAATAATTGGAATTTCACCTCCGGAGCCTTGCAGGAATAATTGGAAAATGTAGAGGAACCTCTGTGTAAGGTTGTCCAGTTTTTATTCGCCCCCCCTACTCATTCTTACGGGCCAGTTCAATTATTTCCACGGTGAAAGAGTCCTGCCATGGGTCCGGAGAGATGGTTATCACCACATTCTACTCTAACACAGCACTGTGCACATCTCTCTTGTCTATCCTCGGCGCTTCCCGTAGCAGGTTTCAAAAACACAGTAATTACCCATTCGGACCTGGGCATCTCTCTGCTCTGCTTGACAGCCCCAGTGTTTCAGAGGCCAGATCTGTGAGAATGCAGCTCACAGCCTGTTCCCTTCTGCAAACAAACCGACATGCACGCGCACACACAGGGGGAGAGAGAGAGACAGAGAACCCATTCTTGCGTCTTTACAATCCTCATAGGTTTAATAAAATTATTCAAATGTAACCAAGCATGAAATGAGGAATGCCATTAAACCGGATTTATTGAGCAATACAGCGATAGAACAATGAATCTAGGCATTTCCCACAACTAATATTTTTTAGCATATGACACATAGAAAATAATTTATGTAATGATGAAGAGGAGGAACTGCTCAAATATGATCAATTGATTTCTATCAGTTGTGTGAAATCTGAACATACTAATCATGTGTAATATGCGAACACAAGCATATTACACACAATGTTTTATTCATATTTCAGGTGTTTGGAGGAAATCTATATCCGGATTTATTTAATGATTATTTTGAAGCTTGACATTTCAGCAGATGTCATGTGTATTTGTACTCCTCTGCAGAAATGTAATAATTCTAGTGTTCCAGCACCTTTGGTTCCTCAAGAACACATAGATTGATGCATATTGAACCACATTGAGTGTTCTTAGTATTCATTGGTTCATTTTTGTACATCTGTATTGGATTTTGCTTTGCCTATAGCCACACAGAAGTACAGGACATCCAGATAGCATTTTATTTTATTTGGCAGATGCTTTCATCCAAAGCGACATACAATAAATGCATTCCAAAGGTCATTGGAACACCTACAAAACCCAGGTCCGATAAGGTACAATTATAATTAAGTATCAGTTATCCATAGCCATGAACATCAAGTCTAGTTCATGTAGTAAGCATATGCCACATGAAGCATGTGGCCAGGTGTGGTTGAATCCTCCTGATGTTGTACAGGAGAAATCTGCAGGACTATGATGTTGCAGTGATGTGTTCCTTGAATTCCATCTGGTCATCCTGCATGTTCTTTGCAGAGTGAGAGACAGCTACTATGGTACCATCAACAGTGATGAGCCCTTGTAGTAGGGAGGTCTTGTAAGGGATGAAGAGCAGCTCCATCTTGTTGAGGATGAGCTTCAGGTGATGCCTGGCCATCCACATTGAGCTGTCAGCCAGGCAGACAGATGTTCTCTTATTAACCTGTGTGGTATAAGGAGGGACAGACTTGTGTCATCAGCATAAGAGTGATAAGAGAAGACATGTGAAGTACTGACTGAGCCAAAAGATTTTGTATAAATGGTGAATAGCAGAGGCCCCAGTACAGATCCCTGTGGGACTTCTGTAACAAGCGGATGACGTGCAGAGACGGACCCCTTCGAGGTGACCTGGTAGGACCGATCTGCAAGACAGGAAGCAAACCAAGAGAGGGCAGTCCCAGAAATGCCCATCTTAGCCAGTGTGAAGAGGACTAGTTGGTGGTTGACCATGTAGAATGCTGCAGACAGGTCCAAGAGGATCAGGACAGAGGAGGGTGGTGAGGCTCTTGCAGTGGTAAGTGCCTTTGTCACGGCCAGGAGGGCAGTGTCGGTTGAGTGCCGGGTTTGAAAGCTGGACTGGTGAGGGTCAAGTAGGTTGTTCTAATGGAGAAAGAATTACAGTTGGTTAAGCACTGCTCATTCAAGAGTTTTGGACATAAAAGGTAAAAGTGATACAGATGGGTAGTTCTTGACATTAGAGGGGTCTAAGGGTCGGTATCTTAAGGAGTGTGGTAGCAGGAGCCATTTTAATGTCAGCCAGCCAATATTAAGTAGAAATTGTTTTATGATAACCATACTGGAACCTGAATTCCGACACTTGGCTGTTAGGTTCTCAAATGCTTCATCATAGATGCAACCTGCAGTTTTGTATTTATTACTATGGTATGGTTTACTGTTTTTTAAGTGATAGTTTTGGGAACAACTTTGATTGGGCAGTTGACTTGATTAGTGAAATTCAAATATATTTTTAATATTCTAATTATTTGATTAGTGGCTACAGTCTTTATGTTATAACATTGCATTGGACTTCTTAGTGAGTTAGAATGACAAAATAGCAAAATCGGTCATTTTTATTCATTAAACAGTAGGCTCCTTATACATTAGGAGAAAATTTCATTGCCTTTGATCCAAACAGACTCATAGTACCTACAATGGTTTCTCTTGTCGAACATCTTAGCGCTTTAACAATGACCCAGGCGTTAGGTTCAATTCAACGTTTGTCATTCAGTTTGAAATGCAAGTGCAGATCTCATTTATTCCATTACTTTTGGGGATTTCTGAACTCATGGCTGTTGGAAATAGTGTGCTTAACTTCTGGCACTCCTTAGTGAAATGTGGTGCATTAAGTATCTTTATTTTATTTGGTCACTTCATGTAAGGTTGCTTTTTTTCTAGGCAAAGTGTGCATTAGTATTGTAAGAAGGTCATGTTTAACCCTTTAACTGGCAAGTTGTTGAGCCTATTTTTTGCATCCAATTGTATGTTTTCTTTCTTCCATTTATGCATATACATTCGTTTTTTGTTGACTTTTGTAAACATTTTCTAATAGCACAAATAAACCATGTCATAAAAGAAGATCAAGCCCTCAGTAAATACCATGATTGTAGAACGTGGTGAAAAATTAGACCCTTTTCAGCAGGAGGTTTATCAGCATTACTTGCTATTCAGTGTCCATGCCCTTGTTTTCTCTGTGTTTGTGACATTCACTATATGTACCTGCCATGCCGGGCTTGTAAGCTGCTCTGGATAAGAGCATCTGCTGAATATGTAACTGAAAAAACAATCACAAGCAGGAGATGACAGGATTCTTTAGTCACAGCCTCTGATCACACACTGGACAGAGGAGCACGTCCACATTACTCGAACTATATGTCGGTAATACGGCTGCAGAAAAGCACAATTTAATATCATACATCATTGCTGCAGCATCTGGGACTGGATACCAAAAAAAAAAAAAAAAACGTAATAAAAAAGTAACTTTTTTTTCTTTAAGCACAATCAAAAAAAGAGTTTAAGCATCATTGTAGGATGTGCTTGAAATCCCAAGCACTTTTACCCCCTGAATCTATAAGTAATGTATGGATGGTGGACGTTTGCACATATGAACATCCATATATAACATGCATTACGTTAATAATTCTGGGTTCATCTTACTCTGGCTCGGTGAATTTATTGGAATCAGAGTATCATTTAAACAGTTAAGCACTTCCCTTCGTTTTCATGGTCAAGCAACTGGAAAGGTTATAATTTACTTAAAAATCTCCAATCACTGTTTAGAAATTATCTAACTGCATAAATTTCAGTCCGGTTTTGTCCAGGCCATGGCACCATGATTGCCACTGGCTACGTGTTTACAATGCCCTCCATCAAGCCACAGATGCCGGCTTATTGGCCATCTTAGTATTATTGCATTCATCTGCTGCTTTTGATACTCTGGATGGCAGCATCCTATGGGGCCAGTGACTCCAGTCTCGTGTTAGCTTGCGTGGGGAGGCCCTTAAGTGGCTTGAATCGTATCTCTCCCAGCGCTCCCATTTCATCTGCTTAGCTGATGCTAAGTCATCAACGAGAGCTCCTCAAAAGTGTTCCTCAGGGACCCATTTTGGAGCCAGCACCGCTAAGTGCGCATGTGATACTGCTGGGTGACATCAGGAAGTCTAATTTTTGGTTCCATTTCTATGCTGATGACATGCAGATTTATGCACCCATTCCCAGCCAAAACTGACTTAGCAGCATCTGCAAGAGCAGAGTGCCTTATTGAAATGAAAATATGGCTGGCAAAAATAAATAAATAAATTAAAAACTGGGCCAAATCTTGATAAAACAATTACCCCTGATTGGATCGAGTCACCTATCAAAATTTGAAGGGCCTAATATACTTTTGGATGGAATCTCGATCTCAGTTTCCTCTACATGTTAAAAAATGCGGGTGTCATTTTTGACTGAACTCTCACGCTTCATACCCGTTTTCGAATCAATCACGAGAACAACCATTTATCATTTGAGAAACACCGCAACATTTATCAGTCGTCAGAGCAGGAAAGACAGATGCAGTTGATCTGCTCGCTTATTATGTCTTCTCTGGTCTACTGGACGGTAAACTAAACAGGTTGCAGCTTGTCTAAAACACAGCTCCCAGGCCATTGGACCACACCAGCAGGACTGCAGACACCTCAGCCCTTTTAAAATCATTGAATTGTGCCCCGGCTGTTGCATGGCACATTGATTACAAGATAGCAATCAAAACATACAAGACCATAAATGGGAAAGGAGGTCTTAAAAAGGAGCAAGAGAGAGAGCCCTCACACGCAGCTGGGTTGTTACCACGTTACATTGCGGTTAGATGCAGACGATACGGAAGCAAGGGATAGACTGACAGTGCCCAGGAACTACCTCGGGTAGGCTGGTCATCAGTTTTAAAAATGTCAGTTTCATGTAGTTTTAAAGTACTAAATTCATTGTTTGTGACCCACCGTTAGAGTGGACAGAAATTGCTTCTAGTCCTTTGTATTTTTAAAGAATTGTTTCTTCTTGCACCAAAATGCTTCCCACTGACAACTGCTACTTAGGATTCTAAGACATCACCACCTGACAGGCAGCAGCGGGAAAGGATGAATGTTGGAGTACTGGGGGAATTTAACATTGGTGCCTATGGAAGGCAGGTTTGTTGTCTTGGGATTTTCAGATTCAATAGAACAAACCTTCATGTGAAAAACGCCTGAGACATCCTGGACGGTTTGAACGAACCTCATCTTAAACTCAGACTAAATGTGTTTGACAGAATCCCAGTGTTCATCTCTTTCTTGCCACGTTGAGTTAACAACCACAAAAGTACGTGTCGTACCTCTGTAACAATCTAATGTCAATATTTTTCCCCGAAGTTTGACAATTGGAATTTGAGATACAACTGATTTATTGCAGTTAACCATACCAACCATAAAAATGATACAGAACTTTCACAACAGATAGAGATAACATGGCTACAGCACAGCAGGAAGCACTTTGTTAGGTTTATGAGGGACAGAAGACAAAGGAAATCAGCAAGCATCAAGACAAGGCCTTAAATGCAGGACAAGAGATAGCTGTGGTCTGAAAATGTGAGGAAGTGATCTGCCCAAATATTTTATTCACAGCTAGTTTGCCACAAGCATACCTACTTAGCCAGCTATACTTTACCACTGGTGGTAAGGGGTCAACTTGAATCATGACTCGCTCACATGAGCTAGTCAAAGGAATCTTTCCAAGGAACGGATTGCCGACTAGCCCCAGGCGAGTATGCCTATGTGCAAAGCCTCCGCTGCCCAAGGTCCTGAAGGGTTCCCTGGCTGGAGGAGGAAACACTGCTTCTCCTCCCACGGCACTTCCCAGCTTCCCCCCCCCCCCCCAAAAAAAAAAAACATTAAAAAATAAATGAATAAAAATCTAAATTCCAGGCCTGGTGCCACCAATGAAAAGTAATGGGTTCCAGAGCAGAACCAAACTTTTATCCTAAAGCTGGCGTCGAGTGACTAAATATAGGAACAAACAAATGAAATTATATAGACAAGTTGATGTGTGTAAAGAATGATATTTTTCAAGTTAAACACTTCACGAGGAACACAATTAAATTAAAGTGACAATATTTGGTGATGTTCTGAGGTTAAGTGCTTGTTGTAAAACATTTTTAACAAATTGCCAGAACAGAATGGAGGCCATTATCAAAAAGTATAACAATTTCCTTTGATGGCTATAACATCTGAAATGTCATGCATCAGAGGTGGGACTCAAATATGAAGGGACACTCACACCAGGCTCCAAAGATGTCGCATATTTCAGTGAAAGTGACTCCACGGGTTTTTTCAGTGTGTTGCAAATGGATTTTAAATCCATCCCCTCTCCATAATCAGTGCTGAAGTTTGTCCCCATTAAATATCCTCCTAAGACCTGGAAATTCATTTTTGTTCCCTGTGGGAGACATGAGTCTACATTTTTAAGCTCAACAACAACAACAACAACAATAATAACAATAATAATAATAATAATAATAACAATAACAATAATAATAAATAAATAAATAACCTAAAACATATTTTTAAAGAAACCCAAAGACACTTTACAGCAGAAGACAATAACACACAAAAAAAAAAAAAAAAAGTCACTGCATCAAAATAAACAAAACAATGACTTGGCCATTGGAGCTGAATGCATGGCCAGCTGCAGCACAGTGCAGTATGAGGAGGGAACAAGGTGGCTGGAGTGAGCTGAACAGAGTGGATGTGAGGGAAGGGAAGGCTGCATTAGGTCTGTGAAGTAGGAGGGCACTAATCCATCAAGTGCTTTATAGGTGAGTAGGAGTAATTTGAAAGTGATGCAGTACTTCACCAGTAGGCCAGTGAAGTCCATGAAAGCTAGGAGTTATGTGTTCCCATTGTCTGGTTTGGGTGAGTACCCATCGCGGCAGAATTCTGAACACACTGTAGCCCATCAAGGGGAGTGAACGGGAAGGCCAGACAGAGTGGAATTACGCTTGCCTAGACGGGTGAAAGCATGGACCACGGTTTCTGCAACAGGATTGGTGAGGGAGAATTTGAGCCTAGAGATATTTTTGAGGTGAAAAAAAAAAAGGCTCAGTTCATGATGTTTATAATGGACTGGAAAGAGAGGGTGGGGTCCAAGGAGATTATACAAGCATACTGAAATTTTTTATGTTACTTACTGTAGCAGGGCCTTTGGATTCAGTAGCATGACCTCTGTTTTGTCTTCAGAATTGAGCTTTAGAAAGTGGTCCATGTAGATTTTGATTTCCATAAGACAGTCAGCAGCAAACATTGGAGGGGTGGAGGTGAGATGAGGGTTTGGAATGGACAAATTTGGGTATGGACAATCTCAAGAACCATATGTTCTACTAGGCTGAAACCTGCGCTACAAACATTCAATAAATATATATATATATATTTTTTGAAAATAGCTTCACTGAAACATAGTTTTATATGAGGATTTTAATGCAACTTCTTTTTTTCTACTGGATCTCAGGAGGAAATCCGGAGACATTTTTTATTTTTTATTTATTCGCACAAAGAGACATCCGGAGACATCTTTGCTCAATGTCTGTAAAGAATTAGAAGGAAAATTGCTGTGGGGGGTGGGGGGGGGGGGGGGGGGGGGGTGGTGGGGGGATGGTCAAATTGGGCAGGAAGATCCGCAGTTCTGGCTCTGAAAGTCTCTTACTTGTATGCAAAGTAATAAAAAGAGAGGGCATTGATGTCCCTATTATTAAATATCCATTTATCACAATGATCTTTTATCATGACGATGGCCTGGGAATTGGCTTTGGTTTAATATTCGAACTGAATATTTATTCTGTTTATTTCCATGCTCATGTATTCTCCGCTAAACAAATTAAAACATTTTCTAACTTTCTGGGGTCAAGACCATATCTAGGGCAATTTTAATTTTATTTAAAATTCGGAGAAATGCAGGACACAGGAAATTAACAATTCTCTCTCTAAAACTTATCTGCCCAAAGTTCAACCATCTTCTTTTTAGCCCCCCCCCAGTGCCGATTTGGAGTGGTCAGCAAGAAATTGCTCTAACTGCTGTGTAAGGTGGCTTAAAACACTTAATTTTATGGCATGGTTATTAAAACACTTGCTGATATTCAGTTTTGTTGTGTTTTACCCATGAAAAAAGCATTATCCATTGTTTCCAGTTGAACAGGAAAAACAGTGTTTGCCCCAACTGGATGATTTGTGCACACTCGAAAGATCTGTATCATTTTCTCTTAGTAGAATGCATCCTGCATCCAATTAGGCACCACTCTGTGGGGAAGTTAATATTATTCCAAGGGCCCTGACTGACAGGGGCCCTCAAAAAATATTAGAACATAGAATTTTCTAGGGTGGTGGGGCCCAATGCAAGACCTTTTCATGGGGCCCAAAATCCGTGGTGGCACCCGTGCTGCTAGTCACAGTCCGCACAGGCACAGTTGGGTTCTTACCACACATTAAAATGGTGCCTCACACTACAATAGCACCACACACGAGAACAATGTCTTAACAGGTTAAACCACCCAGTAGCTATATTTACATGGAGCCATAGATTCCATTTCTAATCGGATTAACTACCCAATCAGGATAAAAATGCCTCGTGTAACCACCTCCAAATTTCATTCGGCCTCTAATGGTTTGATGTCATGTATATTGGTTATACGCATCAAACCAATATACATGACAATCAAACCAATAGATGCATAAATAACAGACCAATATAAGCAGTGAAAAACCAATATATGCATGAATGACAAACCAATACATGCATGCATCAAACCAATATACATGACAATCAAACCAATAGATGCACCAATGTCAAACCAATGTATGTGTAAATGACAAACCAATAAGTGCGTCTGTGACAAACCAACGCACACGCATATCAAACCAACACATATGCCAAGCAAACCAATACATTTGTAAACTAAATTGATTATTTTTTCCCTAAATGACCGTCCCACATTCTGCCATTTCTCATCTGGCTTGCAGACTGAATAATCTTGGATGAAGCCCACAGTAATACGGGTGCTGCCAAGGAGATGGCCTGGCCAGTTCATTTTTTTTTTTTTTTTTTGACCTCATTAATATGGTTTAATCACACATTTATGTCTTGGTCAAATAACACACTTAGCACTGAAGAATCTCCAGGGTGCAAAGCCTTCAGAATGAGGTACTCAAGACTAGAGCTAGCTGTGGGACCCTTGGACCCCAAATACCCAGACCCTGATCCGGGACTGGGTCTAAACTTCAAACTTGTTTCCCAGGTGCAGATCAGGTCCACTATGAGGACCCAGCCACTTCCCATTTCAAAAAGTTTTCTTTCCCCCCATCCCCCCCATCTCATTTTAGCAGGACTGAGCTGCACAATGTTCATGAGAACAGTGCAAGCAGTGCTCGTGGTCGTCGTGTCAGCCAATCACAACTCTGCAAACTACCGCTCAGCTTACTTCACACAGTTCTTATTAATGCAATTAAAAGTACTAAATGCAATCAAGATAGAACATTGCTTTCAGAAAATAATATGTAAATTAAGCGAGGGAGTAAAAGCCAGCGGGTAATTCATCTGTGTGGAATAGTTTTTGGGTCATTGTTGACAAGGACAAGGGGGAAAATTTTTTTAAAAATAAAATAAAACCAGGTCAGTAAGATGGAGCAGCCTATAACATTTTCAGGCTTGTTTATACATATTTTTGATTGCAAATCTTTGTTTATTTGGCTGCCACATCTCCTGACCGCTTCATAAAATAGAGTATCCTAATTCTGTTGCGACTGTTGTTGTTACCACTGTACAATTATTTTATTATTCAACAGAACCCATTTTATGTTAATATAAAAACTTGGTAGGCTACTCAAGTTAACCATTAAATTGGCATGCTACATCTCTTACAAGTTGAACTGGTCTGGACCCAGCAGAATTCATAAGGGAACAAATCAGGTTATGTGTGGGTGGGGCTGTTTGCATTTGGACATGGTCATCAGTGGATCTCATTTGAAAATATATCTCTTCATGTTGGGGTTTGGTATGAAATCCATGGGTCCAATTCAGATTGGCCATGCCTTTTTGGACCTTTGAAGATCCTAAGTCCTTTTAAAATATTTGGGAGCTTCATCACCCTCACAGGGTCAATGGCATTCAGTCGTTTCCACTGTAGGTTTCTTATCCCTTCCACCAGTAAACTGTCTTACTTCAAAACAATAAATCAGAATGCGGGCAAAATATTTTAAGTGTATTCATATTTCTGCATAGAAGTTTTTTTACTTCAATGAATGTATTTTAGCCTTGCAGTCATTTAGCACAGAACTTCCAGGAAAACCATTCCATTTAGCAGTGGGTATACTTAATATTTTATAGAGAAATGCAAAGAGCAAAAATCCATTTACTCCATTTTACAGAAGAGTAAATGGATTCCCCCCCCCCCCACAATTTCAAAAGTATTCAGAATTCATGACTGCTAATTAAAGTACTGGGTGTCTGGCATTTCCCTGAGCCGAAAGCTCTACAACAGGTCTAAGATTTGAAAAAGAAAAAGAAAAAAGAAGAAACATTTAATTCTAAGGAGGGAGGGGAGGTGTCAGGGTGGCAATGCTTCAGAATTATTAGAAACAAGACCATAGTTTCTTTTCAGGCAAAGCGCAGAATCTGTAGTAATGTCAAAAGACAAGAAATGTTTAATAATAAATGCCTTTCTATCCTCCTCTTTAGCACATATTGCCGAATATATTGCAGACTTAATGCCTTAACTCCTACTTTTGAGATCACAGAGAGCACGGCCCTGCTCTGATGGAAAGATTAATCAATTCCTGGAGCACACACAGACACACACACACACAAGCTATTGCAAATTGAAATGTAGCGGACACCGCTACTGCCACACAGCACCTGACATCCCTTGAACGAAATCCCCCCCGCCCCCGCCCCCGCCCAAAAAAAAGGGGGGGGGGGGGGGGGGAAACAAAGCAGAAAACAGACTTTACCCAATAATTAATTGGGAGTGCCGGGATGTTGAAGGGGGCCACGGTGCTTTAACCTGATCTGAAGTCTGTTGTGACATCACTGTCGGGTCCTGGCTTGCGCTGATGGAATCAGGCGCAGCGTTAAACAATCAAGCCATTCCAGCAGCAGGCAGAAGCGGAGAGAGGGAGAGCGGGAGAGAGGGAGAGAGGGAGAGAGGGAGAGCGGGAGAGAGGGAGAGCGAAAGGGAGGGAAAGCGGCGGGGCTTGTTGCTATTCCGCACATCTTCTCTCCTCCTCTCAGCGGAGGCAGGTGGGATGTGTAAACGGATTCAGAGGCCTCGTCTTCTCCAAGCCTCGTCCCCCGTTTCATGTCGCTTAAAGGACTTTCTCTCTTCCCCCCCCCCCCCCCTCTTATTTTATTCATCTTCTCTTCTGCACTTTTCCCCAAACAACCACCACATGGTAATGGCATTCAGTGAAGAGCAGCGATGATTCAAATTAAACCCCAAACAAGGAAGAAAAATAAAAAAAATTCCTAAAACAAAATGTGACAGATAAGCCTCTGGATCATGTCTGCAGGGAACTGACCTTCACTGCTTTTCTTCAAAACTACAACCTGTATTTCTCACACTAAATACAGTCCGTTCTGTTCCTGTGTATGGGAGTGCAAAACATCTTTATTTTTGAGCTTTAAGTTTGTTTTTTTTTTGTTTTTTAAACATGATTTCTTTTTAGTACATTTACTACTGAGACTGAACCAGTTGCATGTTTACCCAGAGGACAGCTATCAAAGAATATATCACGTATTTATTTTTGTTGCTTTTTTAAAGTGTGCTTTCTTTTCGGGCGACATGGTGGGGCAGTGGGTAGCAGTGTTGCCTCACAGCATGAAGGTCCTTGGTTCGAATCTGTGTGGAGTTTGCATGTTCTCCCCGTGTCCATGTGGGTTTCCTTCCACAGTCCAAAGGTGTGCAGGTTACGTTAACTGGAGTGTCGAAATTGCCCCTAGGTAGGAGTGTGTTAGTGAATGGTGTGTGTGCCCTGCGATGGACTGGCGAACTGTCCAGGGTGTATTCCTGCCTCTCGCCCAGTGCATGCTGGGATAGGCTCTAGCACCTCCCGTGACCCTGACCAGGAATAAGCGGGTATAGATAATGGTGGATGGTTTCTTTGATTCAGTCTCGGTAATAAATGTACCACAATTTCACATTCATCCAGAGGAGAACTATCAAAGAATACATTATTTACTTCTTTGTCAACTTTGCCATGTTACCAGGGAAGTACAAGCATAACTGGTTAAACATTAGTAATTAATAATTTGCTATTATTATTGATATTAGTTACTCCGCAGTACTATTTTTGCTCAGGCAGCTAGGTTGTGACAGCACTAGGTTGGTTCATTTTGTCTGCCTGATAATAGACTGCTGACTTTAAATGAGCACAATGCAGAATCGTGGGGGAAAAAAACAAGAGAACCAAAGGAGGGTCCTTTTGTATTGCCCTGGGATACTGAAATGAGTATTACCTGAACAAAACCTGTTCATTTTCACAAACTGTATCCAATCAGACCACATCTACTAAACCATTGGATGGCTGGTCCACCTGTAAGATGGGATCAACAGGTCTGCAGCATCATTAAAACATTTTGAAATGATTTTTCAGGGATTGTACCAAATGACAAAAATCAATTTTGTCTAAGGTATATCTAAGCTTGAAAATGCAAAAAAAAAATTCCAAGTTGAAGACGCATTTTTGCAAGTAAGAACGACGAGAAAATGGGATTAAGGTATTTGCCTCCTCAAAGTCTCTCCGAAGAATCTATTTTTGAAATCACAGACCATGAGCACATTGCTGTAGGCAAAATGAACAAATTCTTCAAGAGAAAGTATACGTTTTGATAGTGATAGGAATGATGGAGCGCATTAGAAATTTGTATCATTAATTTGTTGGTTACCTCCATATCTTATGTTGCTACTGAAATGAGGGCTGGAAAAGTCTAGCGTGCATGCACCTTCCGTCTCTGACAACAGCTGTTTCAGGATCAAACAGTGGCATTTCTCCAAACCTAAAGAAGGTGCTATATATCAAAGTACCATTCTTGCATTCTCTTTCCCCAATTAAAAATAAATAAAAAATTGCTGTACAAATATTTCCAAGACTTTGAAACCCGGATGCATACGCAGATGACTTAGTTTAGTGTTTACTTAGTCATCAGAAAGTTTAAATAATTCAATGACTTTGAAGTATGACAATATGTACAGTATAGTGACAACCTTGGTTGCTCTCAACAACCAAGGTTGGCTAGGTTAGATATGAGAATGTATAACTGTGTTGGGAATTTAAGATTACTTGTTTCTATAAATAAATAAATATCATAGTGGCACATGCTACTAGAATTGCCAATTGCTCACTGACTGTTAATTTACAGAAACTGTCAAAGGACTATGAAAAGATAAAACTTCAAAGAAAATAAACAAATAAATGATATTTTACAAATAAATATGCAAAAGTGCTACCTGAGTCAAGGAGATAATTATGCAAATTAAAGCGGTATGACCTTTGGTGCTGATTGAATCCAAGCGATGTCAGTTCTTGCTGTAGTCATGTGCCCATGGGGGGGATGCACACTTGCCCATGGCATCCATGGGGCAGGGCAGGCTTCAGTTAGCCGTGACCCCTGATTCATTGTTCACGAGTGAACAGGGGTACGGTATTAGAGGTGGGTTGGAAGAAATTAGGGTGATTCCAATGGCCCAGACTGACAATGGCTCTCAAAAAAAAAACAAAAAAACAAATACTGTGCAGGCTTTGGGTGGCCTAGTGGTAGTGGGACCCAATGTGAGGTCTGTCCATGGGAGCAAAAATCACAGGCGGTGCCCCCACCAGTGACTCTTCTGGCCAGCAGTACAGCAGCCAGCTTGTGCATTGGAGGTGATTATTTAAAAAAAAAATCTATTAGTTGACTGCATGCATTTGTTTTGGATTCAAATACTTTACTGTTGCTTTTGCTTGGTGAAACTGAGCCTATTAAGAGGACCAGAAGGTGGGGCTTGCCATTTTCAAGAGCATTTAATTTGGTTCCAATACACCAAACAAGCCCAGTAAAGCATTAAAAAGAAGCATTGGAAGTATTGAATTTGACCCTGGTCCTTTGCGGAGCATGTATTGGTTGATATAGGGTGTTCATAAACAGAACAGGCCAACAATTACAACTGAGCATTTCATATTCTGCACAAATTCTGAAAACACCAAATACAAGTGTAAGCAAATGTGTTTAAATATAGGCAATCTTTTCAAAATTGCCGGAGTCCTGTAGGTATAGGCTTAGAATGCATTCCACGTATCTGTGTATCATCTAAAGCAAATCTAATTGGCGCATTTCAAAGGATATTTCCTTTTTAATGCATCTGACAATGATGGATAGTATTGCAATGTAAGGAACCATATCCAATCCCTGGTTGGGGAGGCTGGATCATTGTCCTCAAAAAAATATTTTGTGACCATAAAAAAAGAACCCATATTCCATAATGCTGTTATTTACATGGAAATATACTCTCAACAAGGCCTGGCGGGAAGTAATCATGTCGCATTTGTTTTGAGTAATGTCTGGTAATCTCTGCAGTTAAAACAAATTTCAGGGCAGAGGTTTCTCTCGATTTTACGCAGACAAGCAAAGAGAGGCCACAGTGAGCAGAGAGCCTTCCTTCGATTGCGCTGGAGCCACACACGTGCGGAGGGACGCATGGTGCCGCATTACCACCTCGTTATCGGAATCAGCAAGACAAAAGCGACAAGCTGTTAAGCCATAATTGTGCAGGCCACAAGAAGATTTATTCAAATTAACAGCACTCAACTTATGATTTTCTTTGCCACACCATTTCCATTTTTTTTTCTTCATCTTCTCAGGATGAAAGTGAGGAAGAAATAAATCAGCGATGGCATTTAGCCTCCTCCGACTGATCTCTGACCGGGTGCATATTGTAAAAAAAAAAAAAAAAAGCAACAGCGCAAGTGTTCAGCCAGATAAGGTGAGGACGACCGGCTTTTGTCAAAGAGTGCTGCAATTCAGCCAGGCTTTTTTTGCAGCAAATCTCTTTAATAACTACAACCCCAAGTTGCTCCATATTTCTTTGCAGTTAAGAGACAGCAATTAGCCGACTCTAAAGGCCACGGCAGAAACTAAACTTTCTTCCTTGTTCTTTGGCCTTTAGGTAATGGTATTATGTATGTTTGTGCTTAGCGCAGGACTTCGAGGGCAGGACCCTGACGGGAGGGGGCGGACGTGGACGGAGGAGGAAAATTCACAGACTCGCGGCGGCGAGCCGCAAGATGGATGGAATCGGCACTTCAGCAATCAGCTAAAGTATGCAGCGAAGCACAGTTCAGCATGGGATGATTTAAAACCAGCGCATCGCCGTGACCTAGAGCCCGTGTAGCTGCATGCCACTGTGTACTGCTACTGTAGGTCTGTAATGGATAAGGTTTTCAGATGGACACATTAATGTTTGATGATCTCGAACGACTACTACTGAAATCCCCCCTGGGGGGAAATAAAGCTATTCTGTTCTGTATTCCTGGAGGGAGATGAACATAATTTGAAATTCAGAAAAAAAGTGCAAGTCATTGACCCATGTCAGGGTTTTAAGTGCTTGTCACAGAGAAACCAAAATGTTTATTGAAAAAACCACCTAGAGGCTTCAAGAGAGCGATGAACTTGTTAGGTGCAAGATTGCACAGACTGCACAACTGGGACAATAATTTATTCACCACAACAGAACTACTCAGATGGGGACGAAGGAAACACAGCCAAGGCTAGCATAATAGTATGGACCCACGCAGGGGTGTCATTCAATTGGTTCCATGTACCAGTAATCTGCAATTGGTACACCATCCCGTAGTGAAATACAGAATTTATCTATTTTCCACAGGGAGGTGGGGAGCGGGGTTGGGACAGGTAAAATTAATCTTTGGAGAAAGAAGCCTTCAGACAGTACAGATGACTTTTTTTTTCTCCCCCGCAGATCTTCATATTTCTGATCCAAATTTAAATTGGCACCTTTTTATGTAAAATGAAACAGTTTCATTTAAATGCGCCTCTGTTATCGCTCGGTGGCACGGGGCTGTACTCCGGCACCATCTTGTTCAATTGCCGCATGCAAATTTCTCCTGGCGTCTCCCCGAGCCCCAATCCTCCTCAACTGAACAAAATGTGCCGAGGTTTACTGCTCAGGGGTCACGGGGTGCACCCTTAATAGTGTCACCGAGTGGGCGCTTCGGCCCTCCTCCAAAGTCCCCCCCCCCCCCCCCCCCCATTTTTAAATGATATCGGCCAGGAAAAGCCGCTTCCCTCGCCTCGCAGAGAGAGAGAGAGAGAGAGAGAGAGACAGCGCGCTGAGGCGAGCATCAAAATTATTAGAAACCACGGCAACATAGCCCTGACAGCGCTATGAAATCCAGGGACACTGACGGTCACAGTTCAGAATCCCCCATTAAATTGTTGCCGGAGACAGCGCAGATAACCCGTGAAGAAAGGAGAGCATGGGCCACAATTACGCAAGACCACAGAGATTTATGTTGATCCCACTCCTGCTGAACACACAGCTCTCCAATGCATTGCCCCTGCCAGCCACTCAAGTGAAATGCAAACAGAGGAGGGAAAAAAAAATAAATAAATAAAAAAAAAGATTATATTTCCATTCACAATTGGGTGGGCCATCAGGGACCGAAACTAATGTTTTACAAGAACACACTGGGCCAAATAAAGAGGAGATGGATTCCCTTTACTTGCTCAATATCCGTCGCATTTGAAAATATTGCGATTGTACTGACATAATTCAGACCTGGTTCTCATGGGGAGACAGCTCTGGGCCATTTGCTTGGGCAATTTACATATCGCGCATCATTTTACTTTCATGAAAACGGTTGGAATCGTGCTGGCCAATGAAAGGGGAGAAAAACAGACGCTAATGAATTCTGCCGACGACATAAAACAATTCGGTGTTTGCTGGCGCAGACTGGTGTGTGTGTTAGCAGTGACATCATCAAAGAGTCAAAAAAAAAAAAAGGAGGAGGGCAACAAGAGAAAGTTTGCTTAACATTTCGAAACGAAAGGTCTCAAGGCTCAGATCTATGACTGGTGGCAACCATCCACAGTTGCGACCATCCAAAGCAACCAGCTGCTTGTTAAATGAAATTGAACCTAGACAAATGACACTTGGATGTGCTGGACTACTCGGCAGCAAGAGGGAGCAGCTACAAGCGAAATTAAAACTGCTCTCCCAGGCAGCGGTTTAATGGCCGCTCAAAGCACATCATAGTCAGCACGCTTCACAGTACCACCGATTAATTAAGTCATCACAGGTACCCCGAGCAGCAGAGACCCAAAGAGGAAGAGGATTCCATTAGATGACCAAAGGGAAAACATGGAGGAGACAAAGTCCAGCTTTCATCTGGGCATTTGATTCACAGGCTGCAGAGCTTTGTACTTTTTTTTTTGTTGTTAGTGCAATTAGATGATTCACATATTCCATCGAGTGGAGCATAGACTTTAATACACAATCAGGCTTGGAGAGCAAGAGAATGCGTAATTGGTGTGACTTTATAATTGGTGGCAGAAAATGTTGTGCAGTCAATGAATTAAAAGGGGTTTACTCTGATCCACTGGAGGTGGGCGTGTTTAAAAGGACTCCATATCGACAGTCCATATCCAGCCCCCGGACTTTTCCTGCCATTAGCATTTCAGTGATGGAAGCTTCTGAGCCAAGTGCAAGTCAGACTTTATCACAGGAGAGTCGCAGCAGAGTTCGTCACAATTAACTGAGCAAAATTGCAGCACTTGAATCAAGCACAAATGCTGACAAAAATGCTCGTACTACGTTTTTGTTACTGGAAAAACCCCTGACTCGTGACGCATTTGGCTAGGAAATGTATCCGCCAGTAAACAGGTGGCCAGAGAGACCCAAACGTGATGGCTAAACCGCTCCAGACCGTGCCAGTGTCTAGCCTTCTAGCTAGACACTGGGCTAATGTCTGAACACTTATACTGCTGATCACATGGGTGGAAACCAAAATGAGAACTGACAACCGATGCATATGCCAATATAAACAACGAAAGGGAATTCATTAAAAAAAATAAAAAAAAATTAAAAAATAATAATAATAATAATAATAATAACAACATCACCATTTTCTCTTCCTGGATGAGGAACTATGCGCCTAAAATTAGACTAGGTGCCAATGAGCTACTATGAGAATATTAGGCTAAATTGTAAAAGAAGAAAAAAAAAAAAAAACGAAAGTTGTTGTCTACTCAACATGCACTATAATGAACTACAGTTACCATGAGTTGGCAGTTTATACATATTTAAACGGTTACATCAACATTAGTAATAATGTACCTATAATATATATATAGTACTTTTATCATGTATATAATCATGGAGAGTCATTTTTTTCATTTTTTCCCCTTAATTTAGGAAATGTTTCAGCAGCAAAAGCAGGCGAACCACTCACACAATTGTTTTCCAAGGAAGAACAGTTCACATTTTCAGGGCATGGGTGAACAAAGTTCATTCAAACATCAACAGAATCCAGCCCACTGGTGTCCAGGATTTCTCTGGTCTTTGCCCCTGAGCTGAGGCTGTCTGGAACATCTCTGCCTGGCTGAAGTGACAGGGGAACAGTGCTCGAAAAAGGAGAGTGGCATCAAACCCGGCAAGACTGAGAATGTGCTGTAAGTGGAGTGAATAGGAGAGTGGGGGAAACAGGAAGCCTGTGGTACCATATTACTATTAAAATTACTTTTCTTCTGACAACTGAGCATTTGAGACCGACTCTGGCCTGCTGTGGGACTGGCAGTAGATTACCGGCATTACACAACCAAATTCACTCAGCGGCAGCAGTATTCAACTCCCTAACCTCAAAACACCTCAAAATGGCTTCTCTCCTCCCAGGAAGCACCACCTCTCTGATTTCTCTCATTCGCCTCCTCTGGTGGCAACGGAGGAGGAGTAGGAGGATGCCAGACAAAGAACTGCATAAGTTAAGCAGGGCCCAGTTGTATATTAGTCTCCTTTGTTCAGGGTACAGTTGATTTTTGCAATTCCAGCATGTTTTACAAGTCTAAAAACACACCGGGGGGCATTATTGTTAATGTATTGTTAGTGTCTGCAACCCTGTGAAGGTAAAGGTTTCTTTTTTCTTCCTCCCTCAAATCTCAAATGAGGATGTTAGAAAAACAAAATGCATGTGGTGCCACTGAACAGAGGCTATTGAACCAAGTTCCAAGTGATTGAGTGATAAATTAATAATTCAAGTTATTAGAAATCATGGCTTTGAATTGATATCCCAATAGTAATTACTGTTGACCCTTTATCTTTTTTTGAGAATGACAACAAGGGTATGTTAGTTCATGTTGATAAAGATTATTTGGTTTAATTCATAGTGTACCAACAGTGCCAATAACAGGAAAATGTGCAGGTTATGTGAAGTCTTCCTTCGTTTGCCATTACCTTAAGATGCAGAATTGCATGTTCGAGGCAAATTATCATTGCACTAACTTGTCATTCCTTGTTGTTGATTGGAGCTGACATGGTACTTTAGTATTCAAATGATGGAGCCATATCTCACTCTAAATTGGAGTATATTCCACCGCACAAGAAAAAAAAAAAGCAATCACAAATGAAGTGTGGGAACACCAAACAAATTATGATTGCTTCATTTTCTTCTTTAGTTGATAGATTCATCTTTAACCAGTAGATGGTGCACTTTGTCGATCTCTACCACACTCTACAAGCCTGTTGTATGAAACCCAATGAAAATATAAGCATCATTTCCAAATGACTAATTCATACAATGATGTATCAGTGAGATCCTGTCAGTGTTTTTATTGAATATATTATGCTACAAAATTACCATTACAAAAATATCGATGACCATTATCATTATGCAATTTTGTGCATATGAAAAGGTAGATGAAAGTGCCTACTCAATGTATACCCCACCAGTGGTGGGTGGACATATAATTAGTTACTTCCATTGACCCTGAAAACAAATGGTTTGTCTCTTGCGCTGATTCCAAAGTTATAAATGTGTTAGTCACTCTTACTGACAAATGGATATAGATACACAGAATGAAATACTTACAGTTCATTTGCCAATGGCAGAGGTGGTAAGGCATGTACTAGAACAAGAAATAAAGGTCATGCAATCATAAGTATCTTTGACATAAGCAGGCTGAAGAGAGTGCAGCTGGTAACTTGATTTATGGCCCTGGAGTTGGAGGTCGGTCAAAGGAGCAAAGGTTCGGAAGACAGGAAAGCAATATTGTTGGGCCGACTCGGAAAACAATTTCAGAAAAGAGGGACACGATGCGGATAGCGAGAAAGAAAAACATGTTTCAGCAGAAACGTGTCGGAAACGGGAGGGTATGGGAATAAAAAGGGCGAGGTGTCGTGGAATGGAGTCACAGAATGACGACTTGAAATAACCGCAGCTCCTAATTACAGCTCCCTCGGGGATGCGATCTCGGACGAACGCCCACGCCACCGCCGCCGCCGTTTTGCGAAGCGGACCGAGCGTAATGCGGCTCGTTCTCTGTGACTCGGGCCGAGAGGGCTCCTTCGGCCTCGCCGTCGCGAAAGCTGTCATCTTTTCCCGAAGAACAGCGGAGGAGCGAAACCAGTCTTCACGATGACAGCCCCTTTTTCTTCCGTAAACGGATACTTTTACACTTAGTTAGTTTTAAGGTTGACTGCCCCAGTTACTGCAGTGGGAAGACTTTATTTATTTTATTTTGCAGCTTTTCAAAAAGGATGCCCCTTGGGAGACATGCAAGCAGAAGGCTTAGAGACTAAAAACGAATAAGAGTCGGTAGAGTGGAACAAATGCATCGAAATGCGGGGATAAAAAGATAACCAAACAGTCAGTGATGCAAAAGCTTCTCACGGGAGTACGGGGGGGGGAGGACGTGGGAACACAGGAAGACGCCACATTCACCTCCTTTTCAGATACCAGAGGAAACAAATAATGCTGTAATCCATTTGCCAATATAAACCAGGTGAGGTGGTACAGTTAATGTGCAGAGTCACAGGAAATTAGGAGAGGGCCATTTTGGGACTAATTCTTTTAAGCTTCCAACACGTCAGCTTGATTGATAGTCCTCTAAATGTTGCTCTACATTTAGATGTAATCAGGACATTCTTATCATCTGAAAAGATGAAAGACTTCTCTATTCTAGGGTCCGTCTCATTTATTCTCCATAAATGACACAGGCACTTAATTTATCAGGCAGAAAACCCTCTGAAAAGTGGCGTACTCTACATCACAACTGTGTAATACGAGTGTTAGCAGGAATGTGTATTAAAATAGCAATAAATAATACTCTGGAGCAAATAAATCAAAAATCTGAACATGATATGTATATATATATATATATATATATATATATATATATATATAAAATCAGCACATATGCCATCATAGTGTATCACAAATTTGTTTTCTTTTTCTGTTGTTACCATTGGAATTTTCTACTAATTTTCAAGAGGCAGTCCACCCAGATGGTATACAGGTTGAAATTGTTGAAAATTCTTGGAAACATTCTTACACAGTTTACGATCATATGATTGTAGACGTTTTCATGAATGAGGCCTAATGCTCTTAATTTGCTAATAGTACTGAATTTAACTGAGGACAGAAATTTGAAACACCATATACTGAATATTTGTTATTCGTTATCAATGCAACATAATATTTAAGTGAATAGTTTATGCAAAAGTGCTTGCCAGGTGCAGATGTGTAGCAAAAGATATCAAAGATACTTATTATGCAATCATAATAAGTACCTTTGTCATAAGCAGACTGAAGAGTTTGCAGCTGGTAACCGATTTATGGCCCTGAAGTTGGAGGTCAGTCAAAGGAGCAAAGGTTTGGAAGACAGAAAAAAATATTGTCGTGTCAACTCGAAAAACAATTTCAGTAGAAAGACAAAACGTGTAGCAAAAGATATGGGTTAATGTCAATTAACATTGTTTTTCTCTATGGATAGCCCATAGTCTCTGGTCTCCCAGTCAGCAGCAGGTTCACGCAAGTAAGCAGGTAATTTCAGTATCCTCCAGCATGCCGCAATCGTGCTAGAGGACACTGATGTTGATCTACATCTGAGAAATATGGAAAGTCTTGAGAAAATCCCATGTTAGTCTCAAACTTAGAAGCATGTTCTTAATACCCATTACACATGCTAAAATGCAAATCTGACCTATAGCTCCATCCAAACAAAGTTTGCCATGGTTTCATGATTTAATTATGTATCATTTCTTGATCATTTTCCAATAGCAAATAACAGCTTTTGGAAGCAAGATTTATTTTTTTGCAACAAATTCTAAGATTGCAAGATCACGTTGAATGCTCTTAATTTACCAAGAGTAAGTTGCATTTATTGTTCATTCTTGTGGATATTTGCCATCTGAAATGTGTTTTCAGTGCTTGCTATAATCCTTAAACAATCCACTTGAATGTTTGTCATTACACACACTGCTCGTGCTGTGTGAAAGGAAAGGAAATGAAAGTTCCTGTAATCCCTGGACCAAGATCAATGTGGCCATTCTTTTCATAATGCTGATTTGGATGGTAAAAAAGCTGAACCTGGTCCAGGGCTTAACGACGTCTTCTCCCTGGTTCAAGACACACTAGGCAGATACCTGGGTGAGGAGGGGGTTGGGGGGGGAGGGGACATTTTGGGGATATGTCATAGATGAGTTAGAGATGTCTTTAACTAAACTATAGTATGTGCACAAAGCTGATAATGTGCTATACTAAAAAAGAAATGACTCTGCCATGTTCCCATTGAATCAGATCTTTCTGGGGCCTGTTCCCCCTCCACTAGGCTGATGCATGGGCAATGATCCAACATCATTGTGGATCTCATTCAACAAATGTTTTTTTTCTTCTTTTTTTCTTCTTCTAGTCGTAGTTATGACGACACATGGCGATGAAATTGATTTTCCAAAATTCTGTCACTAGATTAAAACCACAAAGCACAAGGCAGGCTGCAGTATGGGAACTGTTTACTGTACATTAGCGTCATAAGAGTTAATTGGTGTGACAGGGCAGTTCTGCCTGCCAGCATATTTAAAGTGATTGAGAAGGAGAAACTAGCTTCTGGGAGTTTCTCAGTAAAACCTGTGAGGTGAATAGGGAGGAAGATGTAGTCATTTAAATTTTGGCAGCCCATTTTTAATCCAGTTTATGAAACGGTTTCACAGTTAGAAAGACTCCGGGATATGTGGTCATGGCAGGCTAGGGCAGGCATTGCCAACTTTCAAAAATCCAGCAGAAATAAAATGGAGTTGTTCATTAACCTTTGTTGTCCACATTTTATGCTTTGTTTTGTTTTAGATATATAAACATAAAATCATTATCAGTACTCCCCAAGCTTAACAAAAAGCCAAGAGAGGCAGGATGCCTTTACCTACAATTGAATTTGAACCTAAACCACTCTGCTCATGAATACAAGCCTGCTCTAATTGCAAACTTTCATCAGTATTTTAGTAAAAAAGTGCATTATATTCACTCAGTCGCCTGACCTCCCTCATTTCATTGCACCAATAATAGTATGTATAGCACCATATGTACTGTGGGAAAATGCTTTTGGAACAACTGATACAAAGACCTGTTCCTTCTTTAGGGTATGCATTCAAATGTCCTTTTAATTACCATCTCATGGGAAGATTCACCAAGGTCTTGCAAGGCCAACAAGGTCTTACCACCTGTAGAATTATAAGTAGCTAGTCTAGTATTAAGGATTTTTTGTGCTGGAGAAATTGGTTTATCCTAATGTTTTTCTTAATGGATACATAATTTGATGAGTTCTAAATTTAGAAGTGCATAGATGTTGGAGAAAATGCAAAATATGCTCATGTCATAAGTGATTAAATGTGATTAATCATGGTTGGTAAAAATTGTGGCTTAACTGGACATGTCCATTTTTTTATGCCCAGAATAAGCATGGATAAAGTTTATTCAAGCACACAGTCAGACTGGCTGCTATTGGTGTTCAGAGGACCTACTGTTGGTGTCATGGTATTCAGCTGCAATGGGGGAAAACTGTTCTCAAACACAACAATTTTTGATGGGGCATACTGAGAGCTCATATACTCTTACTGCAGGGATGGCTTTAGCCTTTCCAGGTACAAGTGGGGAGGCCCCAAAAAGCAGCAATGGGGCTACTATCCCTGCGAGAGGGGAGTGGGATAGGCCTGGCGAAAGATCAGACAGCTGGAATGCTTTGTCAGAGGTTCTGTGTGGTAAACGGGTACATAAATATAATCCTGTATAATCTCCTATGTGTCCGCTCCATCTGGTAGCCTTAGACTGACCCAAGCCTCTGGCCATTCCCTCTCTTGTTCTCATTCTTTTATTCCACTTATCCTTTGGCCAAATCTGTAACTAGGTGCCACTACTACTTCAGGGCCTTGACCGCCAACTAAACCAGGATGTGATAGCAGGGATGGGATAGAGTGGGCACCCATGATGAGGTAATCAGTGGGGAGCTATGTTCAAAAATGAGCGATTGGCAATGTGTTGAGAGGTTATTGGTGGACATATTCTATGGGTGTGACCCACTTGTTGGTTTTCTGATTGTTGCCAATAAAGATGAGCGCAGCTGGTGCAGTAATACCATTGTAATAAAGTAATAAAATGTGACAAGCTCTTTTTTCTGCTTGGCCAGAAAGCACCTACACCTCACAGACTGCATCGTTCAGGGCACTGACCTTTGACCTGAGCACAATGAGGCATCAGATACCCTAACGCACCGATGTCAAGCTCCGAGTCCTGGAGGGCCACCGTCTGCCTGGTTTTTTGGGTGTTTTTTTCAGCACATTTCAGTCATTGATTGGCTAAAGGATCCACGCACCTTGTTCTCAAGACCTGAATTGGCAGCTGATTGAAAGTAAACCACAAAAACTTGAGACACTGTGGGCCCTTCCCCTAGGAATTTAGTTAGTAAAATTTTTTTACCCCTCACCTAATAAATTGAATTCCCAGATCATTGTGAGGCTCTTGAGATGAAGCAGAGGTATGGTTTCTCAATGTTCTGAACGTAAGGCATTGTATGCTTGTTCTATTGACACTTGCATCTACCATTGACCAACTGTACACAAACCAGGACGCATACTCATTAATTGAATGTCCAAAGTTGTTTACACTGAAAATTGTACAGAAAGGTACCAGGGGAGCACCAGGGGAGTACTGTGTGTGCACCCGAAGGAGTGTGTTAATTTACACAATTGGTATTAGTGAATACCCTGCTACCCTGTACTTCACTTGTACCTTGCACCAGTGCTTCAAGCCTGTGACCCTTAGAATCTTCCTTAGGGAAAGGGAGGGGAAAAAAAAAAAAAAAGTTTAAATTGGGGTGTGACAATTACCAATGACCATACACATCTCCCCCCCACATGTTAATGGTGTAGATTCCATCCAGTTTTCCTCAGCTGATAATTATTGTAAATGCTTCTCTTTCCCCCACAAATACAGTTTAGCAAGTTCATTAATGACGATAAATTTAACTGCCAAACTTTGTGCTGAAAATCACTAACGCTTGCATTTATTTGCAAGTCACTATTAAGCATCAGTGTTTATGAAATCCAGGCCTGCAGTATAAAAAAAAATGTGTTTCAAATGATGGGCCCCCCTGTGACAGACTTGAGCTTCACTTTATTTATTTTAAATCTTTTTTTTTGGCCAAATCCAACAGTGTGTCTGCTAGCTTACCCTCCCACCTTTAAATATGAATCTAAAGTAAACTTGTGGGCAAGTTAAATCTCCTGGTGTCCCAGCAGTCATTAGTTGCAAATTGAAAGTTAACAGTTTGAAACATCTGCACAGTGCACGGATGTTCTGAGCTAATTCTTATTCTTCAAACATTTACTCGACAGTCAGCATTTCTACACTTCAGTTTGATTCAGAGGAGAGCAGCGTGCACAAGGGTAAAGCCATTGTGGCCATTTCACAACTGTTTAACCTAAAGCACAACCCCCCAGAAGGGCATATGGTAACCTGTCCAGATGTGAGCCAGGTTTCGACACCAGCTTTGGACTTAATTCCAGTTTTATTTCTCTCATGGATTTTATTTAAAATTTTATTTTGAATGTAAATTTCTCTTCAAGGTCTTTTAACACAGGGGCGTCGGTACTGCAACAAGTTAGACACGCTGGCAGAGCGGTGGAACGCAGGACCGACATAATGGCATTGAACACACACACACTTGTTTCCATGGCAACGATCTTCCTAGTCATTAGAGCACTCCACATAAACCACAACAGTAGTATATAGAGCACCAACAAATTACTGAACGCGTGCCACCAAGTTGACGGTCGTCCTTATGCAATTAACTCCATCACTGCTGCAGATCACGTAGTAGTTATATAAGGATAATTTGCCTCAGATTTACAGTGAGGCAAGTCATCGCTCATAATTCTGGTACAAAAAAAAATAAAAAATACAGAGTGGCCAATGGAGAGAGAATGTGGAATTCACCCCCCCCCCCCCCCTTTAACTGTGCAAATCAATTTCTACTTTGATTTTTTTCCCCCTCTTTGATCTCTCAAAGTGTCGAAAGAAAATCCTCGCTGGTGATTTAAAGAAAATAGAAAATGCATTTTTATGGGTCAAATACAAAGAGCTATGTGCCACCTCACGGCATTCCCTTACAATCAAGGAAGCGGATGTTGAGCGGAAGATGAAAACTATACTCATCTGTGGTGTGACCTTGCATTACACCTAGATCAAATGCCGACATTTAAGATAAGAGATGTGCTTCTCCACCAAAGGGATGTGCAGCTTAATGTGTTCGGAAAGAGACTACAATAACCAATGGTTAAAAGAAGCAAATCATTAGCATCCAAGGAATAGAGGAAGTTAGATGCATTTTAATGAATTTTTTGACCATTTTGAAGATGTTACCAATTTACACTAAATAACAAAATAAAAATAAATAAATAGATCTTTGTTAATAGTGACAGAGGCACACTTGTTAATTTTTGGAACAATGTGGCAGAATGGCCGGAGGGGCTCGGTCACTTGGTGGGAACAGTAGCAATAAAGAATGCACTATGACAGATTATAATGGGGAAACAAGACAGTGCTATTAAGCCCAAGGGCTGTACCTTTAACGGTTATATTTAGTGGCTTCAAACTGCATAAGCATCAATATTCAAAATGTCTGCCAGCTCCGTTGCATCCAGGGCACTCACTAAAAACCATAAATTTGTTCACCAGATCAACACTGCAAATGGGAACCGATTCTCTGCTGACCCTACCAGGTTAACTAAAGGTTAAAAATAAAACAAATACAGTACAGTCTAAGTATGTGGACAGTGACACAGTTTTTGTTGTTTTGGCACTGTATTGCAAGCACAGTGGATTTGGAATGAAACAATGAATATGAGGTGAAAATACAGCTTGTCACCGTTGAGGGCATTTATATGCATATCGGGTATTGGAATTACAGCCCTTTTTATACCTACTTCCCCAATTTTATGGGAGCAAAAGTAATTGGACAATTGGCAGCTCTGTTTCTAGGCCAGCTGTGTGTTGTTGAATCATTATTTCATGTCCAAACAAGCTAGCAAGTGGTTCAGTTCATTCTAGGTGTGGAATTTACAAATTGAGTTGCTGTTCTCTCAACCTGAGGACCAAAGCAGTGGCAATGCTAGTAAAGGAGGCCATCATGACTCAAAATTTAGAATAAACTGATCAGAGACATAGCCAAAACATTGGGTGTTGTCAAAATCAACTGTTTGGTACATTGTTAACAAGCAAGAATGCACTTGTGAGCTCAGCAATATCAAACAACTTTGCAGACTGAGGAAGATCGCTGTAGTGGATGACAGAAGAATACTTTCAATTGTGAAGGAAAAAAAACCCTTTTCGAGTGTTGAACAGATCAAGAGCAGTATCCTGAGGATGTAGGCATAGATGTGTCACACTACAATACAGAGGAGGCTACGCCAGTATAACCTCAGTGGGTTCACCGCAAGATGCAAATCGCTGGTAAGCCTCAAGACTAGAATGGCTAGGTTAGAGTTTGAGTACATAAAAAAAAGTCTTATGGAAAAATGAGAGATGAGTATTAACCCGTACCAAAGTGATGGAAAGAGGAAAGTGTGGAGAGAGGAAAAAAAGGAACTGCTCATGATATCACCTCTTCTGTGAATCATGGTGGGCATGTTGTTATGGCTTGGGTGTGTATGGCGAGGCTGTGCAGCTTTATTTTGTATTGAGTATAGATTTATTGTTTAACTGCTTTTGCCAAATGTGGTTGAAACATTTCTACATGACAAACCTGATCATTTTAATCTCAATCAGAGGGCGGGATTTAATCAAATGGACTTTGTTTCATTAAGGACAGTGATCTCCATAATGTTCAGAACAAAGAACAAACATTTTTTCTTGATTTGGCTCACAATAGTTTTGTATTTTCTTTAATTCTGTAGTGATTACATATACCTCAGAGCCCTATTTCATGAAGCAGGATTACATAGTTTGCTGGATAACTGAGTAAAACCCGGAACCCTCCCAAATCTAGATCAGGGACTGAAGTAAAAAAAAGAGCTGTTTCGGGTTTTACTCACAGCACAGCTTTCCAGCTAACTCAGTAATCCTGCGTCACAAAACAGGACCCTGATACTGGACACAACCAGATTTTTTTCCAGTTACATTTCACAGTGTATATATATATATATACAAACACCAGGGGGTATTTCATAAACACAGGATGTCTGGGTGTTTTTCCTTCATTATGGTGAAAATTCTTCAGTCAGCAACTGTAGAGGTCTTCTTTGGCCTATCGAGCCGTTTGCGATTACTGAGCTCAGCAGTGCTCTTTCTCTTTAACGATGCTCCTAACAGTTGATTTAGCTAAGCCTAAGGTTTGTACTGTGTCTCTGGCTGTTTTTGTCTTATTTCTCAGGTTCATTATGGCTTCCTTGACTTTCATTGGCACAACTGTTCCTCATGTTGACAAACGCCAGTAACAGAGTCAAAAGGCAATCAAAAGCCTAGCATCATGACTGGATGCAAAACATTGCTTACACCTGCACTACGCAAGCAACTTAACACAGCTGACTAGTCAGAAACACCTGTGAAACCATTTGTTTCAAACATTATGGTACTCTGAAATGGGGGGTGGGGGGTATAAAAAGTGTTGTAATTTCTACATGGTGAAACAAAAATAATAAAAGCTGAGAATGTGCACTTGTGAATTGTTTTATTGTTTGATAAAAATTGTGGAGTACAGATCCAAATCAAGAAAAATACATGTTTGTGTCTGTCCCAAACATTATGAAGCTCACTAACTCAGTCATTAAAAAAAATCCTACTGGATTGATCCAAAATGTATCACAATACAGTCAAAACATTATCTCAAGGGAGTCACCTGACAATTATCACAGTATACTCATAGGAAAAAAGAAAACAAAGCAAAAAATAAAAATAAATGTTCAGTTTTTAAAAATAGAAGATTCCGTCCAAAAATCAATATGTTTCATGTACTTCTGCTCCAATTATGATTATATCACAACTGATGTGTATTACGTGACTACGACTATAGCAAGATCAGCACAACCCTAATTATTCAGAATACCGCACACTGAGCGATGTACATGCACTAATTTGGATAACTGATCAAGACTTTACGAGTGATGCTGCATGTTCCAAATGAATTACAAAATAAATGCAATAAATCAGATTGTGGGACTGACTGTATGAAACTGAAATTATTCAAAGCTCTAACCACAGGGAACAGAAACACAATGTGGTAAACAGAACTGCAGGGAAGGCAGTGACTTAAAATGGAGGACCAATAATCATTAAAGCGCTAAATTGCTTTGCTGTCTGTTTCTAGATTAATAGACATTTTTTTTTAATGTAGGAAAAAAAAACCATTGTTTTAACCATTTTGACCACTGCAAAACAAATGCCTCTCTGGTTTGAATACATGCAGTACTGCATGCCTTGGGAGGAATTTGCAAAAAGCTCCTTAAATTACAATAACATCATGCATCGGTGAATACAGAAAAGCATCGATGAATACAGAAAAGCATTTGATTCATATCATTAATTAGGGCTCCAATGTAATATTATCCTCAAAAACAAACCCATTACGAGAATGAATGGATTTGTTGTTTATTTTAATGCTGCGTCAGTTTGAATCTATACTACGGACATAGTTACAGAGTCAACACATTGCTTTCTTCTGTCTCCAAAGACATGCGTTCTGTGGTTACTTCAGTAATTAACAAGCGTGGCTGCGCTGATTAACATTGCACCATTTCAAAGGGTCATTACATTTGCAATGTGCATTAAAGAGAAATAACTGGACATTAGAATGAGAGATTATCATTGCAAATTTCAGACTCAAAAGCCGTGAAAGAGCACTTGCTACTAAATTTTTGGCTGGACCGCAACAGCTGGGCCAGCCCTACAAACGCGAATGTCTGTGACTGAGTGACTGAGTGGTGAAGTTACACCATTGGTCGGCCGAGTTATGAAGTCACACCATTGGTCGGCCGGTCCAGCCATATACTAGGTTTTGACCTGGTCTTGTTTAAAAGTCCTGTCGTCTTAACCTCAGCTTCAATGAGGTCATGGGGCAGTCTCTGTGCTTTTGTATTCTTGCTTGCTAGTTACTGGAATGAATTTACAGTGTAGGAACACATGGGTAGCATTGCCTTTTGGGTGTGGCATGTTTAGACTCTGAAACGATGATATTTTAGTTGTAACTTGACATCATTTTGTTATCAATAATTTTGTACATACAGAATTTTAGGTGTTCTATTATAGTTTTTATTTTTTTTTTTATTTTTTATTTTTTACAAACACAGAACAACCACATTGACTTACGATTATTTCTCTCAACATCTTAAAAATGCTAACTTTTCATATTACATTCTTATTGTGAAGCAAGCCTTCACATTATGCAATTTAAGTCACGCGCACTACAGTTATGTTATGAAACTGATAATAAATTGTTTGTATAATTACAAATAACAAGACTTATCTGGCATTGCTAACACAAGTATAAAGATACATGTAAAATGTTGGATGTGCCTTTTGTACATTTGTGTCAGCGCTATCTAAATAATAGTCTAGGGAATAATAGGTCCCAGTTATTTCAGATAGGAAATAGATTTAAAAATAGCTTGCCTTTGTAAACCACTATTGAAAATCTGAAGTGTATTCATAATGGAGAAAGCAGAAAACATTCTCTTTCAAACTTAACCAATCAAGGGGAATAAGGGGCTCTTAGGGCAAACATAAGTTATAGATGAATGAACATGTACACATGCCAATATGGCAACTCACAAGAGTTGTCCATGACCATGAGAGATACTTGGCAATACTGTGAACCGGTAACGAAGATTATTGTCTCTGCTCTTCCACAATCACACTTACAAATCTATTTTTGTAACCCTTTCTTATGAACGAGAGAAATTCAGCCCAGTTTTATGCTGTTATATTTCTAATTGCACAAGAAGCACTGTGTGTGAGAGGGGAGTGGACATGTTGCGACTGCCATGCCACCCCGTGCCATGGCAGATTTACTGCCAGCATACGCATAAGATGGCCACCACCAACAAAGAGCCCGACCCATAAATAACACCTGCTGCCAAACCAGGCCATTTCATAATGGAGCCGCGTCTCGGGTGATTGATGGGAGCCGGGCCGAACCAAGTCTCATTAATCCATCACCGAGCCACCTCTGTCAGTAACATCTGAGTCCGCTGTTGTTTCAGGTATGAAAAGGTCCAATAATCTGTAACACCCTGGGCCACCCCTCACAAATGAGAGAGAGAGATAGAGAGAGAAAAGGAAAGAGAGAAGGACACTGGATCCTGGCTGCTGTACTGAATGGTGGTGCTGTACTGCCTTACGTAGGAGCATGATATGGATTCTTTATCTTCCCATGACTGTATATACTCCGTGAACCACTTTTCTTAAAGTGAACCTTTTTTGGTTATGACTGAGAACAGATCTCAGTTTTACCGTTAAACGATGCTGAGCTTCAGTAGAGGGGTAACTTGGGATTAAACCTACATCTGAAGTAAAAAAAAAAATACATATGAAGAACGATATCAGACGCTGAATTTGGAAATTCTTAATGTCTGCCCTCTGGCAGTATGTGTGCCAAAATTTAATTCAAGAAGGGTATGTTTTTGGTTTCTACTTTTAAAAGCATAATAGCAAGTGACCCATTTAAACTGTGCTCGGAAAAATAGTCATTAGCTTTTAGAACACTGTGAACTTGTACAGTACGATATTTAACATTTAATTAAGGTAAAAGCACTGAGATATTTTATTGGGTTAATTCACTTTTTTTTGTTCCATTAAGCCTTCTGTAACAGCCGGAAACGCCTGATGTCTATTGCTCCCATTTCTTATAGAAGTGCGATATCACATGTTTCAAGTGACCTTGGAATGAGCTGGGGTTAAGCCAGGCATACAGTGTGCATCTTGTCAACTGATGACAGCTCATACTGCACAATTAAATTACCCATCTTACACGTCCAAAACCCGCAGATTAGGTGTTCAAACAGTAATCAGTAAGATCATGAAACCCATGACCTGCAGCTCAAATTGCACGGCAATAATTGGTTGATTGTACCAGCCTCGTGCCCTGCCAATGAAAGCATCATTGTGAAAATGATTGTCAAGAGAGACGCATGCAGCTTTGGGCATATGTGCTGCACTGTACTCTGAAACATACAAAAAAATAAATAAATAAATAAATAAATGAATTAAGAATTAAGAATTGAACCGTCAGATCCTTTAGTCTACATATTTTTGTGTTTGCATTTTTGAGTGAGGTTTTCTGACAAGACGACTTTGCTGAAGGCATCGCAAAGACAGACAGTGTTTTTAAAAGCCCGGCTGCTGTGCTATCACTCAAGGTAGGGTAAGGCTACAATGACTTATTTGTTAACCTCCCAAACCCATCCTACAAAAATACTCCCCCCCCCCCCCCCCTCATGGATTTTCCCCTACCATCCTAAGGGGAAAAAAATGAATCAATAAACTTTCCATTAGCACAACTGGTGGGTAGATGCAGTGAGGTAGCCACACAATGGGGCCTGTTTCACAATTTCTTAAATTTTTAAACTTTTGTTCTCAATAGAAGTTCAACGTGGGATTCATGAAACACGCACAGATCTTTGATTTTGTGCGTATCCCAGGTCTATCAGAGAATGGCAGTTTGATTTACAAACGCAGATACCTGCTTTTCTGAATTTCCTGAATTAACTTTCTCTGTGCATTCCATGCACGCTGCTAAAATATATACTTTTTTTAGATAGGCAAATGAACACAGCTTAAATTTCAGTGGTTGAGCCGAACAATTCCTGTTGGGTGCACTGTAGCATCCTGCCAGAATAAAAAAACAACTGAATTAAGAGGGTTATCATTTACAATGATGCTTTGTGTGTTAAAGTGTTAGGCCTACAAGCAGCACAAAGCTTTGGCCTTAGATAAAAAGTATACACTGGTCCGCAGCTTATAATAGCATAAATTTACATTTTAGACATTCAGCAGATCCTCTTATCCAGAGTGATTTACACAGCTTAAATGCCTGACACACAATTCAATAATAGAGCTGGATGTTTACTGAAAAGTGTCTTGCTTACAATGGAAATTCCCCACCTGGGAGCATATCTTACAGTCTTGGAGTCACAAGTCGAGTTCCCTATCCACAACACTGCCAGCCCACTTATTTTAAATAATGTGAGCCTGTAAAACTGAAACCATTGCTTTCATGCATTTCTGCATGCCATTGTCTGGGAGACCATTAGAATTTTACTGCTTTCAAAAAAAAAAAAAAAAAAAAAATGGAATCATTTCCTCTTCACACTGAACTGTTCGCTGTTGAATTTGAAAATATGTCATTCATGTTTAAAGGTTATGGGTCAATAAAATGTATACATGAGAATTTGATACGTCACGTTTAGAATAAGAAATATAGCATTTTGCTAACCACATAGTTGTGAATGATGAGAAAGTAATTGAGGATTGCTGTTCATTATTATTGTGTTTTTGTATTTATAGTTTGTTGTTTTCTTCAGTGAATACTCCATAGGGAATGTCTCCCTGTGCAATTAGACAGAAGATTTCTTTATGATGATCAACTCCAATGTTATAGCAAATGACTATATTTCTTTTGCATTTTTTAAGCAAATGTGAAGTTCTGAAATGAATGCCTTAAAGATAGTTTTACATATTTAAAATTACAATATAACCCCAGAGATACAAATCAGTTTTAAAATCGGCCCCAGTACAATTGTGGCTTATCAAGCTCCTTATAGAAAATGAAACAAAATATAAGTATTAAATGGAAACGAGTTAAAATGCAATCAAAATTCGACAAAGAGGCTCTTAGCACTATTGGAAAATAGAACGTTATGAATTCAACAGTGCTTTATAAAAGAATGGCAAAAGCAAAGTCAAATAGTGTGGAAAGCAGCCAAATATATCAAGACTGAAAAGATGATTTTTTGGCATCTCTCATTCTGAATGTGTCTTTCAGCAACCCAACAAAGAAATAATCGTTCTAATGTGACCTTGATTACCATTGGTTTGAGTCTGGGCTATTTACTTAAATGAAAGCTTACAGCTATAAATGAAAGAGCAGCCCATTTAAATATCGAAGCTCTAGACATTTTAATTTTTTCAATCAATAATGGATTCAAATTGTACAGAATCTGAATCTGTTTTTCCATCATATTTTAAGTTCTTAATTTAGTTATCTAAATTTAGCTTCTTTCTGTCAAACTATTCCAGTATCTCTAATAAAGTACAGAAAATCAGCACTTTCTTCATAAACAGTAATGATTTGTAACGCAAACCATAGCAAAAGTAAAAGTAATTGCAAATAGGGCAGAAAAATAAAATCGTAAATAACTCAATTCACTTTTATTTAGTAAAATAAATGCCCATGCAAAACCAGAAATTGCATAACCAAGTCCTTGCACGTAATGAAGTTGCTGCATCACATTATATTAATGTCAAAAACCTCATCATAGAGTCAGCATCTATTTTCATCCCCCCCTTCCCCCTCCCCCCCACTTTCATAAGCATGCATACTGTAAACTTGAATGATAAATAGAATGCAGAATAGCAGGAGGGAGAGAGCGCATACCTATTAGAATTCCCTGAGCACGTATGACGCACAACAAAATTAATCCTGACAGACTCCATTTACAGAGGTTCTTAATGGCACTGTCTCCCCATATCCATCATTTTACCCACGTACTGTAATTCTTGGTCAAAAGGGCAGAAAGCACACAGAGCACACCCTGGCTGTTGCTTACCAGAGAAATGGATAATTACTTGTATACATATTTTTTGGGAGCACAGATATGTACATTTGGATAAGCATTGTGCAGTGCATTAGCATAGGGACCATGAAGTAATGACCACACCATGGTGCCTCAGATTCCCGACGATTTAAGTTTTCACTTGTTGCTGGACATGCCAGTGGGAATAGAGAACTGCGAAGAAGAGAAACCACAGTGAGAAAAGCATAGCAGGGCCAGAGGTGCCGTAAAGGTGAGGTCCAAGGGCTCTGATTGACAGGAGTTGCCGGGGTGGTGGCGCTCAATGTGAGATCTTTTCACAGGGCCAAAATTTGTGATTAGAAAAAAGTAAAGAATAAAAATGTGTGTGTGTGTGTGTGTGGAGAGAAGAAAAGCAAGAGTACACAGAGGGATCTATCCAATCACATATTTTACTTCCTTGCATCCTTTCCACACACCCTTTCCTCCCTTCCTTAGCTCTACCCAACAGAGGATGCAAGGAAAGGATGCAAGGATGGAGGAATCGGGGAAACGTATCAGGCAGATGGAACGTCCTTGTTCACCCAAGCATCAATTCGAAGCCACATCAATTACAGACATGGCAGATGGGGAGAAGTGGATCCACAGGTTCCATCATTTAGATTAAAAAATAAATAAAAAATACTTCCACAAAGGATGCACTCGTTTCCTTGCTCAAGCATCCTTTGGGAGCCTCCTAGCTCTTGACTCCTCACTCCTTCAAGGAGCATTTAACAGGTTGGAATGTCCTTAAAGATGGCGGACCTCGATCGATCATGAAGTCAGACGAGGACGACGAATAAAATAAGCGGTCGGAAATGAGCCTAGAGTTAGGGAAGCTGCATTACTCCACTCGGCTCCATGTTCGGTTCGGTTCTTGAGTGTTCATTTTCATTCACACTTGTGAGTGTCTGCATGGGGGAACGTGTGTAATGTGCTGACGGCAAACCAGTTCCTGGGACGTGGGCACAAAATGGAACTCAACTTGAAAGAAGTAAAAAAAAAAAAAAAAAAAAAAAGCCAGCCCACGAGCAGGGTATCTGAAACTGCTGACTGGCAAGTGAGAATGGGACAACCGGGAGGGTAGTGCAGAATGTGTCACCGTTTTGTGTGTGTGTTTGTGTGTGTGCGTGTTTGTGTGTGTTATCAGTTCCCTGCTGTTGTGCTGCTGAGACAGCAGTTTTCTTTCAGTTCATTATTCAGCCGCCTACACTACCGGCTAGGGCCCGAGGGAAATCCCTGAGTGGACGAGTAGGGGCAATTTTCGGTGGCCATGGGTGACCCTAAATGCGGGGGAATTTTTGTTTAGGGTTTTTTTTATTTTATTAGTTTGTCTTGTAGCTGGGACCAGCAAGGTCGGGTTCACCGATGCTTCAACACCCCTTTCTCCCCTTTATATTGTGTACCATTTGTTTTGTGCATCAATTTATGCAGAAGTTCCATTACACCTTATACAATGGAACTTCCTTATATACCGGCTAACGTTTTGTGTCTTTATCCTTAAGTACTATGTGCTTATGGGGGCATGAACAATAAAGCACACATCTACAAAGAGATTTGAGGGCATGGGGGGGTGGGTGGAAGAAACCTTCCCAGACCTTCAATAGGTAGTGAAAGACCATGGCTTTATGATATTACTGTTGGGGTTACAGGTTTATTCAATAGCTAAGCACACAAAAAAACATTAAAGAAGGCGCAAGAGGCAACCATTTTTAACATTTTGTTTTTGTTCATAGAACTTGATTAATTCAAATTAAAGAACAAACGCCTGTTCAGTTGGCAATTATGAGCAAATGACACCAGTTTAGAAGGAAATCTTCTTTTGTAGTGATTCCTTCCTTTATTATTTGAACAGTTTGCCATTTCCTTCTCTCTTGTTAACAGAAAATGGTAAAAGGAATTGTGTAGGTAGCTTTGGAGCTAGCAGCAAATAAAATAAAACAAAGCTTGTAGGACTAGATGATCATTAAGGCAAGCCTAAATTGACTTGCAATGGATAGCAAAGGCAAGCCCTGCTAGACACTTCAGCACAGGTGACCTAGCATGTGTGCATGTGTGTGGGTTTTTCTTTTTTCTTTTTTTCTTTAAATAATACCACACCCTGAAAATGGTAGGCTTCCCAATACTCCAATAAACACTCCTCCATCGGTCTGACAAACAAAGTAAATAAAATCTCAAATGAATTCCTGAAAGAGTTGCAAAGTTTTTAGCTGAAAGAGCTGGCAGCCACAAGGAGTGCAACAACAGATGACAGAAAAAGGAACAAAAACAGACAGACAATTTCCTGCCTCTTTTAAACCCAACAGGAAGGCGTTATCACACCCTGATTGGACAAGAGAAGAATGCACAACAGCTGCTCTCAATGACTAATTAGCAGCCAGTCTCAAAGACACTGAACAACAGCTGATCTACATAACCTTACAATTAACTACTGGGTCAAAGGAATCTCAAACTGAGTCAATACGAGATCGAGAGGAAATATCGAAGTCGGTGAAAATGAAATCACACATACTGAAAGAAACAAACTAGCAAGCACCATAGGATATGCGTGACTACTATATTATTGCTAACCTGGTAATTGGAGGTACTCCATTCTCTAACCTCATTAGCTCCATTCTGATCTAGACATTACATTTCAAGTAGGATTTACACTGTGGCCTACTGCAGTCTTTTTTCAATTTGATTATCATCACCATCGTCATCAATTCCAGCCCCCTTTCCTCCCTCTCCCTTTCCCTAATTAAGCTGAGGCCAAATCTCTTCTATATCAAAATTTTCTCACAACTTACTCCTTACAGTACATTTCCATTATTGCACTCATAATTTCTTGTTCAGCTCTTTCCCTGCAACTTCTCCCTGCCAGTTATATCACCTGTGAACTTTTTGGTAATGGTGTTATTCATTATTTTAGTGGGTGGGTATATATATTTTTAAATAAAAAGATGTGGGGGGAAAAAAAAGATTTAAATGAAATGAAAATGCAGTTACAAAGTTTGCCCATGCCTCCTTCATTGTGATCCAACATCTCTAACACAACAACAACAGTGATCTGTCTAGTCTCACTTCCTGTCGTTGCCATGGTTTTGGAATCATCTCTCCGACCACATGCAGAGAGCTGATCCACGCATTGACAAGGTTCACCTAGGACCTGTCATATCCTTCCCATCGATCCACACAAATCCAGGATCTTGTTGAACCAAGTGTATGCGGGTAAAAAATATTGACAAATGTCCCTCTCTCGGGGCGCTGATAAGATCACCCCTGGACCTAACCTGCGATGGGGGCCACTGACTGTAAAATCGTGATGGCAACTGTGTTAACATTTGCTTTCAGGATGGATGTCAAAGAATGTGACAAAAGCCTGTTATGGGGGCCTGTGGAGCAGGTAGATGGGTGAAGATGCACCTTCTCAATAGTTAAATAAAAGGTGTGAACTGTGGCAAACGGCTTTACTCCTCTACTCAGCGATGAAGAGGTAGCCATTCCAGTCACCGTATGTTGTGACAGCTATCTGGAATTTGTCTTGTGTGATGTGCTTGTTGGGATCTTGTTTGCGTTCCTCTTCATTTTTTATATTATGTTTCCAATTAAAAAAGCCAAGTTATGTACACAGCCTACTCTCATAAAACTCTCTATCTGCACACAACATTATAGATATTGAAATTATTGAGTTGCAATTAACTTTCACCAATATGTTTCACGGAAGATAAACATGCCATATCCCAAAGCAATGCTTTTCGTATTTCGCTACATTAATTCAATTAACTGAGACCAGAGTTTTTCTTTATCTCGGGATCTATTCTCTCAAATGTATTTTTTTCCAATCTCAGTCTAAATGTGACTGAAAATCATATGCAAATCCTTCCCACGATGTTGATTTAGTACTTCACGTTAATATCTTAGAAGTCTTTACACATTACATATTAGGCCTGGGCGATAAAACGATAGCGATATGTACCGCGATAGACACTTCATCAATAGCAATAAGAAAACTGTTCAATAGAATGTTCGACAGTTTCACTTAAATGCATTAAACGCAAACCACCAGGAAAGCACATAACAAATACGCAAAGTTCGGTTGCATGAACAAACCCCAAGCGTGCTCCCTCCCTGGCTCATAAACAGCCAATCATATCCCTTGATAATGGAGTGTGCTACGAGTGACACGCAAACAGCCAGTCATGTAACAGGTGTATGTTCGGTTGCATCATCGACATGTGACACAACAACAGAAACAGCATGGAGTGAGAAATTGAGTGCAGACGGTGAGGAAATTGTTGATAAAAAAAGGACAGGTCAGCTCACCAGTATGGCAGTTTTTTTATATAGTTTCATAGTTTAATTAATTAAAGTTTGACAAGGTAGGGTACAGCAGCATAAAAACACAGTTTTTAAACAGTGAATCCTGACATGCGTCAAACATAACAGCGATCAACATCATAAGCAAAATATCATAACATCGTTGTGTGTCAACTGTGCAGGAAAACTGTCCCGACCAAGAGCAGGAATACAACAAACTTATTTTATCACCATAGCCACTTCCACCCTTTGGAGTACGCTGTCATAAAAAAATTTCCCAACCGTGAGAACTGCCTGACTTGTTTACATTTTGGACAGATGTGGCTCGTGGGTAAATCTGTCGCTGTTTCTGTCGCAGCAGTTTCGACACAAGCAATACCGGAAGCACTATCCTAAAATTTCTTCTTGCCGTGAAGAGTGCCTGACCCGCAACTGTAGAAATGTTTTAACACGGCGGTACAATTATCGAGAAATACCATCTTTGGGGGGAAAACACTATATTCTGTAAATTAATTTAGATCAAACTTACCATGCATAAAAACATAAAAAGGCTCATCAGTCACCCACTTTACCTATTTATAATGCCATCATAGCATGGAGTGTTTAAAACCATAAAACCACCCCTTACCAAAAAATTAAATTAAAACTGTAGGCTACACGTTAACGTATATAGACCCACCAGTCTGACTTTGACAACTTTGGGACTAAACTGGCTCTCGTTTTATTTAATAACACTAAAAGTAAAATTATTACCTGTGTGCCTTGATAAATAAAGTGGTTACTTTATATACTGTAAGTTTTAGGAATTGCACTTTCAAACTATGTTTGAAAGAAAAGCTATCATTATCATTAACACAATCTGTGAACGCAGGACCACCATACTTGCCTAAAAACAATTATTGAAATAGATGCCTGCCTTGACAGTAAATATTTAATAATGCATGTGCAAATTGATCTGCTGGTATGGAATCTGCACTTGCTTCCTCTTCACATAGCAAAAATAATACTGCACATGGTTAATGAGGAGAAAACACAGAAGATTTCTGAGACTTGAAACATTTCGCTACATTACCTCAAAAATCCCTCAGACTTTAATGACAGAAATGTTCTGCTGAGACGAGGGAAGATTGCATATATTGATCAAACACATAAAGACAACATCCCCTTGAGACAGCAAGATGAAGAATCACTGGGCCAAATTACTTGAATAAGTAAAGGGAAATATGGGTAGCTTTGCTTGGAAATATGGCGTGTTCTGTTTCTGTGAAACACATTAGTTGTAAGTTATTTTTGATATCAATAATTTGGAGTGCAGATTCTTTGGAATTATGTTTTCTACAAATGAATAACGAATAACACGTGGTAACCAATAGTGACTGCCTCTTTATCTTCGTTGTGGATTAGAGGTGTCTTACCACAGTTTAACCACTCTTACCATTCTTTTTTAATGAATTAATTAATTTATTTATTTATTTATTTTATTTACCATGAATACCTTGAATATTATAAAGCCTGATTGAATCTAAAAGCCTCAAAGTACTGACCACATAGAAACTTGCCACAAACATCACTGGGCTACAAAATTCAAATTTAAGCGGTTGGTGTGATTTATGTTGGAGCACTTTGGGGCCACAACAACATTCTTTTTTAGGGCCACCAAAACCCTATGACTGGCCCTGGGCCTGTTTCATACAGTATAATCTAATTTTGTTTTTTTTTTAATACCACAGAACTTCCTTGTCATATAGTGGGGTTAATTATATCTCAGGATTTGGGCAGAATGGGTCAGGATGAGCAAGGGGTCACCCGTTGTCTCTCTTAATGAGGTACAGTTCCTACATTTTAATAAAATACTCAAGTTGATTTATCTAGTTCTGTGCAAAATCACCTCTCTCTTACCACACTTATGCATACCACTCTACAGTATGCAACTATGTAATTATGCCACTGCAGATATTAGGTTTGAAGATGCGTTTAACTACTGAGATAATGCAACTTGTAAATCATGCTTCGACTAGTAGTACGAAGTTCTAAGCAAGCAATTCACATAAGCTGAATCTACAGCATTTACTGTATTTATAAAGCTCTCTCAGAAGGAAAGCTGGAACTAATTCAAATGCAGCATCGAGGAACAGTCTCACTGGGACAAAACAAACTGCTTATTTATTATTAATATCAGGGAGATATTCTAAGCAGATTTCTAAGCCTCCTCTTTTACTGCTGTCTTTTTCTGTTCACTAGGCCATAATGCACTGGCCACTCTGCTAGAATAATAAAGAGATAGGGGTCTGAGGGAAGCCAACCGACAGGGAGCCAGCAGTGCAATCAAGCTTGTCTGACTTTAAGCACTGTTGGTGGGTCTGAAATGTCGAGGTCATTATCTGGGGGGGCACAAAAATTGTGGAAATTTCGGGAGCAGTTTGTTTCTCTGAGTTGACGAGCACGCATATTTAATTGATGCATTTTGTTCTCATGTTACTAAATCAGAATTAACCCCTTGATAACTATTGGTATTGGTAACTATTGGTATTGGTTGTTGTACGTCGCTCTGGATAAGAGCGTCTGCCAAATGCCTGTAATGTAATAATGTAATGTAACTAGAATTCAGATTCTCAGCAGTGTGTCATGTGCTGCACAATGGCAGTCTCTTTATAATTCTACTGCTATAAGAAACGTTACATGACACATTACACATAAACAGAAACATTAGATTGCACAAATGTATTTGTTGCAAACATACAAAAAGAAAACTATAAAAGTGTTTGGGCATGCCATTTTGCATAATCATATTTGCAGATAAGTATGTTATTCCATTTTTGAAAAGCTATTAACCTTTGTGTAACAGAAAGGTAATTCCATAACAGTTTCAGTGATAGAGGATGAACGGCTTTCAATTGTTCCATTACTTGTTTAGTTTAGAAATAACCCACTTAACCTAGACATACACAGACTGTAGCTCCCATTTGAAATGGACATTATTACAAAATTGAACATTGGCAGTACAGATTACTGCTTTATTTTTGTCCTCAAAAGGTTCATTTAATATTGTTTCTCTGCTTCTGTTTTAGGATCACAAACTTAAACATGCTTAAACAAGTAATTTGCAATGAAGCAACTAGTTGGTGCACAACTGCGAAGTCTTATCAAATTTTCTCAAGTAAATTGGATTATGGATATGGCATGTTAATTGCCATTTAACAAATGTTTCTCATATTTCCCCACACAAATTCTAAAACTACCCAAAAACTACTCTCTCCCAAATATGACATTTCATTACATTTTAACTGGCAGACACTGCAGAGTGTGCAACACCTGTGTAAAATCAAAGCTATACATTTAAAATTTTAGAAGAAAGAATTAATGTAATATCTTCATGTGAAGAATTAAAAAAAACAAAACTCTGAGCGTGCTTAACTTCATCAATAATGTATAGAAATGGCTGAAGGGTTCTCACATAGCGGGGAGCCACGAGAACACAGATTTCTAACATCTCTCTTTTTTATTAATAGAAGCCCATTAATTAACCACAGAGGTATTAAATATAGCAGCAACAACAGGCTTTTGGCTCAGCTGGAGAGTGGCATCAATGGATTTGCAAAGAGCATGCAGCTAACCCCGGAACAGCTGCTTCACTTCCAGCACACGGGTTGGTTCGGAACACTCCCTGCTCCTGCAGTAAGAGGAGGACTACCTGCTCCTGCAGTAAGAGGAAGACTACCTGCTCCTGCAGTAAGAGGAAGACTACCTGCTCCTGCAGTAAGAGGAAGACTACCTGCTCCTGCAGTAAGAGGAAGACTCCCTGCTCCTGCAGTAAGAGGACTGGGATGTCTTCACCCTGCCTGAGTTGGCTTGAACTGAACTTTTTAATGACTCTATGGAGTTCTGCAACATTGTGCGAAGTGCCAGATGAACACAATTTGTAGGGTCCAAGCACAGATGGTTCTGAAACCTTGGAAAGTTGGATGGTACAAATTGTACAGAATTTTAAAAAATCACCAAATTAAAAAACATTGTGATGTTTAATAGGAATATCAAAAAAAGCTCAAGTTTGAAAAGCCATCACTCTCGAACCATTTGACTTGGACTCACAACACCAACATGCTTACATCCCCAAACAAAGAAATTGTTTAGCTTTTTGGACTGATAATATGCAACATTTGGATTTTATGTTTGACAATTTTGCATTGAAACCACACACGAAAAGTCCAAACAATATGAAACGTGGTAAGTCCAACATTTCTACATCAGAAAACATGGCCCTAATAAACATCACATTACATTACAGGTCTTTAGCAGACATTCTTATCCAGAGCGACCTACACAACTTTTACATAGCATTTACATTGCATACATTTGTACAGCTGGATATATACTGAAGCAATGCAGGTTAAATACCTTACTCAAGGGTACAACGGCAGTGTCCTACCTGGGAAACTAACCTGTCTCCTATATGAGTGATTGCTATCGTCCGATAATACTACAATCAGCCAATGGCCGATAGTTTAAAAACAACCGATGGTCAGCTCCAATTATGTCCTGTCTATTGTTTATTTATAATCTAAGAGTTGGTTTTCTTTTGCCTGTCAGATAGAAAATGATAGCACTTTGTTTTCCATATCCAGTGTTTCCCCTATAATTGTACAGAAGTGGTGGCTGCCAGGCCAACAAAATGCCTTTTTTAAATGCAGAAAATTGAGCCAAATATCATTTGGAAAATAATAATCAATTGTCTTGGGAGCCTCTGTGGCGTGCTGTTCCAAAATATGAGTCAACCTCTGTGTTGTTGCCTGGGAAACGTTACGGGATAAGAGTGTCACTGCAGTGTTTTATGTTTTATGTTGCTGTCAGTCCCGTTGAACTGGTCAGTCCCTTTACTTATCCCTGCTGAGAGAAGTGAAAGTAAGTTTTTGATATTTACTATTTTCTCTTGGAACCGCAATGTCACTGTACGTCTTTTGCTTGCACTGTCAACCTAACATTATCGCATTGTGCAGAATGGTTGAACTTTGTCGTAAAAAAAAAAAACATAGATAGATGTGACTGCGAGTGAATTTATCATTGTTACCTCTTGCAGCATTTTCGACACAAACAATGTCAAAAGGTTTGATCTAAATGTAACAACAACATAGGCTATAACCTTTTTTCCAAAATGGTATTTCTCAATATAATTATGGCCCATTTCCTACACTTGAGGGCCAGGCACATTTTAGGACCGTGCTTCCGGCATTGCTTGTGTCTAAAATGCAGCAACAATAACAGTGATAGATTTCACTTGCAGTCACCTTTGTGTCCAGAATGAAAGCTAGTCGGGCATTGTTCACGGTAAGAAGAAATTTTTCCGACAAAGTGAGCATGGCCAAAAGGAGAACATGCATCACTAACAACAACCAATCAGAGATCTTCCAATTGGGTCCGGCTGCTAGGGAGATATCGGAGGAAACATCTGTATTTGTTCACAAAAGGTCAGAATTTAAATGTCAATAAAGAATTGAATCTAACATCTCCCACATAATTAATTACACATTTAATTGAGTTCTGTGTGTTTTATATTTGTCCAAAATGATTGTATACACTTAAGAAAATGTTTAAGACAATAAAGTCGAATGAAGTTTAGCTAGCCTTTGAAACCCCTGGGGGGGAAAATAATTAAAACGTAAGGTGAGAGGGAGAAAAATCCCTTTGAGGGAGTACAGAAGAATAACAAAGAGGGCCAAGCACCCTGGGACCAGCGGCTGATCCATGGCCCAGATCCCTGGGTATCCCAAGGACGAGGCACAGATGTCATTTCGCCGGCAGTGAGGAGGAGCAGTCAATTTCGTCCAGTTCAGTTCCAGATGGAGTTTTGTCACCAATCTAACAAAAAAGACAATAAATCAATTAATTATTTTCAAAAGCGGCGATTATCCTTAATCTGCCTCGGAATTGGACTGGCAGCAATTTCCTCTTCGACATCGGCGACGTGTTTACTTCAAAAATGAATTTCATTGTGAAACGGTGGCGATAAAGCAAACACATTACTAATGCACTTCCGCCAAAGGCCGGGCGCATGAAACGAAGAAAGGAAAATACAAACACTGAGGACGTTAATTTCAGCTTCGTAAATTTCTGCGTGTTTTTGGGACCAAAAATGCAGCAATTAGAGATTTAATTAACATCACTGTCTCCTATATTAATACATAATATATGGAGCCCTTTATTTGGGGGGAAAAATCTTATGAAAGTGGATTCTTTCAAAATGCATTAATGCACCTGGAAAACAGGGCAAAACATACACATCCACGCAAGACCTGACACATAAAAAGAAGAAGAACTATGTTTAAACCCACTGACATTGTATTGTAATACACACATATATATATATGAAGCAGAGGAACTGTCTCTGTATGCTCAACAGCACAGAAAGAACAAGGGCCTGTATCACAAAGCAGGAGGTAGATGGATAACCGCGCTGAGTAAAACCCGTAACCCTCCCAAATCACATGGACTGAAGTAAAAAGAGCTGCTCCGGGTTTCAGTCAGTGCAACTGTCCGGCTATGCTCAGTAATCCTGCTTTGTGATACAGGCCCCCTGATCAACACAATCTCCATGGTCCAAAATTCTCCTAATGGTTCATTAAAAAAAAGAAAAAAAAAAGAAAAAAACATCACCTCGGATCCAGAATCCTCGTGCTCTCATCTTGCCAACGTCTAATACAGAGTGGGTGGCAGCTCAGATCACACAGACGATCAATAAAATGAGGGTTGGTTTTATTTGAAGGCAAGGCTGCACATTAGCGAGATGGTATCAGCGTCCCCTCCAACATCTCCCCCATCCCCCCCAACCCTCCCCCCCCACCCGAAGATCTGTGGGCTAGAATCATGTTCCTGTTTGGCCTTTTTCTCATTTGGGTGCGCGCAGTGTATTCCCAGCGGACAAACAGCTTGTCATTCACTGACATTTCCAAGGCACTGAATCATCACTCCTTTAAAAGGGGGTAGCTGCCACACAACTGGCCCAAGTAACCCAAGCCTCCGCAAGTAAAATAAACTAACCTAGAAAATTATGGTGAGCTAAGTTACTACAGCCCTGTGTGAAAAGCAAGTCCAGGTTTTTGTTTTGAATACTGTTACCTACATACATGAACATATGAAATGGCAATGGATAGTGTCACAGTGTGGCTAATGTTAAATAGATGCGGTGCAATTAGGCAGTGCTAGCATAATACATATTGCTTTAATGCAGCCGCATTGAAAGTGAAGTATATGGTTTCAAAAATTCTAGGGGCAAAAAAGATAACATATAGATTGGTTTTATTTCACAAAAGAACTATACTGTATATATTGCCCACTGAGTCAAAGATTTTCTCTGAAAACAGAAAGGGTACACCTCAGCCCAAGAGTATTTTTGTGATCCATTTGGAAAATGACCATTATTAAAATCACTATTTTATTGATTTTGAAAGTACCCTTATCCAGGGCAACTAATGGACACAAATATTCATTCTCCAGAACCCATTTACAGTACTTTCTCTAAATGTATCTTTGTATTTAACTGCTTAAAAAAATAAATAATAATAATTATGTTTTTCTTCTTATACAAGCATGTTGTTTTGTTAGTTTTTGTTTGTTTGTTTGAAAATACCAGCCATGTACATGTGCCTTTCTTTTTCCCAGAATGCTGTTCAAAATGAATATGTTTGCACTCAAGTTTATGTATGTCTCTTCCTTGTTCCCCTTTTAGAACATCACTTGTCTCTCACCACAAAATGGATGGTTTTCCTTGTTTCCCCAAGAACACTAAAACACACATAAAACATGTCCTTCAACCGAGTCATTGCTATTTTAAGAACAGGGTTCTTTTTTACATACAGTAAGTGACCCCCCCCCCCCCCCCCCCCCCCCCAAGTTAAAGATCTGCACATGTGAGAGGAAGTGCATGCATGAGTCTGCTTGCTTAGATATCCCCAGCTCCCCGTCCCCCACCCCCCGCATAGAGTAAATGCATGTAATAAAAGAACCATGGACCATAATAATCCAATCCTATCCAGTTCAGTAAAAATAACTACTGGCCAGAGTATGTGAATTCAGGGATTTTTTTCAGTAAGCCATTTTTGTGCAGTTTTTTTAATAAGTCTCTGAGCAGTCTCTTCCTGTGGTCAGGCAAACTCACTCCTCTATTAGGGTTGTTTTACGTTCTCAAAGTCTATATAAGCTACATGTTGTCTGTTTGATTGATTAAACAATCAATAGGTTCAAATGTTTCACGTATTGCCTTTGATTCATGCAAAAAACCACAAGCTCTTCTGCTAGTTGTTACAAATTACACAAGTTATCTTATTTTTATAAATGTATCTGATCCTAAATATATGCATGATGTTATGCAATTACCATTTTGTTTTTTGTATTGCCTCATTTACCTCATATTAGGAAATAATGTTCTCCTTGGAAGAAACATATAACTGTTAATGACACAGCCCATTTTATTAAGAAGATTCAAAATACACATTTTGCCTTCACACATGGATGGAGAGAGGCGAGACGCTGTCTGATTATAGCTGAAAAAAATGCTTTCAGGAGGTGAAACACACATACGCACACACACACACACACACACATACACACCCACGTGTACGAACACACGCACACGCACACACACACACACACACACACACACATACACACCCACGTGTACGAACACACGCACACGCACACACACACACACACACACACACACACATACACACCCACGTGTATGAACACACGCACACACACATACATACACACACACACACACACACACACACATACACACCCACGTGTACGAACACACGCACACGCACACACACACACACACACACACACACACATACACACCCACGTGTATGAACACACGCACACACACATACATACACACACACACACACACACACACACATACACACCCACGTGTACGAACACACGCACACACACATACATACACACACACACACACACACACACACATTGGAAATTCCTCATTATTGCTGTTCATTCCTCGTTCCGACATACCGACCTCCACACATCTTCAGACGTAATGGACAGCTGGCAGAATGATGAATGGTCCAGTTTAAGGACCATTTATCTTCAAGAGTAACATGTTTTTGCTTTCGCTCATGGATTTCCACTCCTTCAATTGCTGACATAATCAACTCAAAGACGTTTGCTTTTATTTACTTTTCATTTGTCAGCAGTTCTCTGCCTCCGGTCAAAAGTTGTTGTTTTTTTTTTTGTGAATCAACAACTTGATTACATGGATCTGTGTAAAAGAAATGAGGAACATGATGCTCAGCACTGCCTAAATATTGTATCATTATTAGTTCATTTCCTGAGATCTTTTGAAACCCTGGGAGAATTTTTTTAAATGCAAGCCCTAAAGCCTATCACGACTCCCCCCCCCCCCCCCCCCCCCCCCTTCCCCCACCCTACTAGTCTGTCACATAGAACATACCTTTTTAATCCCAAATCTACTTGAGCTGCAGGCCTAATCATGAACGACAGCTCTCAGATTGAGAACTGCTAATGACACTGAAGGCAACACTGATCAGTTTTACAAAAACTAATAAGTAAGTAATGAATTCACCTGTAACAGCTCAGCTCTTGCCTGATGTGTTTTGCAGTTCTGGTTAGAGATGCTGGCTCAGTCGTTTTGTCCCTGAGTTTGTTCTTTGGGCAGTGCCACCGCTGTCATAGAGAGCAGTATTTATCACAAAGCAGCCAAAGAAATTCAAGAGTTTACCTGCTAGACCAAAATATTTGAAACCACATAGCCTCAGACATTTTTTCCCCTCGAAGTAACAAATCTGATGTGTACAATTCTCGTTACGGTTGAATCTTCAGGTGGCAATTCTGGTCCAAGAGGCCAAAACCGGGCTGTTTTTTTTTTTTTTTTTGAAGCTCACTTCCTGGTCCTTGTTAAGAGACATTGATCACTAGCGCCAGTGTGGTTGGCTCCAGTATAGACGTTTTAGTCACCAATTTCAATGTAAAGTCATTTTAAATGGGTGACTAAAATGCCTACACTAGATTTGTGCATGGTGGCGCCCACAAACTGCACTTCCGCAACATTTTTCACCAATCCCATGGAGAGTGCCTGGGTGATGTCACAGTGACTTGGTCTATATTTTTTCTACTGGTCTGCTCATATGCATCACCCTAAACACCTGTCATAGCCACCATATTTACAAAATTGGACCACGTAGCACACCTGAAGGGACCGCATGAATACTCAGTAGTTTGTTCCATTTTACTGAACTGGCCAATCAAAAGCGAGGAATTCAAATTTCAGTACATTTTCCTGTATGTTTGCTGCAGATCTTGAAAAACACTTTTCATTATCTGCAGGTGAGTAAATAGCCACGCGGTCCACCTCCACTCCTTTCTTAGTATGGTTGTTAAAAGTCTCATATGGAGCTATACATTAAAAAATGATATTCCGCCGGATACTGTAAATTCTCCTGGTGCTTTCTGTATGAAGGGATGTAGAGACTTGCATCAGATCCATCACACATTTTTCTTGGCAACTCCATCTGGCAGTAATCCACTGAACCAAAGCCACTAAACTCCCTCCTGGATGGAATTCCTCATATACTGTAATGTCAAATAGATGGGGTCAAAAAGGAAAAAAAAATATGAATGTAGACTTAAATAACACATGGATTGAAGGAAATAATAAAAAGCATAATAACCATTTCTTATTATTTCCAGTCATTTTATTAAGTGACCATGTTTTGGTTTCAAAGTAAAACACAATCTACTGATGTTTTTGATTCTGGCTTAAATTAAGTAGCTTCTGCCATTTTCTATTTGGCTATACACTGTATACAGTTCCCTCTATAAAAATGTTTGGTACAAAGACATGTGTTTTTATTATTTGTCTCTGTACTTCACAATTTCCGTTTTGTAATCAAACAATTAACTATGTGGTTAAAGTGCAGGTTCTTTTCCAGTCAATAATTTTCCTGTTCTTGGCTTTGAAAAACACCTTTGTGGCTTTTCTATGATTATACTATGTTGTTAATATAATATTGCAATAAACATTACCTACTCATCTAATCAAATTTAAAATTATATTAGCAATTCAACACATTACCTTCACCTTGTGACAGTGTCAGCTTCCTTAAACTCAAACCCACTGTATGCTAAATTTACACTGTAGTGATAATACAGTTTTAGCTACAAAAACACTCTGGAAGGAGCAACAAGTAAATTGACATTAAAAGTCAGCTGCCATGACAACCTCTCAAACTGTGTAGACACTGCATTTCTCCATGGCGCCTAATGATGCGTCTAAAATGAACAACAACAACAAAAAAAAAAGCAATTTAATGATTGTGATGCATGTCCAACTGACTAAGAACATAGACTGAAACATGTATTATTAAATGTTTACTTAAGTGAACAGAGATCATTTCAACCCCATCAATCCCATTTTTGTCATATATTAATTTAACATAGGGATGAAAACATTGCTAAATGAACAGTATACTTTTATTTTTTTGCTCATCATGCACTTTCAACATTGAAACTGAGGCTGAAGAAAACAAAATAAAAATCATTTAAGTTTTGAGATGTGTAACTTTATTATCAATGCTGTTTGTGTGAGATATAATTGCCATATCAGCTGATGGGAGTCAATTGTGCATTGAAATTAAAATATTAGAGTAAATTTAATAAACTGGTAAACCCCACTTGCAGTGATTAGCAATGCCTTGTCAGAAATACGGGGACACTTGGGTCTCAATCAACATTTGTCCTTAATTTTTCCACTCTTTAAATTACATTCAGCATAACCATGCACCGTGAAACTGGCTTCAGGAATCTCTCAGGACTCCACAAATGTTAAGTGCCTACAATGCTTTTATTTAACAGTACATCGGATGTCTCTTGGAATTTTGGGGCTTGTTTGAGTGTCCCATGATGTACCTATTTAAACTTAAGGAGAAACTCAAATACAAAACCACGTGACAGGCAACACGCGCAATGGCTAAATAATTTAGTATAATGTGAATTCATCATTCCCATTGAGTTTCTGCCGTGCACTGTGTACTCCAGATAGTCCTGGGAGACAATGTCATGTGTCATTCAGGAAAGAACAACACTCAGGGGATACACACACACACACACGCATGCACGCACACACACACACACGCACACATGGTCAGTGCCAACTTTATTAGATACGTCCATCTAGTACCGAGTAGGTCCACCTTTTCCATGAATTTAACGACGCCCACAAAATATTCCTTATGGATTTTGGTCCATGCTGGCCCGGTAGCATCATTTTGCAGTTCCTGCAGATTTTTCAGCTATACTTTCATGCTGCAAACCACCCGTTCTGCCTCATCCCAAAGGTGCTGTACTGGACCGATATGCAGCCTTTATGTTAACTTGTACAGGTCTGGTCATTCACCTCTGACCTTTCTCAGTAACACAGTGTTTTTGCTCACAGAACCGCTGCTCACTGGATGTTTTTTTTGTTTGTTTGTTTATTGAACCATTCTTTGTAAACCCTAGGGACTGCAGTGTGTGAAAAGCCCGGGGATGGCGGCTGTTTCCGGGATGTTGCGCCACCACGTCTGGCACCAGCAATCACACCACGGTCAAAGTCAGTTAGAATGCACGTTTTGGACATTTCTAATGTTTGGTAGAACACCAACTGAACCTCTCCATGTCTGCATGCTTTATTTATTGAGTTTCAGGTTGGTTTCAACATGATTCACTGTTTGGAGGCGCAAGCTATTTGCGTGAATGAGCAGGTGTACCTAATAGAGTGGCCACTGAGTATATTCGGTTTGTAATTATTTGGACAGCGACACAATTTTTGTTGTTTGGGCTCTGTACTCCAGCACGTTGGATTTGAAATGAAACAATGAATATGAGGTTAAAGATCAGACTGTCAACTTTAATTTGAGGATATTTAAATTCATATTGCATGATCCAAGTAGGAATTAAACTGCTTATTCATTGTCTCCCCCCACCTCCACTCCCACTTTAGGGGAACAAAAGTAATTAGATAAATTAACATAATTTTAAATAAAGTCATCATATTTACTACTTGGTTGCAAAACCTTCACATTTGATGACTGCCTGAAGTCTGCCACCCAAAGACCCAAATCACCAGATGCTGGGTATCTTCCCTAGTGATGTTCTGCCAGGCCTGTGCTGTAGCCATCTTCAGTTCCTATTTGTTTTGAGGGCTTTTGGCCTGGAACTGGTTCACTTGTCTTCATTGATGGTGTGACTGTTAACCGCAGCAGCAGGACGAATTCTGTACATAATCATCTTATCTGGCCAGGTCCAACTATGCTTCAAATGCTTCAAAACTCATTTGGTGCCACTTCACCTTGTAGCAGTACAATGACCCCGAACACACAAGCAACCAAGGAGTTTTTCAGGGCCAGAAATTGGAATGTTCTTGACTGGCCAAGTAAATTACCTGACCTGAATCCAACTGAACATGCATTTCACTTGCTGAAGACAAGACAAAATGTCCCTGAAACAAACAGGAACTTAAGATGGATACAGTCACTGTCCAAATACATACAGACTATAACAGGGAACATGCCAGTTTCAAACTGCAAGTTTCGTCATTTTTGCTGTGAACGGCAGCAATGGAATATTCTTGAAAACTCAAGAATGACTTCATTCCCATCAGTGGGCACTTCTGCCAGAAAGCACGGAAGGTCGCAGTGGAGCTGCCTAGGTGATCAGACCTTGATGATTCTCAGGTATTGATCAGAGAGCATCGGCGGCCAGAATCGATAGCTTCAGGACGGAAGCTGAAGCACAGGCCATCTGGCACAGACCTAAGGTAGGACATGCACGGAGATTGCTCCCTGCGTGTGTGTGTGTGTGTACCTGCTGAGACCTGGGCATTAAAAGGTCATTACAGCATCAACAGAAACAGGACGGAGGGAAAGAGCCAAGGGGACAGATCAAAGTTGAACTGTGTGCATTAAAGCTTTCGCCAGAAGACGCCTCTACTTCTTAGGAAGCGCAAGCTTTTTTATTTTCCGACTGTGCCCCAGCCTCATTTCCTCTTTGCCCTACGTGAACTGATTCAAATGTAACTGAAATCTGAATCAATATTCTCATAAAAATTTAGTTTTATTTGCTTTCAAACGTTTTTTTTTATTCTACAAAAAATAAAAATAAAAATCCCCCTCAAAAGAAACATCCAAAATGATGTCAAAATGATTTTATGAAAGGGTTCAAATGTGATATAATAGGATGGCCCATTTAGTTTGTGGAGGTCAGTTCTCAAGTCCAAGCTATCAGAAAGCTGAACATAAGTTATGGGCCTTTGCAGATTTCACTCTGAGGGGTGAAAATTATTGGCATACTGCCAAAAGTGACCTTACAAGAAGGACCTCATCACCAGCTGGAAAATGTATGTATATACAGCATATTAGCAACATCTGAGTGTGTTTGTGCACTCATGGATTTTAATTAAACGAAATAAAACAATCATTCCTCAGGGTTTGTGCCAACTATAGTGGCCATTAATAGAGCTGTAGGATTCCATAAACGTTTCTCCTTAACTGGGTAACTTTATTTTTGTGCTTTCTTCATGTATCCTAAATAGTGTTTTTTAAATCATTTGTGTGACTACTAACTCACAAAGAAAGATAAAAAACCAAAATTTTAATTTAATCTTAAATCCAAATTGAGAACAAATCCAGGCCTTGATCGAATCCAGGCCATTATTTCCTGTGCCTGGGCAAGAATGCAGTTGAAGGCGCACTGCATTCAAGGTTAGTTTGGCTCACCTGGGGCTATCCATTCCGTACCGTTTCAGATCATGCATTGTGTGCAAGCGTAGAGATGTCAGTTTTAAGTGAACAGGACACACGGTGTCCGGAGCTCATCTGGTTTTTTTTTGCATTGCTGTGACAGTTAGAGTGTGTCAGCCGGGGTTGAACAAAATGTTCCAGCTGTGTTAAGTGATGTTTGTGGAGAGGAGACGAACCTAGGCACCTAACTGCAGGACTCGGCGCGCGATAGGAGTCATCGGCGGGCAGGCCCACGTCGCAGCAATCAGAGCGGAACACACGTGGAATCGAACCCGTAATCCCCCCGTGATTGATGCTTTCACGGGAAGGCAGACGAGATCACTCGCCGAATTCTATTTCGGGCGGAGGTCACCGGCCGTTCTACGACGGAGGTTAAAAATGAGGTTAGCGAAAAGCCGCGAGTAATTAGGCTTTTGTGTTCAGCGCAGCTTTCTATTCATGGTACTGGGGAGGGGGGGGGGGGGGGGGGGGTGGGGGGGTGGGGGGTGGGGGGCAGGTCAGGGGAGTTCTACCAATCATTTCATTTCTGTGCTCAGGTCCAATCACTTCCCTAATTTGGAAAAAAAACGAAACAATAAATGAATCATTTGTCTTCTTCTCGCTGTCTGTCCTGTCCTGGTGATCTCCGTGACATATAGTCCAGTGGGATGCTGAATGGGGGAGACTTGGGGGGGAGGATAATGCAGCCATTTTAACCCCATGTGCATTCACTGCCCTGTGACTTTCTGAAAGTCGCCGGAATGGAGACTAAACTCACGTTTCTGTAACACTCATATCCAATACGGTCGATACATTGCACTTCCGTACATCTAGTAGGTGTCGCACAGCATTTATAACTGTGTTGTACATCTGATTCCGTGTCTCTCACATCCCCTCCTCGCCGTTCTGCGCAGCATTCAATTTGAAGTGATGACCCACATCGGAGCGTCTCAAGGCTCACGCTCTCTCCTTATTTTCCCATGGGACGTTAGCTGTTAAGAGAATATCGGCAACAGGTGGGGCGAGGGGGTCAAGGCATTTACAGTTTTTTTTAAAATTCAAACGTGATTACAGCAGAGCTCGGTCCAGGCAACCGGCAGGAGAGGTGGTGCAAAGTGGGTCAGACATGTTGCGTAAAGATGCAGGTGTAAATTGAACCTCATATCGAGGCGGCGTCTGATGAGACTGGCTGCTCCCTCTGACACACACAATAAAAATTAATTGGAAAAGGAGGAAAATGGAATCTCAATGATCCAATGACATTTCTGATTTCTCTTAGATCAAAGATGCATGTATGCATATATGTACAGTATGTATGCATGCATGTATGTATGTGCAGTATAATATAAACATATACATAGATACAGTATATAATGTATATGCCCACATGAAATTGCACACACAAGGACACATATGGAATATAATGAAATGAACAAATTCCTGCAGTAGATTGTTGAATTTTGAATGGAGAGGAGCAGAAGAATGTTTTGTTTCATCCATATCATATTAACTTTTCGTTGATACAAACAAGCCAAACATTTCTCAAGGTAAAGTATCATTTCTCAAGGAAAATCTGCTTTATACTTCCATGTTCACCCAGTGTACAAGCTCACCCTCATAAATATTAAAACAAAAACATTTGTTCTTTGCTACTTCATGTGGAACTAACTAGGATTTAATGATAGTTTCCATGGCACACGATTAGGCAAGCAAGCAATTAAATACAATTCTATGAATTATCCATGTCCAAATGCATTATTTAGAGGCTGTTAATGAGCAGCTATTCACCACTGAAATTATCAAAAAATCTTATTTCTACTTACATTTATCCGAATAAAGATGCATCTGACAAGTGTTTATCTGTTATATTTTCTCTAAAGCTATTATTGCAAGATGCCAGATATTAAATATAATAGTGATTTTAAGAAAATATATTTGCCATGATAAACTGAGAAAGCCTTTGTAGAACTCACTTTTGAAACGTTTTTCTTTCCAAGAGATGAAACCCCAGACCCATTGAGATGGATCAAAATTGATTTTTCCTTTCCAGAAATGTATGCATGTCTGTTCACTGAAACTGTACAGTGCAGCTCTGATGTTGTGAACACAACACGTTGCGCTTTGAACAGAAATAAGAGCGTCCAGGACCTGTCAAGATTCAGCCCATAAATAATTTAATATTCATATTTATTTATTTTCCAGTTAACGACTTTCTTCCAGGGGATTTTATTTTCTCAGTTGAATGCACTTGCAATACTTTAGGGGAATTAAAAAAAAAAAAAAAACAACAACCAGACTTGTGTTGTGCTTTATTTCTCTTCTCACCCATTTAACAATTTGTGTTTGCACAATGGATACCATTTACCAGCAGACATCACAGGCCCTTGTGTCTCCTGTACAATACCAGTGGAAGTGATGCTGAGGGAACTTATGCAAAAACTGGTATTACAATAACAATAATAATAATATGTTATGCACTTTCAAAGTACCCAATGACGCATTTAAAGATTTAAAATATAAAAACACAAAATAACAAAACACATGTGCTGCAGAAGTGATTCTGATACATAGTGAGCTATACAGTACACTGCAATGTGAAAGGGTCCACACCTGTAGACATTTTGGGTCCATTGTCCAGCGCTATTTGTGTAAATTTAAGAAAACATTCATTCAAGAACAGCAGTGTTTCTGTTTAATGTTTGCATTAAATGTGAACTCTGCAGAATATACTGCACAGAGATTTTCACATTAATAGAACAACGTTATCTTCCCTTGTAATTTTCCATTTGGTGAAATGAGTTCAGTGAGTACTATGCATTTAACCAAAGGTTTCATTATTAGAATGCACTTTTAATACCGGTTGGAAATTTTACAACATGCTAAGAACGCACTTCCATTAGCCCCTGAGTACTTTCCTAGCAACAACCTTAGCGACAAGTCATCTCCATAACTGCCCAAAGAGTGCTGGTCATCCACTTAGACTTTAGCCTTCATGTGGTTTTCAAAGAAATTAGAGTTCTATTAAATGTGAATTTGTGATCAAATTCTATTCACGTTCCAGTAAATTGCATGCACAGTACTTCTTGAAAATCTTAGTTGACCTTTTATAATTTATGTCTTTCTAGTATTTATAAGCTGTGCCATTTTTCATAATTGACATGCATATTCAGTTCTATTGTTTATGTTTATTTTTCTTTATCTCACTTTGGATCACAGGAAATGCCCTCCATCCATGCATTCATTGTTTAACTTGCTTTTTCCTGGCCAGGGTCCAGGGGGGCTGAAGCCTATCCCAGAATGCATTGGGGAGAGTTAGAAGTACACAATGGACAGTTCACCAATCCATTGCAGGGCACAGCAAAGGTCATGCAATTCCTGAAAAGTTATCCATAACAAACATACTATGTGATATTCTAACACATTTTTTGTAAGGGTAGGCTACATGTAATTCAATCAAACAAAAACATACTTTCCTCAGATTAATCTGATTTTAAGCCTAGTTTGATAGACTCACTTAGTTCTTAAAATGGCTGAGTGTATTTGCTAGAACAAAGTGTTACAAATGCCTGTGCGCTTCCCCTGCTGACCAATATGTTCCATTTAAGAAAAATGGAACATAATACAATAAAATATGTGAACTTTTAAATAAATATAATGATAAATATATTTCACAACAGTGCATTTTTCATTATATAGAACTGCATTGTGATATTGTGAAAGTGGCAATGATCTGCACGTTTGCCAATATACTGTTAGGGTTTAAAAAAAATTTAAAATATTTTATTTCGATATGTTCACTATATTCCATGCCCATAAGGGCTACATCAGCTGACCTGTGAAGTTCACCCCAGACAAATTTAAGTCCATCAGTTTGGATTCAAGTGTTCTCTTCGAAAGATAATGGGGGATTTTTCAGCCAGGAGACTTGTAGGTCAGCTCACTCTCTGTCTTGTCTCAGTGCCCAGTAAGTGCAAACATAACCCTATGAAAGGTCATCTTTTTTTCCTCTGCCATTTCACTGATTCTCCAACTGCCCTCTTTCCACCGCACCACTGCCAACTCTGATCCTACCTGGTAGGGGTGGAGAGAGAGTGCAGGGTGGGCGGAGGGGGCTTGGTTAGGGGTGGCGGTTGCAGTGGTGGTGGTGGGGGGTCCATGTGATTCTCTTTTAAATCTACCAGGCCTGCAGCTCCCCAAAGGCCAGAGACACAACAGAGCCTGTTCCTTGTACATTTACGATGGAAAATAACCAACAGCTTCTTCAAAGAGTCCCGGGTAAAGGCTCCTGGGGTTCACCTTAGTTAACTCGGTGCCAGATATAACATGAGATTTTCATTTGGCGGGATCAGGAGCCTCCCGGCCACCCTTACCCACAATCGTCCCCTCCCCTAGAGCGGAAAGAAGAATGCCATTCTGATTCAAGCTTTGATCTTCGTTATCTCCTAAGTCTCCAAAGATTCTCTCTCTTCTCGCACTTTCACGATTCGGCATCGTCTGTCATCACATAGTGGCAGGTCAAAGAATCCCGTTTCCTAAAGCAAGGATAAGGCAGCACCTAGCCGAGCGAAAGGCAACACAGGATAAATGACTAAATTTCATATCGAGCCCTTAGGCCTGGATTTTTCACGCCATTATCCAACCCAATTCTGTAGTCAAACTGCAGATCAGTTTAATGCGAGGAACACCAGCCCCCCCCCCGTCCCTAATTTCTTGCATGCACAGTCCCGGGACACACCATTACCCTTTTTTGGGCTCCTCATCCCTCACTCATTTGCTGTTTCTTTCCCCTCCGTATAACTTTGCCAATATGTTAAAAACTAAAAGGGAGCATCACGTGGCACAGAGCCATCTCTTCATGCCATCTAAGCTCAGTGTCAGAGCTCTCACTCAAAATAAGTTTTCATGAACAGTGATGGTGTATATTCTTATTATAATACCTCATAAACCTTGGAACTACCATCACACTCATACTGTAATTGATACCTGCTACAGTGGGGGCAGAATGGCAATGACGGCAACAAAAAAACAAACTGAACAAGAATGATTTTAATCCAAACCATTTTTACCATTTTTCAACATGTAAATTAAAGCAGGCTGCATGCCAGGAATTATGTTTTGAAGGTGACAATAAAACACCTTCAAAACACAGTTCAGGCAAATTAAAACACAGTACACAATCTTTTTAAGACACAGTATGTTCTTGAAAAATACTCATTTAATATTGTATTGTATTTAACATTGAACTACCCTAATGCAGTTCTCAGAATACACAGATCCAACCAGGATCATATTCACTTTAATAAGTATTAAAGAGAAGCTGAGAAAGGCACTGTATGTCATGTATTGGTTTTTTTCTTTTTTTTTCATTTTCCATTTGACTTATGGATAAATTTTGTTCAGGAAAGCCGGGGCACCTCTGACACCCAAAGTGTGCGCCGGCGTCGGGACGCCGGTCGCCCCGTACGAGGATCACCGGCTCGTATCCTTTCCCGTGCCTCCCAGGCAGAAGATACCCAGGTAGGAACCACCGCACGATTTAACCTAATGGTTGTTAGCGGGGCCCCCGGGGGAGTACAGATGGTGCGCCACTGCTGCTATTAAACTCCATCAATAAACCGCCTCCGGGCAGATTCGCCGCTGCCGCCGACGGTGCTCGCGTGACCTTTGCGCCTCGGAAATATGGGCTTCCCACTCCTCTGTCTATAAACACCCTGCGGCCGTCGCGGCTTTATTTTATTTTGTCATTATTTCCAATGGTGGAGAGAGAGAGAGAAGAAAAAAAAAAGAAGAAAAAACATAACCCTGTCTTGCCTTCAATTTTAGTGGGCGCAGCCCTAGTTCATGAAAGTTGAAGCTATTGACGTGTGTGTGTGTGTGTGTGTGTGTGTGCATGCCCGAGTGTGTGCATGTTTGTTTGGCTTATTATTGTTATGGTGAGATTTAACTTGGGGATTCAGATGTAAACCAACAAGTAATAGCACTACTTAAGTCAGTATGGGGTGCTGTTCTTTTTAGTGTATATATACTGTACATTGGTTTCCTTGACATAGACGGGTGACAAATTAAAGGAAAAACCAACAAAAAAAAAGTGTCTTAGTAAGGTGTCGGGCCACCACAAGCCACCAGAACAGTTTCAATGCACCATGGCATAGATTCTACGAGTCTCTGGAACTCTACTGGAGGGATGGAACACTATTCTTCCAAAAGATATTCCCTCATTTGGTGTGTTGATGGTGGTGGTGGACAACGCTGTCTAACGTTCATTCAAAATCCCCCATAGGTGGTCAATTGGGTTGATCTGGTGACTGCAAAGGCCACAGTATATGATTCACATCATTTGCATACTTATCAAACCATTCAGTGACCCCTTGTGCCCTGTGGATGGGGGCATTGTCATCCTGGGAGAGACCACGGCCATCAGGATAGAAATATTTCACCATAGGATAAAGGTGACCACTCAGAATAACTTTGTATTGATTTGCAGTGACCCTTCCCTCTAAGTGGACAAGTGAACCCAAACCATTCCAGGAAAATTCCCCCCACAGCATAACAGAGCCAGCAGATCCCCTCATATACAGGTTTATGTGTATGTTTGGTTTGCCACTGACGCATCTACCGTTTTGTCATTATGTATACATTGGTTTATCATTGGTATATCTATTGGTTTGACTGTCATGTTATATTGGTTATACAGTACACAAGAAGCAGACCAATGTACTTGACATCAAACCATTAGACGCGTAAATTACAACTAATATATAAGCATCAATGACAAACCAATATACAGTATGTGTGAATGACTAACCAACACATGTGTATAGTAAACCGATATATATGCAACGCATGGAAATAGTCGTGACAATCAATCCAATAGATGTGTAAATAATAAACCAATGTATAAGCATCAGTGACAAACCAATACAATTGTCAATGACAAATGAATGTATGCATGATTTACTAATCAGTACAATACACATGACAATCAAACCAATAGATACACCAGTAACAAACCAATGTATTCGTAAATGACAAATAGATAGATGTGTCAGTGACAAACCTATACATATGCAAATTAAACCAATATATATGTCAAGCAAACCAATAGTACACTAAATAGATTTTTTCTTTCCTGAACGGCACCCCACAATTCAGGATGCATTTTCATTTTCATCTACATGCAACAAATAATTATTCCTTTCAATTTTTAATGATAGTCCAGAAGTCCCAACTGTGTGGGGTGGGGGTGGGGGTCGGTGTTTTCTAATGCAGGGTACAAGATTAATGAATGGGGTGCATGTGTAATGAGCTTTTAAACTACATCACTTTAAGAGAAAAGTGATCTATTCAAACTTTGAAAATGAATATTCCATATATTCTCTCTCTCCTCCTGCGTTAAGGCTTCAGAGCTATTCCATACTGCGGTTTTTTTCCTCCAGATGGAACAGCAGTAACTGGGGGAAATGAACAACATAAGAACGGGCAGCCTCCGCAGTTGCAATGGTCCTTAAGGTTAAAGACATATCAGAAGTTCAACGCAATCCGAGCCCCTTGGACGGTGAAGACAGCCATCAGGTTCAGCGCAGTGGACGGTGAGAAAATGACAGCGGGTTGTTTCAGTTTGCAGGGGCACTTGGACGGAGTACGACTCCTCACTTGGGAATGGGTATTGGCAGCCAGCGATAACCCCCGGGGTCTGTAAGCCTTGCCACTTTCATTAGCAGACACTTAGTCAACAAAAAAAAAAAACAAAAAAAAAAAACATCAGGCTGTACATCTCAAAGCAATTCCAGAATTATTGACAAAATGGCACTGACCCACCGCCAGGCTGTTTGTTTCGGGCTTCGTTCGCTGATCGCTTTGGACCGCTGCCTGGAATCATTTATTCTTGACCTGGTGATGGCCCTGAAAAATGTACACTTATTTATTTATTTATTTATTTATTTGTTTATTTATTTATTTATTTTTGACACTAAAAGGTCCACCTTCTTCCACCTTCCTATAGAGTGAAAAGTTCCCACTCCTCCTGTAATATGTGAGTGCAGACTGATTGGTCCCCCCCCCCCCCCCCCCCCCCCCTCGGCCCCTGCTGGTGTTCCTGTGAAAGCACAGGCCTCTTCTGTAGGAGGGGCTCAGGTGGGTGATTAACACCAAAGTATGGGATCAGCAAACACAGCCAATAAAAGTGGTGGGATTGTACTTCTGACTAAGGGATTCTCTCACACTATATCGGGGGTGTGGGGGAGGGGGGGGGGGGGGCTTTCCTCCCTGTCAGCGAAGGAAGAGAAGTCATTTCTCTTACAAAACATTTTCTGACTTACAAAAATCTGGAGGAAGGACAAAAACAATGAAAAAAGAAAAAAAAATTCCCCAAAAGACAGTTGCACCAGGAAATGAGTTCAGCTCCATACTGCACAGTGTATAACACAGGAAAAAATAAATTAGGAAAGAAATCTTGGTATACAATTTTGCCTCTCTATATCTATAGAGGCCCATGGTCCTTAAAATGGTGCTTCTGAGGACATTTCATCAAGGAACAATGATTAATAACTGCAGAATTTGATTTCTTTTGTCTGCATATTGATCAGAAATGCTCTCAATCATCAGATTGAAAAAAGAAATATGATATGCATACATTTGAAACATAAACTGTTAGTCCACAGGGCTTGAATCATCCTGTAAAGCTCTTCCATGAATAAATATACAAAAAAAAATTTTTTTTTAGTGTCAGCAGAGAATTTCTGCAGTTATTCCCACTTATACAACTTTGCTTTGCAGAAGAAAACTTCTGCCTGAAACAGTTTCATAAAAAAAAACTTTTGAATTTTATATAAAGTCCAGTCCTTTATTTTTTCTAGTGAAGAGTCAAAGTTCTTTCTGTTTGTGGCAGTGTCACAAGGGGGGCAGTGTCGTGGATGGTGAATAAGAGTACCGATAAGAATGAAAGAGATGGTCTTAAGGAATTTAATTTATAAGAAAACAAATGCAGATGACCTCCAAAAAAGTTTAAAACAAAACATAATAAATGTCCTCTCACAGAGGCAGAGAAAGTATAACGAGAAGATGTAAGGACTGCAATTCCTACACGGATCACTCAATGAGGATGTAAATATCCTCAAATCAAGGCTGATGCAACAATGAATATGAGGTTTGGACTATTTGAAATCCAATGCGCCGGAGAGTCAAATAAAAACTGTCACCCTTTTGCATTGAATTGCATGTCTGGATGTTGCCAGGTAACAACAAAAGTGCGTAGATGTTTATTATGGGGAAACATTTGGCCGCTGCAATGGGTACACTTTATTATGTAACAGAACAAAATGTTTTACTTGCATGTTCAGAGGTCAAAACAACAGTGGACTCAAACTCCATGGCTGATAAATAGTATCAGGTATGAGAAACAGTGTGTTCTGTTAAAATAAGGACGGGTGGGGTGGGGTGGGGTGGGGGGAAGGGGGCAGGTGGCAGCCTTATTTCCGAGTGGCCTAGGACTGAAGGCTATGACAGGTACATTATATTCCGTGGCACATGGAGTGCCTGTCCCGTCCTGCTGCTCCCTCTCTCCCTCCCTCCCTCCTTCTTTCTTTCCCTCCCGTTCCCTACCTCGCCGGTCCCGTGGACGGCCGCCACGGCCCAGGGGCGACTCGGCGCGGCACGGACAGAGCCCCCGCCACTCGCTGTGATTATACAATTACCGGCCGCCGGGCCGTCGGCGCCGGTCTCCAGCACCAGCTGCAGGCAATCAAAGCCGTGACAGCTTCGCTACGAAAGGCCCCTGCCCCGACTGTCAAGGAGATTGCACGGCCTGGGCGAGAAAGGCTAAAAGACTAACCGCCGTGTTTACCTTCCCGGAGAAGGAGACGGCGAGGCGAGGTGAGGTACCTGCGTCGTACCCGATACCTGGGGCCTTCCCCCTTCAAACGTCACAACCCCAGCACGTCCTGTGTTTCCCCTGCCACAGCCCCAATGGCTGCCCTTTTGTTCCCGTCTCCACTGTTGTTTGTACGTACTGTAAATATACCAACCGGCTAAACACAGCCTTGTCTGTGCCACCCCTTCATTGTTTCTTTCCATGACAATATCGCCACATGATTATACTGACTATGACCAGTAATCATACCAAACGTGTGACCATTGGTTGATATGTCTGGAAGATGAAAGATGATGAATTATGGGAAATAAATACAACCAGGACCAAAAGCAGTAGGCCTCCAGCCATTTGGGTTTCAGAGCTATACTATGAAGCAACCTTCACAGCGATGAAAGAGGTGAATGTTGTTATGAGCAGGTTTTCACACATCAACATGAAAGAAAAGCCACCTAATAACGATAATGATTAAATACAGTATTAGCTAAATGTATTGCCCCTGAGCATTCTGGAGCTTTTGTGTGATATTCATAGCTGCTGTCATTGTTCTGTATGTGCCCTGGCTGTGAATAGCTTGAATAGTTTGTTGCCTTGCAATATTTTCTTTACTATTTTTATTCTTGAACATTTATAGGCATTTATTTAATACACCACACTCCAGCAAGCGACAAGTGTCAAGGAACATAAACATTGCACAGCAATTCTTTTCAATTTGCCTGTTGCAATTAACTGAATGTTTGCTCGATTCATGTCTTAAAATAGAGGCTCTATCAGCCCCTTGCTGCTGGGAGACTGAAATACACGGATACTTGGGAAGTATTAACCCTGTTACTGCTCAGAGGCCTACTTGTAAAAAAAAACAAAAAAACTTAAAAACAATAGAATGTAATCTTGTCCACATAGCCAGAACTTTGGGAGACTTTCCCGAATGACTCCTGTGTACCACCCATTTCCCAAAATCCATCATCCCATCCCCGTGGCACAGAATCTGTATCAATCCCCCTGCACTGACCATGCTCTTAAAGTCCTCACTGTCTATGACGAGTGTGTCAATCAAAACTTTCTACAAAACGCACGATAAACACAGACACAAAACAACCGTAGCACTACCCTTCTTACAGTACAAACGACCGAAATAATATTTAGCCGCGGTTTGACAGCGCGTGATTAAAGGCTTGGTTTTTTTTGGGAGGCATTTGGAATTTGTTTGTCAGGCGGCGGGCTCAGAAGGCACCCGGGCCCGTCGCTTTCCCCCCAGAGTGCGGTCTCAATTGAGCGTCCCAGCGGATTGAGACAGCGCTGAGTTTCAGCGCGGCTGAGTTTCTGGCACCTTCCGCGGCCACGTGAAGCACGGTGGCAGCTCCACGATCACGAGACAAGCTCACGTCCCAGTTACAGGATTATTTATGCTCCGGCTCGGGAAGTTTTCAACGCGGCTTCCGGAAAACTTTCTATTAAAAAAAATAAAATACAATACCTTCATATCAGCCTGATGTACGAGAGGAAGCCAAAAAAATAAAAAATAAAAAAAAAATAAAATAAAATCTTGCAGTCTTCATTTACCCAGAAGGGTATTTCTTAGCCATTTCAAAAAAGATTTCAAACAAATATTTCACGTATTTAAGGGACAGTACCTTTCTGTGTAATTTGGTTAACACCTGACCTCAAATACCAGAAGACTGCTAATTTTGTGAGTTTTGTGAATTAAGGGTTGACTGGAGTTTGTTCAAAATGCAAAAGAAAAATTTATTTCCATCTTAGAAGAGTTATCAATCAAATTGCAGTCATCCCAATAGGTACCATAGCTCTCTCTAATGAGCATACCGGTAATTAATTTGAAGTGTTTAGAAAAATGAGGAACAGATGGCCAGTGGGGAACATGTTGAGATTGTTGAATAGTCACTGCAAGTTCAAGACACAAGTCACAGGTGTCATTAGCTAACAATGATTAGGAGTCTGCAGCTATTGTCTTCGGCCTCCCCCAGCGCCTGTGGTTTTAAGTCAGCCAGCGTTCCTCAAAGTTAGTTTTGATCGTTGGCTCAGGTCAGGGAGGTGTTATCTGTTGTCATAGAGAACTGGTTTGGTGGACATGAGGGGAGAACCAGATATATCCCTTATTTCATTGGCTTACTGTAGCACAGTGGGGCACCAATCAGGGCCATGAGTATGCAGGTTTTCATTCCGACCAATCACTTCTACTGCTGATTTCGCCAATTAGCTCCCTCCTCTCTGGCCGAAGGTGTGTTAAGTAGTGAAATCAGAAGGTGTAGCGATTGGTTGGAATGAAAACCTGCATACTCTCAGCCCTCCATGTCACATTACATTGGTATTACATTACATTACAGGCATTTAGCAGACACTCTTACCCAGACTTACAGCTTACTACAGCGACTTACACAACTTTTACATAGCATTTACATTTGCATCCATTTATACAGCTGGATATATACTGAAGCAATGCAGGTTTTGCACCTTGCTCAAGGGTACAACGGCAGCGTCCTACCTGGGAATCGAACCTGTGACCAGGTCCTCACCCATTATGCTACACCGCCGCCCGCACGTGACTGGGCTCCACTGCACTAACACTATTTCACTGCCGTCAAAGTGCATTTAGGTGCCGAAAACGTAAGGGAATGTAGACAGGGTGGTGCCGTCCAGTAAAAGCAATCTATCCATCAAAATAAACTGAATTTTTGCAATTTACTGGAAAGTAGGTACTGTATGTTAACCACAGGCAGCCAGTTCCTGAAAGTCACCTTTGTGCCGAGGGCATTATGCTTGACGCACAAACGTCAGGTGGTCTGACTTTTACTTCAAATTCTACCCACTAAACAGCTTTTGAGACATTTGCATAAAGTTGGCCAAATGTTTACATAAGAATAATGTATACACGGAGAGGGAGTGACAGCTTCATGTTGCAGCACAAGCTTATCTCTCCAGCATCTTTGTAAAACAGACATATTAGGCAGCAACTGCATCACAAAAGTGACAACTTACAAACAGAATCCTCACGCATCTCACAGGGTCTCTAGTTGTGTGTATACTGCGACAGTGTCAGCTGCTTAATTGCAAAGCCAGCATAACCACCCAGAATAAAGTAGCCCACTTATTAATAACAGTATAGTGTGAATGTTGTTGACAATTAAAACTTGGCTATGTAATAAATTAGCATAAATCATGCAAAAGCTAGAAACTGAACAACTTTGAATGGTCATAACTTTAAAATCATCTGAGCCATTTCCAGTGGTGGTTTTAGCTTCTAGTTCCAGAAGTTAGAATCATTTATCACTGATAATGTGAATATATTTTGGAATCTACCTCTTAAAGTTTAGCCTTAAGTATTACAGAGGTCTGTAGCAAATTATATTGCTAAAGGTTGATGCTGTGAACATTTGGAAATTAATCAATGCTGTTTAACTAATGGACGATGGCATACAGAAGTGGTTAATGTGTGATAATGTAAAGCAAAGGGTAAAATCAAACGGCTTAAATCAAACACGAGAATATTGTCTTCCCTGCTTCCTAGGTTTGCATGTCTGTGGTACAATTCAATGGGTGCACCTTTCTGCTTAAAGAAATGTGTTTTGATACATTCAACTTTATACATAATAAATGGCATATATACTCGTGAGAAATTTGTAAAATGTGTGTTTAATGCCTAAGATGCATTAAGCCTTTAAGAATTCATTACAGGTATAGTCTGACACATGTTCTCACTAAAGCTCTAAATACTATATTGCATAACCTATATGCATGACACAATGAGCTTGCAATGAAGAAATGCTAAAATATTTAATTCCACACGTGTCGGTCTAGTGTTGTAGGAGGTGTGTAAAAATTCCAATCCTAGGAAATCTGGACTCAGACCGAGCAGCTGCCTTTTCCGCCACACACTCTTGACACCAGAATGGTAAAACATGAACTGTAACTTAAATAAGGCTTGGCAGTTAGGGATTGGTCAGGCACTTCTCTAGCCTTTCTGCCGCCCAAGGCAAGATTGAGGACCGGGGGATAGGGGTTGTGTTGGAAATAGCAATTGTGGACCCATTTGATTGCACCACCCCCCCCCCCCCCCCCCCCCACCCCACCCCACCCACCTGCAGACAGAGTCCATCCCCACTCCCCTCCCCATTACTGCCTAATGCCTATGGCATCTAAACTCTTTCAATACTGAAACAATTGACAGATAAGGACAGGCCATTCAGATTATATAGCTCATAAAATAATAAAGGAGTTATGTATAAAAGGGGAGGGATTTAATGTAGCATGCACTGGCTTATGACATCATAACTGTTTAGCCATACAGTTTGAAGGAAAGTTCTTTAATACTGCAAGTAGAGGGAATCATTACTGTGAGGGAAGAGATTTTGTTACCCCAGCAGAAAACAGTGCTCCTAGCCTTGCCATAGTTCACCTGTTAGAAAGTTGGCAGCAAGAAAAATAAAGCCTTAAAATATTTCAGGAAGTTAACTTTTTATACCACAGCTTTGCTGTACATTTGACTCAATGGGTCATTATTTCTGTACAATGACAGCTGTCTCACACCAGATTCTATTGTGTTGGTATCCAATGTTAGAGTGGATGAGATGATGTGAGGAAAAACAGCTTGGAAAGAATGAGAAGAAAACATAAAAGCTGATCAAGATATGGGAAAATCTGCCACTCAGAATCTGACCATCTATATCTAACATATCCCCTTTAACATGACACACTTCATAATAATTGTAGCTTTAGTAAATAGTGAGAACTATGTGAAATTAAAAAAGCTGTGAATGAAAAGTCATGTTTGTGGTTGCTAGGTGACTAAAATCCATTGTTTGATTTTTGTGGCAGAAGCTAGAACTGTATTAAAATCTTAATAAAATAATAATAAAATAATAAAAAATGTAAACATTTGATTATGTGGTAGATTCGTGGTAAATTTGGTTTCAGTTGCCATGAGTAAAGCTAACAAATGAAATTAGATACTTTAGGAAGTAATTCACTTTTTTTTCTTTTTTTTTACGTAACAGAAATGGATCAATGAGGTGCTGAGAGAAAGCAAAGGCAGTGAGGCGGAAAGCACTCTCAGGAAGCCCGAATTCCTCATCAGCGCTAGCGAGTCGAGTTCGCGGGACAAAGGAGGATGCGTTTGGTTCACAGTTTCCCTTTCAGCAGACTCCCTAATCCCACAAATTGCTCCATCTCAAAGCTCGGGTTCTAATTTAAACCCGTGGCTGTTTTTCCACACAGGCTGCATTCAAAGGGGGGCCTCTGCGGAACAGAGGACGAGAAAGCCAGAAACAAACGACGCTGGTGCTGGAACTAGTGGAAGCTCAATAAGGTTCGGGGCTTCTTTCGACAAGCCTGTTGCCTCGTGTTGTGTTCTGCGCTTTTAAATCAATACACTCCGTCAGTTTGCACTTATCTCTTCAAGAACCTTTCTGTATTTGTAGCTCCTCGCAAGCCAGGCTGTTAGCAGGCCACTCCACCCCATCATTAAACCAAATATACAACTGACGTGTGTGCTGATCCTTGCGTCAACAACTCTCTGCAGATAATTACTTCCTGGTATTCCTGTGGATATTATTTTTAACTTATTTCTAATCATGCCCTCATGTTCAACTGACTGAACTCAGTCCCCTTCATTATCCTTTTGCCTTTTGCTGAGTCTTAAGAGGTAATTTTCCTTTTTTTTTTTAGTGGCAACGGTAGTGCAACAACATGTCTAGGTGCAAGTGGATTTGTTCATTTCATCCTATGCAAATGTAATATTTTTCACCTCTGTCGAGTTTGGTAGTTTCTCAATCTGCAATAAACCAGTCTGTGTGGGTTGGACGGTGCAATATGGGGGCGTGTTGATGCTGTGCAAGTCTGGAGTCTAATGTGCTTTTTATAAATACTTAAAGCTTGTGTCTAACAGTAACATTGTCTTAAAATATTGCTTTCATCTGTCATTGATTCAAGGTGTGGCTCTACAACCCATATACCATTGTAAACCATACTCTTTGCGCATTGATGCAAAAAATTCCATCTCAATTGATAGCTAGGCAGTCCCTTCCCTCAAAGGAGAGCTGAAATTGACACCTCAGGTTGATGATTATGGTATTTCATAATCCAATAACTGTCCACAACAAGTCAAACAACTGCTAATACTATAGTAATGGTACTGATGTCATCAAAATCCCCCTCTGAGCCATGAGCAGTCTGTTTGTACATAGGCTAAGAAAAGTTGATGCATTATTTCCATTGAAAAAGCATTTTCAGGAACACTGAAAAATTAGACTTTCTTTGTACGTAAACTGGTGAACATGTCGTCGAACACTGTTCAACCGTATACTCAATACGCAATCCATGTTCTTTGTTTAACTTCAAAAATTACAAAATTGTTGTGCAGATTTCTGGTAATGTAGCATACATTGACAGTGGTGATAGCCGCAAAGCTAGTGGCCATTCGTGAAATCACAATGGTCCCCTTGGTAACCAAAATTGGAAAAGCCGTCCTCTTTGTTAAGACAATTCTGTGCAACCAAACGCATTGATCTAATGTTCAATATCATATCAACAGCTGGATGTTGGACGGGGAGGGGATGTCATTGTGCATTGGCAATGTTTGCTAGCTGGTGTTCTAGCCACAAATTCAATTAATTGATCCAGCTTGTACATTTCGAATCGACAAATTCAGCAATCTGCTGACTGGATTGCTTGGCTTAAATTCTACAGTATGTTATTACAGAGCAAGCAAGCTAGTTTAACTATGTGGCATCCTGTGCTTACAAATAGTATAACTTGGCTATCGGTTTTTATCTAATATCACTGCGACCAGCTGCTACATTGGATTTCTGCTAACTAGCCAGGAGGGAAGGGGCAATGGTTCCTCCCGACTGCTGTTTCAAGTTGGTACGCTGACATGCTGAACCAGTTGCCCTTACTTTTAGAAATTAAACATTCGCTAGTTGTCTGTCCAATGATGAAGCAGAATGTTAACTTTTAAGCAGGCGTATTCGAAGTTGGATTCGTTGAAAAGCCACTTTATGGCAGCTGCATCTGATCCAATTGTGTGATTACATGTAAATAACCTCGACAGTGATTGGAGCAAGGTTGCTGCGTCTGATCCAATCGTATACATGCAATCCTCAGCAGTGCAGTTAAATGTTTATGTATGCAGCACTGCATTGCATACATAAACATTTAACCTCCTGTATAATTGCTGCTTGACATAGATTTGCTCTCAAAATGTCTTAAAATGCACCAGTTTAGATTTGGGAAATATTTTTTTTATAGCGGAGCATGCCCCCCGAACCCCTCTAGAGGAGCTAGGTCTCATTACCTCAGAAGGTACGGCCCTGTTGACAGCTGAGCTGAGAACAAGAAGTAGGTCAGGGCGGAAAGCGATGGTAAAAACCAGTGCCTGGATTGTTTCTTAGTGAATTTAATTTGTGTGATAAGTAACCACTGTGAACAGATTTTGTACATAAAAGCTCTCCAAAAAGAAACCTTTGCACTGAAATACAGGGCTTGGCCAAAAACAGAATGAGTAAATAAAAAATATCCATTTTGTGGGGTTCCAGAGGGTGCCACTCCAAACCTTTTATCACTTTAGTAAACAATATAGAATAAATAAATACAAAATTATTTTTGGATTTCTTTGTTATTTCTCAGAATAAAAATGTCCTGTATTTTTACTTCCATAGGATCAAGGGATATGGCCATTTTGGTACAGAGGTGCTGTTTTTGTCAAGCTTTGAACCATGTTTGTACCATATATATTTTTGGAGATAACAGGTTTATTTAACACAGGGGGGAATTCTTACGAAAAAATCCCTGGGTTTTACGCAGGTTTTAAGGGGTTAACCCGGGGACGGACCACCACACCCAAGATAATTCCTTTTAATGAAACCTCTTTTACAACTGCACTGCAGGTGCACTGCAGTCTCTGGTCATGAAATTACAGAAATTGAGTTGAACATTAGCCTTAATTATCCACCGTGCTTGCCTTAACACAGCAGTTTGACAATTGCATCCTGACTGCAAAAATCCTAAGTCTTCCCTTATAACTTTTACATTCATAGCAGGAACAACCTATTTATTTGCTTTTTTTCCCCTAGAGTTTCTTGTGATGTGGTGCCCAGAACTGCACACAATGTGTGGGTTATCCTGGATTGGATGAGTGGGTTTGTTGAGGCGATGCCTGGGTGTTTTATTTTCAGAACTTAATGCTGGTAGTGTTAGCTGATCAAAAAATTTACTTGGTTTCGTCTGACACCGAGCGTCTCATTCTTGGTTATGGTGTCACACAATGGGATTTGTTTTGATCGGAAAATATGCAATATTGTATTGATATTGTTTCACGTGTTTGTTCAAAAATGTTTCCACTGTCCATCACTTCATGACGACTAATTTCCTAAAGAGTTTGACTAGTGTGGTTAAAAAAAAGAAGAACGCAAGTGGATTTCAGCTGAATTATAAGATACAAAGCACGTCGCTGAATATGAAGGTTCCAGCTTATGCCTGCTGAGGTACAGCCAAAGGACAAGAGGCGTCCACTGAGGATATATTCGGAACGTCACACGGAGGTTAAATCCGAGATGAGGGACAAATTCTGTCTCATAGACACGGTATGTAAAAAATGAGATAATCACCGGGCCTCTGCTCTTGCTGGATCTGAAGTTAATGTCAGAGTTGGCAGTGCGCTGTTGTGATGATACACACTGTAAGGCTAGGATGTGAGCTGTTGGATAAGATCAGGAACACTTATAATAATCAGGGCATCAGAGGCCCTGCTGACTCTGTAAATCAAGAGAGAGAGAGAGAAATTTTTTTTTACTGCTGTTAATTACCCTGGCAACACTGGTATCCAGGAAGGGGGGAAAAAATATGTCCTCATGCCACAGCCTGGGAAACGTAGTGAGGAATTTTCCAGAACTGAGAGCCGCGCTGGTGGTGGACCAGCTGCTGGGGAAACAGTTTCCAGGTCCCACGCCTGGGGAAATCAAGACGAGGGCGGGTGTCACCGGGGTCAGCTTCGTACCTCCGTGAGTGATGGGTAAAAAAAGGACTGATCTGCCGCACACACGTCAGAGCACAGGCGAGAGGAATAATAACTGTGCCGGACACACCGAAGGGACCCCGCCGCGCCCTCTGCTTAATTGAGAAATAAAAATGGCTCCGTGTCAGATGACCTAGGAGTGGGCCAGGCCTTCTCTGTCTCACCATCTGCAGGGGTGCCTTTCTCCTCCACATTTCACCACAGACAGGAATAATTTTTTTTTTTTTTTTTTTTTTTTTTATAAAAGCATGAATTTAAGTGGGATTTATTTTTGGCAGTTATAAATGCATTCGTGCCACTTTAGGTGTTCTGCCAGCAACAGCCATACACCAGCCTGATTCCTTACAGGCACACAGAGAGTAGGTCTGGTCTGTCCCAGCACAGGAGAGCTCTGATGTCTGTCAGTGTTTATCTGACAATGCCAAATCAATCTGGCACCCAGGGGAACAATGGGGTATTGATGGGCTGCAGCCAGCTTTGCTCGGTTGGTTTTGGCTAACCAGTCCTCCAAGAAATAGTCTGTTAAATAAGAAAGAATATTTCCTAGATCACTGGTTGATCTTTTTTTTTAATGTGTGTGTTTTTGTTTCGTTTAAAGGCATTAACGGCATTTATCAGAAAACTTACTTATCCAGAAAACTTACACAGCTTTCAGCCTTTTGCTCTTTTTTTTTTACACAGTATCCATTTAAACAGCTGGAAATATACTGAATCAATTAAGGTTAAATGCAATGCTCAGGGGTACAACAGCAGTGTCCTTACTGAGAATGGAACCTGCAACATTCGGGTTACAAACCTAGTTCTCCTACTGTTATTATGATTATACTGCACTGCCACCCATTTTACTACTGTAAATTTAATATTTTTTCCCCCAGTTATTCACCTGAATGTGATCCTACTCCACCGGCCTCTGTTCCTGTATCTTGAGATGGGGCTTCGGCGAGTTTCAGAATCACACAGTCGAATGCCACAGCAAATCAATGAAGGCTGCATTGACATGCTAACCATTGGGGACGGTGATTTTAAAGCATGATCACAGCTATTATATCAGCCGAGATCAGTATGTCGACAGACCGGGCATTAGGATAGCCTTCGGCGCCGTGTATCTGTTTTGAAACGTATAGCTTATTTGGCAGGTATGAGTCACGATTCTTCGCCTTTAAAGGGCCCAGCCCTGTTTACACTGTGCATTTCAAGCTCAAGAGATTTAGGCACGGAGAAGAAAATGAACAAAGAAAGTCTGATCAAAAATGATGGTGGCTTTATGATCAGACTGTAACTTCAGAGGACATTATTCTCATTTGAAGTTTAGATTCGATGCTTCTGAGGCATCCCCCATTTTGCAGTCACTGGTTTAGTCAGAAGAGCGATGAACCTAACGATGGTGGGTGGTGTTGGAATTCTGCGTTGTTACCAGTTCTTCCGAAAACAAGCACATGTTTAATTCACCAGACATTCAGCTGAGCCTGAAAAAAAAAAGGAGACAACTTTGCGGCTTGCGTCATTTTAAAAAAAAGGTAATAAAAAGAAAGACAAGAAGCAGAACATCATGGCCTAGCAGAGTTGTGCTTTTGCTTTTGACACTGGCGAAAAGGGACGCTATCAACAGACTCCACAGCAGTGAGATCGCCCCACATGGAAAAAAACGTGAAAGCAAGCATTTCAAATTTATTTCAAGATAAAATACCGCCAGTACATGTAATTATCTGGATATATTTGACCACTGTAGTGAAGTCTTACTAGAGATACAACTCAAAGCAGAACCAAAATAAATAATCTTTTATTTATTTTAATTCTTTTGTTGTTGTTGTTGTAACTTTGTGTCACCAGTTACTCGTGTTCCACTTGATCTGACAATGTACTAAGATCCAGATTAAGCCCTGTTGCTCTGTCGCACATTCAAGCCAGTGGAGTATTTGCCAGCTTTATTGCATTTGGGAAATTCAGAGAGAAGCACTTGGGCCTGAATGGGGAACGGGGAAGCTATAACACACTCCGTCGGATGGGTGCACATTGATAATGCATCCTTGTCACGGGAAACCATTCCTCTCTTCCTTGTCAAAGGAGGGGAGTTCATGTTAACCCCGAGGTTAAATCTAATGTACTGTTATTTGCATCCATCACAAACGGAGGTCCTTAATGAGCACTTTTGTCATTATGCCTTCATCTAGCCCATTCTGTCATGATTGCACATTGAGAGAAGAGGTTAAAAAAAGATTAACTGTAAATAAACTCTAGGTCACCTGGGGTTTTTTTTTTTTTTAAAGGTTGATGTCATGGCACAAATCTGCCATCTAAAAATTATGCATTTCTAATTCAAGAACCTCTCTCTCCATTGAGATTGAAGGCTGGCATTATTTACTTCGCTGTGACAATTTAAAGGTCAGAACATCAGAGGCAAGACTTTGGCTTTCAATTCTGAACCAAATAACTATTCATATTGAGGAGAGCACTCTTAACATTTATATTTAAATATCATGGCCAAAGGCTACAGTGTATACAATGTTTATGGATGGTTCCCAGTTTCATTGCCGATGAAATGCAAATTATCTCATAATATTCAGACAAAAGTGAACCATTTTGTAGAAACTGGAGCTAAAACAATGTTGTGACTGCCCACATGTTTTTAATTTGAATTTTGTAACTTATTCACCAAACACAAGATGTAGCTGTAAGCAACGGAGAGCTCACTCAAAAAAAAAAAAGATTTCCAGTGCTAGAAGTTAATTTCAGCAATGTAAAAAAATTTACTGTTTATTTTTGAAGAGCATGCTTAAAACTGAGAAAAGTGGCATTTTAGCACTGGGCCCAAGGAGAGATACGTATTAAAACGATACTAAAATTAACTACAGAGGGGGAAAAAAATAACTTGTTTTAAACATTCAGTAACAGTTCTTGCTCTTGTCGAGCACCTATCCCATTATCTTTGAGCAGGACAAGCATCGTTCTGTGCAGGATAAACCAATGGGAGAATAAACTGTGATTCACTGTAAGTTGCCCAAACACCTTCATGATGGAGTAGGGAGGTGATGGAAAATTTGAGCCCTGGAATTTTGCCACGCTGCCGATTTTACTGGTTCCATTAAAGCTGTGACTGATTTACACCCAGTGAGGTGACTTACAATTGGACGACTGACGTAAATTAAAGGGGGGGGGGGGGGGAGGCGGGAGACAAACACACACCCCAGATATTGAATTGATGAAGGTTACTCTCCTGCTATTTATTTTCTCTTCTTCTGTGGTTTACTAGCCGCACGGTGTAGCATCAAAACGCTGACAAGATGAGCGATCATAATATTAGAAGTTGCTTTTGGTTCCTTGCTTGTTGTTTGTCTTGTTCTGTAAGCAATCGTTGTACTGTCTGCTCATCCATGAGGATCAGGTGGTGGAGGAAAAAATAGTACATGAAAAAATAAAAACTTCCCCAAGGGAAACACTCCCCTGGTTAATCATGAAATCTGATGTGTCACTTATTCCAAGTACATTACTGACATTTAGCAGGCACTCTTATCCACAGCAAATTATTTTATTTATAGTACCCATTAATACAACTCCATATATACCAAAGTATTTCAGGTCAAGTACTTTGCTCAAGGGTACAACAGCAGTGCTTTGTATGGGAATCAGATCGTCAACCCTTGGGTTACAAGCCCAGGTCCCTAATTATTAACCTACACTGCCACCAGCACAAGTAGGCCGACAATCGTGTACAATCGTGAGTGGCAAATTGGATTATTGTGTGGTCTAATACGACCGTCTTAAATGATCTCATTAGCTATTATCTAAGAAAAGCTAATTTCAGATCGCCTTACATATTCAATATTATGATTACAGTGCGGTAACGTGCTACCTGACATGCTGCATTGCTGTGATAAAACATGATGTGTTTGTCATCATTTAATTTCATAAACATCATCTCCAGAGAAACCTACTGTACAGAGATTTTGTGCATAAATATTTAAAAGGTATGACTTTACATCCATCCTACTTACACAGCCAGATATATTGAAATGATTCAGGTTAAGTACTTTTCTCAAGGAGTAATGGCATCACCCCAGCTAGGAATCAAACGTACAACCTTCGTAACACAATTCCAGCTCCCTAACCATCACACGTAGTCATATGGTTACTGTACATTGATCTGTAATTATCATCCGCTTATGGCATTCCGTGTACTGAGGTAGAAACATATGCAGTACCATCTGCACTGGAGTAATGTAAGCACCAAGGAGCGTGGATTATTACCTACATATGTCAGAGCAGGACTGGAAGCGAGAAGACCCTCTGGGCTGCTGCGATGAAGTGCCGAGCAGCAGCCTTCAGGTGAGTTCGCGGCGCTCCTGTGGTACACAGGTATTCTGAGAGAGAAAAGGCTGACTTCTCTTCTAATCCTGAAAGTCGTGCTGGGAAGAGAGCACTGTGTGGTCTGTGATCTACCCTCGTATAATCTAACCGTGTCACATCCCACTGAGGAGTGTACAAACGGGACGGGAACCCGCCATCAAACAAGGTGAATGTCGAGCGGTAGGCCTGGAACGGTCGGGCGAATGAAGTTATTGTTCCTTTTGGTTTAATCTGGCCACGCATACACGCAGACATTTTTCCCCTCTGCCCTTTACACACATGTTTTTCCAGGAAATAAAAGTGAACGCGTTGTTTCGGAGGGGAAGTCCAACAAGCAACGACAAGTGATCAAGGGTCCTTCCTGATCCTGGAAGAGGTGGGGGAGATACATTCTCCGGGGGTTATGAACCAAGATACTCCACTCTATTTACCTGAATACCTCCTTTGGACTACGACGAGAATGTTTTTTAAAAAACTTATTTATCAAATAAAATATATATATATATATATATACCAGAGCAGTGTGTTGAAAGATATTACTTGTGGTGGTTATCAAAGGTGATTGTGAATAAGATGGCCTTGGATGAAGAAGGAATTTTTTTCCCCCCTCCTCTCTGCCTGACGACATAATCAACTGTACAAAATGAGCATGTGTCACTCTTAACCTTTATCAGTCATGCAAGCAAATGGACGCGTTTGCTTTCTGCAATTTTCCTTGGTTAACAGAACCGGTGAGAGGACAAGTAGATTTACATCACGGTTTACCACACTGTTTGCCCAGCGGTTTGAGTAAACCAAACCACCTCACGTGCGCATTCTGCATATCACTTTAGCTCACATTTTGTTTATTTTTATCAAGCAGCTGCCTGAGTTTCTTTTTCCTTTTTTTAATATTTTTTGGTTTGATAATGGCGTAATTAAAATAATACTTGCACACTCCGATGCTCTCTTCAGTATCATGCATAATTATGCAAATTTCATGTTATTTTCGAGGTTTGTATTGCCTGTCAGCTTGCTGACAAATACAAACTGCATGCACCATTTGCATGTAAAATATTCTTCAGATGTTACTGCAGGATTATTAAGGGATTAAAGTGTAAAAGATTAATTAATAAACAAAATATTAATATTGAAAAATAGGACCTATAAATGCATATTTTACTTTATTGCCAAGCAGTGTTTGTGAAAATGTGTTGTAAGCATATATTAAGGACATGTTAATTATCTGAACACAGGCCATACTGTCTATCACAAACATGGAACACATAGAGTGCAAAAATATAATTTTATTGTTCAATAAAGGTTTAGGCTACTGGATTCAAATTGTGATTATATTCCCTAGAAGAGACCATTGATTGTCTTAATTGTCTTTATTTTAAAAGTTTTATGAAGTTTTTAACCCAGTTATAACCCTTAAATTTTTAATAAACACTATTATATTATCGTAATCTGTTGAGCAGTCAATGGCTGGGTGGGTGTGTATCCTGCGCCACTCAAACATTAGACTCTATAGCAGTCTCTAACTCCAGATATTATACCTGAATAAAGAAGGTCTGATTCCATATGACTACACTTGAAAGCTATTTAATTGATGCTAGCTAATTGTCGGTGTCGCTGGGCCTACTTATCTTGCATTCTGTGACAAGATCCAGAAGAAAATGGACACTGCAAATACAAACGGTTTATTCTGATATCGCAGCGCCCATGGGCTCCAGGAAACCCATTTCTTGTAGGTCTCTTCATTTTTGTGAAAAGAAAAAAGCGTATTGCTTTCTTCCGCATTGCAGAGATGGGGCAATGCTTAGGGATTTTCAACTTAGCTTGCCTTACTAGCACAAAAGTGGCAAGCGCGTCATTTACATATTACATGTAGAAAAGATTTCACTGCACTTAAGGTTTTTAGTTACGTAACTAACACTCAGTTAACCCTGCCCACTGAAAACCTGGTGTTTGGCCAAGGGAGAACTCAAGCCAATTTTAAAACAGGCTTTTATACGTTTTTTCAGCAAGAATCATTTTGAAATATCCCTCGGTCGTTTGTGAATGCATAAAAGTATTAAAACAACACATCAGCAAAGGATTCACAGACCTTTAGTTTCCTGGAACTTTAATAGCCACCGCTGAGCATTGCTGTGAAAATACCATAGCACAAACTTATACATGGTGACAGTGGGTTCCTGCAGTGGCAATAATGGCTTGGTATTGAAGGGCATCATTAAGTCTTCCTTCCAAAGCAGGTAAATTCCCTGTTCCTGTGCAGCACACCTGTGTGCTTCACGGGGCTAAGAGAGACTCTGAGCAGAAGAGAATGTCAAAAAGTGCAAGCAAAGTCCTAAAGGAGACGTATTTTGCATTGGATCTGACAATACCAACAGGAAGGAAAGCGCACTGGGGCGTTTAAGACTGCCAAGGACAATAAAACAAAAAAAAAGTTAATCTGTAAATGTAAAATAAATGTCTCGAAGAACTTACATAAAAAATATGCCATTTGAATCACTGAAATGCATCGGAATTTCAGTATAATGAAAAGTATGTTGTGCAGAACTCAAAGGAATACCTATACTATAAAAGACTTATCAGAAATATATAATAAATCACACAGAGGGAAGATTTGGTAAACAATTCAGAAAGCTAATAATCTGTTTCCTCTTTGCAGAAAACTGAAATGAAAATGGGTAAGATGCAAGATAATACATCATTTTGTCTACACAGCCTGAAATCTCTCTCAAATCCCATCAATGGGATCTTCTACCATTCCAGAGGCTGATTTATTTGGTGTAAACACTATTTCATTGTGATAACAGTTGTGTGCTTCTCTCTTCAGTTAAATCAGGGAGAAAATCATGGACTGCCAGCTAAAAGAGCGATGAGGCTCGTTCAGTGTTAAATTGTAATCCAGTGTGTTAGGCACCTGTTGCAGCAGTACTCAATTAAACACAGTAGTTTCAACACTGCACTGTCTCTGCACTAAAAAAACAAACACCTTTTTCCACCACTTTTGAAATTTTGAAAACTTTTTCTTTAGGATTTGACACACATATATATATATATATATATATATATATATACTATGGACTCTTGCCTTTGTCCAGGAAAACACTTGAATGGACATTTGTAATCTTTATCAAAACTTGGATTCAGATTCAGGGGATGGGTGTGAGTGGGTGGACTGAGTGGGGTGAAGGGGTGGGGTTGGCTGGCATGGGGTGGGTAGGGTGATAAACATTTGTAAAATATTATTGGTAATGCACTGTAAGCAGCTGTTCTATATTAATGGTCATGTATATATATATAAATAACTGTTGCAAAAAGAGGCTTTTTGGTTGAACTGAAAATCTATTAAAAATATATATTTTAAAAAAACCTAATGGTTTTACAAAACCAGTTACCCATACCCAGTACAGTAAAATTATAAATACTACAATGTTGTGTGTTTCTGAAGCATACTATAACAGTTATTATCCCTGGCCTAATGAGGTAAAAAATAGAAATTAAAAAATAGGTTTTTCCAGGACACTGTAGTAAATATGCCTTAGAGACCAGCAATTGAATAATATCATTGATATATTTGACAGCTGGCACAAGGTCGGTAGAATCTGTTATCTTTTCTTTGCATGCTAAAATTGCTTTAATGTATAATAAGATAATAAGTGCTGCTTAACATAGGTTAATTTTAGCAAGCAACATGCAAAATTGGGAAATATAAACAAATAAATATTGGCTTGATAGAATTTTTCTTACTCATTTAAAGGATTCTAAAAAATAAATAAATAAAAAATAAAAAAACAAAAAGGAATCCACTAACAAGGAGCAATGTTTATATTTTTTTATTTTTTTTATTTACAGATGTAAATTCTTTACCCATATGTGGAAGGCATGTCACAAATCAGTTCTTTAGCTATGTCAGAGGTCACACTGCTATTCAAAACTATACCGATTGGTCACCCCAACAGTGTTCCCGAGACTCTGATCAGTCACACAAACTCCACCTTCCCGGTGGAAGTCTCTCTTGATTCCCAGAAGTGCTTCATTATACACGACACTTTATAACACTACACATATGGGCTTATCAACATCAATGTGCTCTCCTCCAAAACAATGTGGTGGGTATTGTGAAAGCTTACAGATACTTGCAGGCTGCACCAGGGGAGTCGGCTGGCTCTTACAACAGAACCCTGTGAAAGCTTTGTTCTATGAATGTTGAAGTTTGAATACCACAATACAATTGAGCTTGTAGCGTTACAGTCAGGGTTTCCTTTATTATCTACCTCGAGCAGAAACAACAGCCTCAAGCTCCAGACATCATCGAATTGTTAACGGAGTCAAATGTGACTCGATGCAGCTGCAAGGTCAGGTAATTCTAATCATAAGATAAAGCTTATGATACATTTAAAGCCCTTTACTGAAGTTATAATTAACAGGTCATTTGCATGGCAGATGGCACCATTGGCCACTATCCAATTATCTCAGCTCTAAATAACATATATTATTTGTCATTTAAAATCACCAAGGGACACGAAGGCACGGAAATTGACAGGAGAAGCTGGGATTAATGTTGTAAGTGTATTATATCCTCTTAAGACCTGACAATTCATTTTTGTCTCCTGTCTTCTCTGGTCGTAATCTCAAGAGCCACATATTCTACTATGCTATAACCTACACCACAAGGGACATTCAGTGAAAAAACAAATAAATAATATTTTAGGACATATTTTCACTGCAACATTTTTGTCAACCAAGACACTTGCATTATGTAAAAAAAAAAAAAGTAAATACTAAAAAAAAGTAAATACTAAAACTTTTTTTTCCTGCCGAGAAGAGTGACTTGTGAAGAGGAAATGTGAAATCCAGTTCGGAGCTCATCTCCAAATCCATCACTGGCTCCCCTATCAACAACACCACAGGACATAATGAAACAGCTCTCCACACTGTCAGATGCTCTGACAGCTGTAATCAGGGGGCGGGGGTACCTGCCTTCTGGTGGACGCATCACCTGCTTGGAATCAGACGTCTGCGCTCACAGCTTTTCTTCGCGAAGCATCTTATCAATTTTAATTTTCCCTCTCTGACTCTAGTAGGTGGGGCGGCAGTGTAGTTGGCTATAATGGGTAAGGAGCTGGTCTTGCAAACCTGAAGGTCGCAGGTTCAACTCCCAGGTTGGACACTGTCGTTGGATCCTTGAGCAAGGTACCTAACCTGCATTGCTTCAGGATATATCCAGCTGTATAAATGGATGCAATGTAAATGCTATGTAAAATGTTGCGTAAGTCTGGATAGGAGTGTCTCCTAAATGCCTGTAATGTAATGTAGTATATTTGCATATCACCGACGTAACTCAGATAAAACCAACCAACCTTATAAACAAAAGTGTATTAATTATAAGCACATTGTTGCGACTGCTTTGTCACATTTCTATGAAGGAATTGGAAAAAAAGGAATTTTTTTATGCACTTCATAAAAAAAACGTATAGTTCACTTGAAGTAGTGCCATTGGCAGGATATTATAGGCTATTGGTTGAAGCTGGAGGATGAATATCAGGGTCTTCCTGTCCAGCATTGTGCTGGTCTTCCTTGTCCAATGGGTTTCTGTGAATAGTCTTCATGGAAGCTACACAGTAGCTCTGGCCAGGTTCTGCAAGTGCACTTGTTGAGAGAGTAGGGGGTAAAGGGAGACAGCAGGAATACAGGTAGGTATAGAAATGTAACCGTGCGTAGCAGATAGTGCAGCACTTATCCTCGGTAGGGACAGACTGTAGAAGGCATACCAAGGAGGTGAGGAGCGAGGACAATGCGAGTGGTTGTGAAGGCAATCTGTAACTGTCTTTTCCCATTAAGAGCAGGCCCCCACTGACATGGAAGGAGGGGGGAGAGAGGGAAAAAAATTCACAATCCCACAAGAACAAGAAAGTGTTGAAACCATCAAGATAAGCTGAACATGGCTGTTTTAAGGGGAATAATTTCCACATGAAAATATAATGATAACAGACTATGCATGCTGGAGGACTTAAGTACTTGAGTCATCCCTGGGTCATGTCTTTAGGCTGTTACTGTGCAGCACTTTGCACGTCTTCATTTTTTTTTATTGTTTCATCCTTTTAGATTGCCTTATGGAATGCAGTGGGGACCTTGATTATCATTTGCGTGTAGCTGCTTGATTTCACACTGAAGGGTTTGTGGGTGCACGGACTCTGAAGGCTGAAGATGGAAATTGTGTGCAACAGTGGTGTGCTGGTGAGTTACTAAAATGCCCTGATGTGTATTGCATTAAATTGCTGAACTGTGTTTTTCTTGCTTAAAGTACAAAGCAGCTTGTTTTAAAAAATAAAGAACAATTGCTGACTAAATTTAGGGTGCAGACTCACTGCAAACCTAATCATGCAGGAGCAAATTGATAGTATATTTGAAAATCTGGAAAGGCCAATTGTTAATGTTTCCTCAATTTTTTCTTTCAGTGTTGGCTTTGGACACAGCATACGAGAGTGTACTTTGTTTCTAACTGCTGAGTGTTTTTCCTCAGAAAAATATAGGGTAAATACAGTGGTGAGGAGCCCTTCAGATGTTTAACCTGTAGATGCCTACTGTCAGACAAACCACCATCAATGTTGTTCCATCAAATTGTTCCGTGTTCCTTACATGGCTATGGAATGCTGGTGCGATTGGGCTCTGATCTAGTGCCATCACCACTCTTATAGTCATCGAGATACCGGTAGAGATATAATGAATGGGGAATCTAATTTAGTCTGAACTTCAATTGATTGGAAAAAAAAGAAAGAAAGAAAGAAAGCTCTCTATGATTTATGAAGTGAATTCAGTGGCAAGCCTGTCTTAATCAAATGTGAAAATACAATATTTATGTTCAAAAAGACAATTTGCAAATTTAAATGAAGCTTGAAAATGTAAAAATACAATCTGTATGTATGAAAAAAAAGATTAACAAATGCAATCAAAACTTGAACATGTAAAAAAGCAATCTTACATGAACTATATCAAAATGAGCATGTGTACAAATCAATTTTACACAGACAAGTCCAGTTTCTTTCCACAAAATAGCTTTCTACATGAGCACTATATCTTCACACGCTTCCTCTCATTGCTGCGGCATTCCCTGCCCACGGTTAAGGTTTCTATTTTATAGATTCACAAAAGTAGAAGAGTGTCAATTGCAGAAACATTGACAGGCAGCTCATTTCCCCCATCATTATAATCAGTGCTACTGATGTAAACTAGCTATTTGTTTAAAAACATAATTCACTGGTATACTGTATCTCTATAGCAAAGTGCAATTATAATGATGATATGCTGCGTGTGATTTAACTTTGATGTGCTTTATCATGGCAATGACAACAATGTAGTGTTTTGTTGTCATGACAACGGAACGATGTAAGAAGTTTCTTGCCATGTCACATACTGACATGTCTTAGGTGTCATGGAAACGCCCAACTCTGACACTTGCCACATTCACATTTTATGTTTGTTCATGAATGTGAAAAACAGCGTCAACAATGTCAAAGATACAGAGTAATCATCTTCGTGTCCCATTAATTTTAGGATTCTTTGAATGTCATGTTAGACATGAAACAGTACAGCCCCTGAATTTATTTGAGTTATCAACCTCTGAGATGCTGATACCACATGTACCCAGCAGATAATCCAGGTTCTACTGTGTCCAACAAAACAAATATGTATTTTTAGTCAGTATTTTAATTTAATATTTAATTAAATATGTTCTTATTTTGATTGAACTACTTTTAAAAGTGTCTTGATTTACACATTTTGCAAGTTCTTAACATCTTTGTGTTCATTGTTCTCAGGTGTTCAGTTATCAAACCTTTCCAGTTTTGGTCATGAGTCTTTACTCCAGAAAAATAATCCTGGTGCTCCAAATAATTCCAGTCAATGATAACACGCGCTGTGAGATGGAATAGTTTTCTAGTGTCGGTGTGAAATTAACTTTGAACCCAATTGCGCTTGTGGGTCTGGTCCTGTGGACTGAAGATAATTTGACATATGTTCTGTGGTAAATTTCATTAACACCATTACATTGAAGAAAAATAAAAAATAAAAATACTGAAATTAAATTCCCTTTGTATCCTATGCTTGATTTAATATTCAATCTTCAAGGACTGAAACCAAACAATAATTCAACAAGTCAACAATTCAAAACTTCACAATGGGTAAGAATTTAACTAATCGGATATATTTGAAAATATACACTACAGTTCCAAAAGTATGTGGACACCCCTTCTAATTAGTGGTTTTGACTTTCAGCCCCACCCATTACTAACAGGTGCATACAATAAAGCATACAGCCATGTCAATCTCCATTGACAAACATTTTCAGGAGCATGGGTTGTAGAGAAGAGCTCAGTGACTTTCGACGTGACACTGTCATAGGGTGCCCCCTTTCCAAAAAAAAAGTCAGTTCATCAAGTTTCTGTCCTGCTGGAGAGAAATGCCTCAGTGAACTGAAAGGTACAGGAGCGGCAGCCCAGCCAGGAAGCAGTAAGCAACACGAGCTCACAGAACGGGACCTCCGAGTGCTGAAGCGTGTTACGCGTAAAAAATCATCTGTCCTCGGTTGCAACACTCACTATTGAGTTCCGAAGTACCTCTGGAGACAAACGTCAGCGCAAGAACTGTTCGTCGAGAGCTTCATGAAACGGGTTTCCATGGCCGAGCAGCCGTACACAAGCCTAAGATCACCGTGCACAATGCCAGGCGTCGGCTGGAGTGGTGCGAAGCACATCACCACTGGACTGGAGCAGTGGAAATGTGTTCTCCGGAGTGATGAATCACGCTTCGCTATCTGGTAGTCTGACCGACGAATCTTGGTTTGGCGGAACACATAGTGCCAACTGTATGGGTCCAAATAGTGGCACTAAATATATATTATTTTCTATATCTGTATACAGTCAAATGTAAGAATATAAAATTTTATAAATTCTTTCAAACTTGATTTGAGGAAAAAAAGTCCTTATAACCCCAAGCTAGTATAAACATGTGATTTTGTTTTTAGCTCTTAAAATATGAAACGGACTTGAATAGCTGAAAGAGCTTCTCTTTCGCGGTTTGTTTTCACAGAAGACAGACACTTTGATCAGCCATCTGCATCTGGAGAGTGTGAAATTACACTTCTCAGATGATCAGCCAGTAAAGAAAACATCAGCTCTACAGGGCATACAATTAGAGCTGAAAAATAAAACACTCATGTGAGCTCCCAACATGTGAAGATTACACATGAACTTTAAAAATAATCCCACTTGTAAGATGTGAACGGAAAAACCTATGCCATTAACCTATGCCATTTTAAGTCATGTGTTTTGTTTTCACATGTAAAAAATTTTAAAAGCCAGTGACACGAAAATGTGAAGATACAAATGATTCAGTGTGACCTATTTTCTTTTCACCTGTGTAAATTTTTCATTCATATGCATGGAAAAAAAAGCTAATCACATCTGAAAATTCCCAGTTCACATGTGACATTTTATTTTCGCATGTGAAATAAAATATATATGTTGAATTCACATGTGAAATTGTGATTTTCTTTTATCTTTTCAGAAGGGAGGACATAAAATTAGATGCACATGCTCTAAATACGCAAGGGGAAATGCATATGGGAATGTCACATTCATATTTGTCCTTATGCAGCTGCAATTGACAGGTAAATTCGCATTGTGCATAAATCATTATACCCCGAGCAGCTCATGGGCCTGTGTAATGCGCCAGTAAAGGATGCCGTGTTGGCACACCTGGGTTCAGAGCAAGATGTCAACCATGTCCACCGCAGGCTTGGCTTCCTTTCCTCGCCGCCTCTCCAAATATGCGCTATTCTGGGAGCGAGGTACCGATCAACATTGCCAAGATCATTAGCTCCTGCATTCCCCCGTGGGCCGCGGGCAGAAAATAACTTTGCCTTTATTTCTGGCATCTGCAGATACTCAGTTAAATGAAGATATACAGCCCCCAGGTCCACAGGCGTTCTCAAGGTAACCTCTGTTGTCAGCGAGCATTTACTAATGTGGGCTGGGAGGAGGACTTTGAGAAATAATATGCCCACCGAGGTAATGCCTCTGCAAAAAATAATAATAAATAAGGAAAATTCATTTTCATGGGTGAATTTAGAAAGGATGAGTTTGCCGTCAGATTCCCCAGGAGCAAAAAAAAATAAACCTGCCACTTACCTGCTCCTATGAGCTGTCACACATTTGCATTACTTAGTTACTGTAACTATAGAACTATGGTTGACATTGCTTGGTAGCCCCTGGCTATCACTACAGCAAGATTATGTAACATTGCAGGCAATAAATGTACTTTGTGTGATAAAAAATAAAAAAGCTTTTTGTGCTTTAACAATGATGGTTGTCTGGATAATAAGTCATTGAATTGGTGCATTGATATGCAGCTACTAACAACAACAACAATAATAATAATACATTTACAGTGCATTCAGGAGACATTTTGAAGCACAGCCACGTACACAGATTACACTTTAGATACACTTATGCAGAAGGATATTTAATGAAGCAATTTAGGTTTAGTACCTTTGGTCAGCTTTCCCCACCTGGGAATCAACCCTACGAACTCTGAGTTTCAACCCTTAGTTCCTCACAAGTATCTCTAGTTCCTACTGGAGGCGGCATAGTACAATGGTTAGTAATAATACCGCTAATAATGCTTCATAATGAAAGGGAGGTGAAGTGTGGATGCACTGCCCAGTAGAAGCAACCTAGGTGATGCATGGCAGCCATTTTGCAGTCAGTCACCACACATTGGTCATTGCTGTTCTATAAATGGCATGAAATGTTGACAGCCCTGACCACAGTGATACCTGGATCTAAATCAGCGTTGTATTTATCTTTGACTCACAAATAAGTGCAAATATTGTTTTCCCTGCAAACATAATTTTGTTAGCTTAGAAAGCACCATGTTTTTACTCAATCCAGGGCTCACTGAGGATCCGGTACTATTTGTTGACTCAAACTTGGCAATTAAACAATGATCCAAGGACAGCTCAAAGTTAACCAATACATCATTTCTTATGGATGCATTATGTCCTAGGGAAGTTTATGTGGTGGAAAATCTTTTTTTTTTTTTCAGGAATTTTACTTCGAAAGGATTTGGAATGACTAACGACATACAAGGGATCCAGGCTACAAAGAGGCTGAACTCCCACATTATATGGATGTAATAGGAGGTGGTGTTTAGGCTACTCCTTATTAAAAGGTTTTACAACAGCAGTCTTCAATACAAGTTGGAAATCGGCAGTTAAAAGAGCAGTTTACAATGGCTCACACCTCATCTGATAAATAGTTAAAACATTATCTTCATAGATTTGATTATATTTCAGTTTAAAATCACTTGTGTTCAGCTGGCATTCTATTAAGACAAACATGAGCAGCAATAGTACAATTTGCCAGAGGATTATACTTAGTTAGCCAATTTTAAAAAAATAAATTATGATATTTTAGAAATTTTTTAGCACACTAGTTTCTGTTGAGATGCCAACCGCTTTGACAGAGCTTGCAAAGCCAGTGCTATTCAGCTGGGATTACTTGCTTTATAAGGAATGGCACAGTCGGGAAACTGACAACCTGCAATTTGTGAGCTCACCCTAAAAAATGTCCCTCAAAGTACATAGCAACCTTGTTTGCCATGCAGTGGAAAACACGGGTGGGTTTCTTATTTTGAGAGCCAATTGAAATGAAGTCACTTATATGTATGTACACAACACATGTATGAGAACCAATGGCAATAAGGACCTACTGTGTCATATATAAGGACCTACTGTGTCATATATACGTTAGATAACGTGTATGAGGGTTTGTATATGAGGTTTGAGAAACTGATTCACCTTAAAAATAGAAAAGGTCATTTTCTGAGTTAATAGAACTGTAGAGCGGTGGGTCTCAATATCTACAGTGGGAGCCTATTGTCGGTGGAATTGATTTGGAATGCCACTGAAAATACTGGTCACCGTACTGACTGATATCAGCTGGCCACTGGCAGTTGAAAATTAGTATTGTGTTTCTGTCTGCATAATGCCATAGAATTGCATTAGTATTTTTCCTATATAACAAAACAGCCACATGCACATTGATATAAGCTGAGGGAGCAATTTTGATGAGGGGAGAACAACAGGCCACAAACTCATTATAAATCAGTCAAATTTTTACTCATCTCAAATACAAATACAATGTAATTTACCATTCAAAATAACAACAATGGCATATGGATGCACCTAAAATACAATTACAATTAAAATAGAAATTAATGATAATGTAATAAATGCAAAATGGGGAAGAGGAATCATCAATCATTATTAAAACTGACGCAGAGCAGATAGCGGGAGCAAAGTTTAAGCACGTTCCATTTGCACGGGGGGATGACTGAAAGCATAAAGAAATAAAGCGGTGTGGCCTTAATGCTGGCGGGCAGTTCAATCCAACACTGGGAAATGGCTGTTTGCTACAACCGTCGCCCTGTGAGTTCTGCCCCTCGTCGTGGTTCACAATAGGTGCTTTATTCACAGGAGAACCCGTCTGCCAAATTAGTGTCGATAGAGGGTCAGAATTGTCAAAGCGATAGGATGGGAGACAATTCGACTCATTCAGCCGCTCCCGCTGAAAGCAAACAGGTTCTGGGGATAGAAGGAGCTGCATTAAATTACGCCTTCAGACTCAAGTTCAAAGATGTTATGAAAGGTCCATTAAGAGATGGGAAGGCTGACTGATTCGCTTGTTCTTCATTAGGAGATATCCTGACAGACCAGTTCTATATTTCCCAGTGAAAAATAGCCAAACAAATCAACAGGTCCTGTTGAGTCAATGTTATGGATTGATAGTTCAGGATGATTGAGCAGTCTGGCAGGCCATCTTTCTGTTCACACTATAAGGCATTGTAATCAAAAGACTGATCAGCAATTCAATAGATTGAGCAGGAGGAAAAAAACTAAAACCAATCAACTGAAAATAATTAATATTTGTGTGCTTGACTGCTGCTGGCAGATTGCTTTTTCTGTACAATAATTAAGGTTTCCATTACACAACCTTTATGTTGTGTTAAAAAACACATTTTTCCAGAAAAACAATCATTAAAAAAATACTTAATTTAATATAGAATATGAAACCTAACTAGCTCACTACATGCAATTCAAAATACACGATCTTTGGGTGCTGCTGGGTGATCTGAATGGTGACAGATAATAGGTCTGGAGTTTATTTATCATAATTTAACCACATATATCACCACAACGACTTCGACTCTAAATGTAATTTATTTTGTAATACACCAGTATTTCATTACCACAGATGAACAAAATTTTTAGATGCAGACATAGAAACAGACGGAATCATCAATGTGCAGTTAGTAGGGAAAAACAATCATACGGTTAAACAGCAATGTTATTGTTATGTTACGGTCTCACTAAATTGCCAGTCAAGAGAACAAATAATGGCTGCTTGATGTAAAGAAATGAGAAAATATAATTACATTTTTAACGGGGAAGTATTGAAGAAATTTGACAACTCTTTTAAGGTGCCATCAAGTATGCATCCAAACCTAATTCTAATGCTAATTTTTTCTGCAGTTTGTTGTTCACATTAATTCATTGTCTTCCCTTGCCTGTCCTAAATTAGACCGTTTTAAATGACTAATGAATGCTCGTTGATGCTAGGCTACAGTTGTACAGTTCTATTATCCTAAATGTCATATGTAAGCTATGACTGATTTCCTGCAGTATTTTAGGACAGGCTATGAAGTACATTTTAATAATGTTGTAATAATGTATACATCAGTGGTTAATTAATGGCACCTTAATAGGCTGTCACTGAATATTAGTGGTTTAAAGCATTAATCAGTTTTTACAGAGCTCAAATTCAGTGCCAGACTCAAAACGCACTGAATGCATACAGTTCTATGGGTTTTATTTGTACTCAATTCTTTTTTACATGCAGTGCATTTTAATAGTGATCAGGCCTTGCCAACTTAAAATATGGGGGAAAGCAAACTATAGGCCTAATCTGAATATGGAAATAAAATAAATAAACCTAGCGATTGCTAGCCTACTAGCTATATCTAACTTAGATTAGGTCAGATATGATAAGTATATGTGTCACCTGTAATACACGTGGAACATGTAAGGCACATAAATTTTTTATACATAGTCTTCATTTACAGGAAAGCAATCTAGAATTTTCTACATGAACACATCTACCATTGCATTCATATCCATTACCATCCCTAATAACATATTGCCGTAGATTTTACTTTGAGATGCCTTCATTGCAATCTTTAGAAAGTATCCTTGATACCTGCAACACCCAATACAATCTTTATTTCCAAACCTTTAACTGTGTGGTTACTGTTACACTAAGGCCATAGTGTACATACTCCTCACTTACTCTAAGCATGGTCTGCCATCGTCTCTGAATGTACCCTTTTGTATCCAACTTGTATTGGCTCAGCTTGTTCCAAAAGATGATCCACCTCCCCATAAACCTAAACCCCAATTTCCAACGTCGGTTTTGTCACTATGAGCCAAATCTCCGCATAAAATCCTTCTTTCTTCAGCTAACAAATGGAACCAGCTCTATTCCAGAGAAGACCACTGCAGAGATTCTTCTCTGCATCTTAGTTAGCATACATTAGCTGTGGAGACCCTAAGGGGCACTCTAACCATGTTTGCATCTCTTCCCTTTCTCCGGAACATCATTTGCGCCGCTGCAGATGGCACCTATCGCACGCCTATAAGGATCGCAGCCCTGAATAAATGTGACAAGTAACATACCTGCCTCCGAAACCCTGGAGGCAAGCTTCTGTCCATTAATGTAATGTAATCATATGCTAAATTTAGATGATGCATTGTGTTATGCTTGGCTATTTAGATCATCATCCTTAACAAGCTTCAACATGACACAGAAAGAATCTTTTCTTATGCCATATGCAAGCATCCCTATTCATGAAATTATGACACAGGGGACATCGCTGTACCACACATTGAAGTGATACATTTTATTTCAATGCCTACAAGTTTATAACCATAGCCACGTTTACATAATCTATGCATTATTCAATATTATGTTAGTGATGGATGGAAAACACAAGATGCATAAAGCTTGAAAATGCTCATCTTCATTCTCGTATGTAATTTAAATAAAGGTTGACCATTTAAGGTCGACACAAATTCAACTAATTTCAAATAGACCTGTCTTGAGTAATTTTTAATTCTACTTGCTGCAGATTTTCCATGCAAAAAGATTGTCCTCAATTCCCACACCTTAGATGCAATGAGCATGTATTGTTTGTCTTGAGTATCTTCAAAAGTATACAAATATTATGTTATTCAACTCATTAGTTGTATCATGTTTATTTTTTACTCATTTTCAATATTGTACAAGTCAAATATAAACACTTCAATAATCCATCATTGAGTTTTATATCTGAGAAGATGTCTATAAACTATAAACTGAATCTGAGTTTAGCTAAAAGAAGAAGTTAAGATATTGGCACCTGCTGCAAATAATAAATACTACAGGCACAAATCTTTCATGCACAAAAATTATTTTTGTGGGGATTCTACCAATAAAAGAATTAACCCTTGATACCAAAAAGACTTTTCTCCCTATCATAGGATGTAGGAAATGACAGTTTGTCATTTTGAGGTGGGGGGAAGATCCAATTATGTGTAAATATCCATGATGTTTTGTTGAAATTGCTTGTAAACCTAGAAGACACATGTAAATGATATGTGTGACTTCCTCTGTGCTTCCCTTTGCATGGCTTCACTCTTCTTTTTGCTTTAGATAATCGTTTTTCAAGTTTCACTTACTAACACCACAAAAAAAGAACTTGTCGAGAGTAATCACACAAGGCCTCAGAGCGTATTGCACAATATTCTCAGTAGGTTCCTTTCACAGTTCTAATCACTGAGGACTTCTGGACACAGAAAATGAAACGTTATTATCCCTCAAAGCTATGGTGTGATTCATCGATTTGTATTTCCTTTTGTCAAACGTAATATAAACAAGATATTTAAGGCATTTGATGCTGAGAATGACACCTTTTGACATTTATTTGATGAGATTATTTAAAAAAAAAAAAAAGGAACAGACTCTCAATACAAAGAAATATGTGTAACAGAATTTAATTAAATATGTACGGCAGAGATCCTGGTCAATGTAACGAAACAGAAGATGAAAGAGGAAAATATATGTTGGGTTAGGAACAATTTACAGGTGAAATGTTAAGAGTACTTGTAAACTACTCTATCATGTTCATGGGTTACACGTGTGAAGGATTTCTCCTCTTTCAGGCAACTGAAAACTACAATAAATACTGAAATAAGTAGTCACTGTGGTTTTCTGCCATGCATTTTTAATGAGCTACAGCTTGTGCAGCTGCAGTCAGTATATCCTGTGGAAAAACAAGGCTCCTCGAAGATCTCCTTGGAAACAAAGCCCCTTCATAAGATAATAGCAACCATCTTAATTCAGTATATTGGTAACAGAAGCTGTTGCACTGGATTAAGATGGGACTAGTTAAGACACAACCAAATGTTATGAACTGTGCATTGTTGTGGTTCAGTTTAACTGCTAGTGCCACACTTTTATGACAACCACTGTCATGTTTGTTTGTTGCTCATCTAAAGGCGTGGCTGGGCTCAGCTGACCTCAATAGACCAATGCCTAGTGAAGTAAGCTGAAAATTTACAGACACACAAAATTAAATATGCTAAAAAGGATTATGAAGGTGTTTGAAGGGGACCTAGAAAGTGCAACTGCTGCTATTTAAATTAAAATTGTATATACTGTATATAGACTAGAAAGACCATGTTTACATCTGGCAATTTGCATTGTGCTAAACTGCTTATATACAATAAACATACAGAGAGCTCCATAATGTTTGGGCCAAATACTTTTTTCTTTATTTGGCTCTGTGCCCCACAGTTTTATATTGGTTATTAAACAATCCACATGTGGTTAATGTGGACATTCTCATCTTCTATTTGAGGACATTTTTATACACTTGGTATCACCACACAGAAATTACAGCAATTTTATACATAGTCCCCCCATTTCAGGGCACCATAACATTTGGGACAAATAGCTTCACAGGTGTTTCTGATTAGTGATGTGTGTTCAATTGCTTCCTTAGTGCAGGTAGCTTTCAGTATCTAGCCTTGATTCCAATAGCACTTTGCTATTGGCTTTTGTCAACATGAGGACCAGAGTAGTGCTAATGAAAGTCAAGGAAGCCATTATGAGGCTGAGAAATAAGAAGAAAACAGACAGAGACATACCCTAGGCTTATCAAAATCAACTGTTTGGAACATCATTAAGAAGAAAGAGAGCACTGGTGAGCTCAGTAATCAAAAGGTCCTGGTAGACCAAGTTGATGGCCAAAAAAGTATTACCATAATGAAGAAAAACCCCTAAACACCTGTTGGGCAGAAGAGAAACACTCTTTGGGAGGCAGGTGTGAATGTGTCAGTGTCTACGGTCCTCAGAAGACTTCACAAACATAACTACAGAGACTATACTGCAAGATGTAAAACACTTGTTAGCCACAAATACAGGATGGCCAGGTTACAGTTTGCTAAGAAGTATAGAGCCTGCAGAGTACTGGAAAAACATCTTCAGGACAGATGATTTACTTGTATCGGAGTAGAGCAAGAACAAAGTGTGGAGGCCAAAAGGAACTGCCCAGGATTCAAAGAACCTCTCCCCCTCATCTGTGAAACATGGTGGGGGTGTTATGGTTTGGGCATGTAATGTACGGTTGCCACAGGTACTGGCTCACTTGCCTTCAATGATGATGTAACTGCTGTAGCAGAATGAAATCTGAAGTGCACTGAAGCATCTTATCTGCTAAAGTTCAAGCAAATTCCTCAAGTCATTCGACAGTGCTTCATACACAAAGACAATGATCCGAAACATACTGCTAAAACAACAAAATAGTTTTTCAATTGCATGCAAAGGATGTGACAAAGTACAAAATAGTACAACTTGCATTGACATTATGTTGATATGTCCAAAACAGTGTGGTGCCCTGAAATTGGGGACTACTATGTAAGAAAATTTCATCAATTTATACTGTATATTGTGAAACCAAAGTGTATAAAAGATAAAATCTAAGAATGTGCATTTTAACTATCTGTGTACTGTTTGATTACAAATCTAAAATTGTGGAGTACAGAGCCAAATCAAGAAAAAAATATATGTCTTTGACCCAACCATGACAAACATACAAACATTGTACTTAGCCATTTGTTCTCCCACAATGTGGAAAGAAAAACATTTAATTAACTTATAAATGCAAGAAACATGAGTCTTCTAAACAGAGCAACCTGACATAATCAAACATATGTAAGTATCCATAACAACGGTAAGTAAACAAACATGGAACAACATGGAAAAATAGTAATGACGGTAATTTAGTAATGAGAGTAATTTTAAAGGCATTTGTTTTATTCAGTCTTTGGTAATTACTGTGTTTGCAGATTTGCTTTAGCAATATTAAATCAGCAATGCTCACAGTATTGGAGAAAAATAAATCTGTCTTTCAGGACTGGCCAGAGATACAAAACGCCATCTACCAGCTGATATGCAGCTTCATTTATACATACCAGTCAAGTTTCCCTGAAGGTGATGCGGAGTTAAACCTGCTTTAATATGGCACATTGGAAAACCACATCATTTTTATGCTACATTTAACCCTTTAAAGTGATCACCAGTATGTGATTAGAATGTTGTTAACTGAATATTCTAATGCTGATGTAATTGAAAGCAATGGAGTTCTAGAGCACTGACTTAGAATTTTGAAAAAAAAAAAAAAAAAACCTTCAGAAAACACACATGCAATACACTCATTTAGCCTTGTATATTTTAAGACACTCCCATTAAACCGGTAGTATTTTTGCATTTTATTTTATCTGAGCAGGCAGAAAATACATTACAGACTGTTGCAATTGGGGCTAAAAGATAATACCCATCTGGGGTTCAACACAGGCTTTTCATGTGACCAAAAATCATAAGTTTGCAATTGTGTTCAAAAGCCTACAAGTAGTGAATGATCTTGTGTTAAACCGTCCATGTGTATATCTGCAGCTTCCATTGGTTGAAGCAAAATATTTTACCTAAAGGATTTATCCATTTTACAAAAGAGGAGTAACAATAACATTGGCTGAACTAAAGTTCAAAAAGCATTTTGTAATGGGATACATATCCTTGATGTTCCCAAAAGCTTAACCAGTCCACTTGCATTTCCATTTTCAGCGCTCATATTTGTTCACTGTTGTTTTGTAATTATCCTCAAAGTACAATGAGCAATGTCTTCTGTCTTTTCCATTTTGAGACCACAGCAGGAAAATACATTTTCAGCAGATTTTAAAAAACTATTGCTTTGTAGTTCATAATATTATTTGTGATTAATTAGCTGAGCATTTATTTGGGCAAGCATTTTGGTTTTTACACATTTATAAATCCAGCTAGCACAGAATGAAACTGTCACTTTTTACAATGTTACAATAAGGCTATGAATTTATCGGGGAGAGTAACAAGTTTACTACCAATAATACAAATATCCAGAGTTTTCTGCCGCGTAGTCAAGTCCTTTAGGCAAGTTCTTCTGTACATTTGCACTTTTTACTGTGACAGCTGTTCCCTCAGTAGCGAAGGGTAAGAAAGGGAGGGGATGTTAAGATTGGTAGCCTACAGGCACTGCTTTGGGAACATACGCCTGAGCCCTTTCTATGCGATGGGTTTGATGAAAAGTATGTTTTGTGAGACTTTACATGAAACGAACGGTGCATATTTCAAGTCCTAATGAACACTGCTGTGCCTTTGATGTCATGACACTGGTACATTAAAGTCTCTTGTGTGAATATAATGGATAGACAGTTTAAATAAATAATTATATGCAATTCTGCGCCAACAGAGAAAAGCATGGAATACTATGCAACACAGAAAATAAAAGGGGAAAAACCGCTATATGGATATTACCCCCCCCCCCCCCCCCCCCCCCCCCCCCCCCCCCCCCCCCCCCCCCCCCCCCATTAGATATGGTGCACACTGAGGAGGCATTAAAATCAACTTGAAATTCAAATCATAATAATAATAATAATAATAAATACGAAAATTCTTTAAACCTTTGTTAAATGAGATTCGGTTTGAGAAAGAATAGTCCAGGTATGTTTAAAGAGTCCTGGGTCACTGTCCTGGAATCTCTTCCTTACGTGCTGAATTAATCTCATTAATCTCTAAATTAACCTACAGTCAACTACATGTTCACTCATTTAATGCATTTAATGATGTTCCTTACTCTGATTTTGCATACAGTGACAAGAGTAATTACATTTCCATAGTAAGTCTGGAAGCAATCCACTCCAAGATAAAATTTCACAAAGAGGAGAAATTGTATTCATAATGTTTAACACTGAAACTTTCCAGCCAACATCTCACTGACCACCTCAAAGAAACACATGTACTTTACCCAGTAGGAAACAGAGCCACATATGCTTTAAAAATCATTGTTAATATGAAATGCTAGCATTTGCACACCACTTTCTCTGCCAGGGTCATGGAGGGGTCTTGGGGGGCTCCCGTCATCCTTTTGTACCAGTCTTCATACGGTGTCTCCTAAACCGGTGTCTCAAATACATATTTGTTTTGGATTCAAATAATATTATACGCTTTACTGATCGTGTCTGGTGTATTGTAACCAATGAGATGCTCTCAAAAAATGCAAACCCCGCCTTCTGGTCATATTGGCAGGCAAAATTACACCAGGCAAGATCAGAAGAGCACAGAAAAGTATTTGAATCCAAAACAAATACGTATTTGACCCAGGTCTGTCACAGTGCAATGGACGGGGGAACAGGTCTTCATTCCTAACTTCATGTGAAGTTTACCATCAAAGTTAATACAGCTGACCGTGCGACCAGATCACATTGCTTCCGAGGGAAGAATAAACTTTGCAGCCCCGGCCTGTGGCAAAATGCTTTGTGCAGTGGGGGGGGGGGGGGGGGGTCACATGACCACAAGGGGGGGGGCCACACGATCTAATGTTTATCTATCTAGGATTTTACCACCAGCACCCAAACTCCCCGCCCCCCCCCCCCCCCCATCCCACAGAATTGTTTAGGGCCACCAAAATCCTAGGGCTGGCCCTGAACCTTTGCAATGGAATACATTGTGCTGCTTCTGTGTCTTTAAAATGGTTGACATTCACATCCGTACCTTCTCTCATGGCTTTGGCGCAAAGCTGCATATGCAGTAGTTCCACAGAACTTTATATTACACGGGTCATCGGGTACCACTGCATCCACCTGCTCGGTGCCCATCCATGCAGCATAAGAATGTGCGAAACTCTGCATAGCAGTGCAGTACTGCACAGATTTTGTTTTCTGTTACAAGGTCCCAAGATGCCCATTCTTCTCAGATAGATACTACACTATTCTCCTCAAGGCAAACAAAAAGAGATGTTCCTTCTCCATCAAACAGCTGAAAAGAACAAAGAAAGCAAACCGTCTCCCTTGTGTACCTCCACATGGCCATCTGCTTGTGTAAACCTCATGCTGGTCTAAATATTTATAAAACTTCTCGTCACAACCAACACATTCTCACCTACAAGAACTGATGCCTTCCCCGTATTTATAAATCTTGAAAATGGCTGGGAGAACGATTAATAATTAATCAATAATAAATAATAATGATAATACACTAATGCTAATATAGCATTAATAATAATATGAGTGATGAATGGTATAGAAGTCTTGCACATGTATTATCCAAAATCATACTGGGTATTACAAAGTATGCAAATGTCCAAATTATATAAAATATTGCCAGTTGTAAAGGTATTGGCTAACAGGGAGACTAGTCCAAAAAAAATTATAATGATTATAATGGGGTTTACTACATGCACATGAAGCTCTCGTGCTCAAGAGAAGACTTATAAGAGGCTGCCATGAAGAGGCCATTTCTAACACATGCCTTTATATCAGATTCGGTCAGCACGGGCTTTTTATTTTTCATAAAAACTAGTAATCGTGGTTTGGTTTAAAAAACAAAGCACATTGACTCGATAAAGTGCCATTACCCCAGCACCCTTCAATTCCCATCTTTGCAGTTCAGACGCCAAAATAAAACCTCGCAGACATAATGGCTCCGTTGATTTATGTAACCAATTTGCCGAGCAACACAATATGAGCCCCCGAAGGCGATATCTCAGTTATTACGTCCCTCATTTCCCTATTATCATGTGCTTGTCCGTGCCGTTTAAACAAACTTTGAGTGGGCGGTGGAGTGGGGGCAGAGAGTGTTTAACAACTTCAAAAACTTCTCTGAAAAGTAGTTGATGTTACATGAAGTGAGCCAAAAAGGAATATCATGATCCTTTACATTCTTTTTTACATTAATCATAAAAAAAAATGTTAATATCGGTATTACACACATGATGCGAGACTGTGGGACCTACTTTTTACAGGCAATGGGTAATTGTAAAACAGCGGCACTAACTTTGTGAGTAGAGACTGTAGCACGCCTCAAAAGAGGTTGGGTTTAATAGAATTAGTTGCCTGAGGGTGTGGTGGGGTTTGGTTTTATCATGGCCAATCAGGTCAGTTGCTTTTTCCTTTTTTTGATACCAGTGCATTAAAGCCACAGTGAATTTAAAACTGCATTTTCACCAAAGACGTAAACAGGCCTAAATAAGACTATTATTTTTACATTTTTATTTTAAATTGTATTACTAAAAACTTGCCCATTAATTTTTTTTATTTTTCGGGTACATCAGGCAATGTAAGCAACACAATACATGTTCACCGCCTGAGATGTGTTTCAGTGCTGTGCTTGTGATGGTCCACAGTACTGCAGTACCTCCACTTCCATGGGCTCTGTGCCTGTCCAACTGATTGAACACAGTTTAGTGAGTTCTATCATGCTGGTGGTATATGGTAGTACTCATGTTCTGGGTACCACTGTGTGATAAGGTCCTGTTACTATTATATTGGAATTCAGTTAAAAAATATTTAACATAGCAAATAATAGTGCATATATATACAATGACACCTCAGAAATGCACATCTCCTATAGAGATAAGACAGACTGCAGTATGTATCCCAAATCAGCTTTGTCAAAAATTGACAAAGACAAATTCATGTCTTGGCAGTACGGCTAAGAAAATACAATTCAGGGAAAACCTACAGAGTTTGATATGGGTCACAGATTGCCTCAAGTATACTTCCAACACCATTTTTATAAAGCTGTTGGAAGTGTTCCTGAGGCCAACTCTGACCCATATGAAACTGTAGGTTTTCCCTCAATTCTGTTTTTTATTTAGTTTTTTCAGTTTACCACACTGTACAAGTGACAACTTTGAAACTTTTCAGCTCTAAGCAAGCTTCATTCTATCTTTGAGGTTCTACTGTGCATCAGATTTGGAGGAAAAACCAATGACCCAAACCAGAACCAGACTCCCCCAGGACCGAGATCCAGACCAAAACCAGACTTACCAGGTCTTGCAAAGACCAAACTCATCGTAGGCAGCAAAAATATGCAAAATAGAAAATTACAGAAAGCAAAAAAAAAAATGAAAAACGGGTTAAAACACTGATGACAGCACTGAAGTTTGAATGTTAGCAAACATTTAGGCAGCACTATCTACTGTTTGGCATTTTTGACAGCTAAAACCTAGTTGGTTAAAGCTAATCACTGGGAAACATTGTGTTGACTTTAACAGTTATGTAATGTCAAATGTTTGCTAAGTGACGTCTTACAAATTTGGTGAGTGCCTTTTATTTCTTGTTTGCGCAGTCGTCTACAAAGTTTCCAAATGTGAATTTTCATAATGGGTAGTGTCAGATACTGTATAAAAGTGACCCACACTGAAAAGTGACCTGTGGGTTATTTCCCTATGATTGTATCCCTTTCAAAACATCCATACTCTTGAAGTCACCAAACTATGAAACCAAGCCGAGCAAAGAATTTTGTTATTTGAAGCAAGTACATGTAGTCTCTTGTCACTTAGCCAGTGCCCTATAGATTAAAGGCAAAACTGTGAAAATTTGAAAACCTGTGAAAATGGCTGTTTTAAGAATCCCTATTGGATATTTGATTGCTTGCTACAACACAGGATCACGCATTTTTTAAAGTGAACATTTCCAACCAGTCTGTTCAGATCATAGCTTGCCAATGTTACTTTTTAAAGACACCTATTGTATATGTTTCCTCCTGTAAACGAAGCAGCTCTGAATTTATATGTGCACTACAGTATTTTAGAAGTTGAACGCACAAAGTTGATTTTCTGCATCAGAGCACATTATAAAGCAACTAAAATCTGGATGGTTTACTTTGTAAGCCCAAAAATGTGAGGCTAAATTTAGGTGCTGTTTATCTACAAACTAAAACACTCTCTGCTCTCCTTGGGGCTTTGCTGTTTAAATCAATTCTTCGAAACATGGGGTTGTTTCATGAATCTCAGTCCTTAAAGTATTTCTGGCAATTGGTGGCTGCAAAACATACGATGAATAGTACTAAAGAGTACAAATGCACTTGGTTCACTCGGTAATCTGAGTTTATCCCTGATGTCATAATAACGCCACTAACAACAACTGCAGTCACTTACTGATAAAGAATTTTTCAAATCCGGCACTGCCACGCCTCAGATCTGCCGTCTTTTTTACGAGTTGCGAGTAGTTGTATTTTTAAACGCGGTGCCAGACTGGAAAACGTAAGTTCTCTACACTGTAATACAGCCACGGTGACAGGCAACATGGAATACAGGGGCTCGGAGCTGCATTGTATTGCACTCCCGTTTCTCTGACAGAGAGGAAGACTCCTCTGGGAAGCAATTAGGGAAAACTCAGACACACACAGAAGACAGCGAAACATAGCCACCACAAACAAGAGTTGCAACACTCCTCTACTTCAGTGCAACAACAGGAGAGAGAAATACGGAGAGAGATTTTTTTTTTTTTGTAGATTTTTGGATGGTTTGGAGGGCCTTGTGAGGTCACTGATTGATGATCAGTCTTGCTTTATTTATCAATCTTACTTTTGAGGTCCGTCTGACAACTCTCATTTATGCTCAATTATTACAGTTTCGCCATTCCCTAAAAAGGACAATAACCTTTTAAAATGATAATATACAAACACAGCCCATAAAAAACCAATTCAGCGAATTCAGTGAATGTCAAGATTTGTCTGAACCACATAAAATCACGAAAGCAAGCCCTATGTACATAATAGCCTACCACAGTGCAGATCTAAGTCTCTTAAGTGCTCCTCTTTATCCGACAGAAGAGTACATCATTTTCCTCTTGCTAGAAAGTCAAAGTAGCGTCTCACAAAGTCATATGTTGATGTTGTATTTTATAGGGACTTCAGCGTCACTAAGGTACAGATTTTACAGTCGCTGTGCTTTGTGTTTTAAAGTGCCAGCTCATACAAGTTCTTCATGATGCTACAGGATTCAAGGGCAGGAATCAGTCGAATGCACTTTGGGCCCAGAGTCAATGCACAAGTGCAAAACAGGTTGACTGCAGGTTTGTTGATGACTTGTTGGTTTGTTTGTATGTAGTGTATGTATAAATAAATTTACTGTGGATCGGGTCAGAGCAGGTCGTTTCCCCTTTTAATACCAGTGTATTAACCTGAACACAATGCACAATCTTCTACAGTGGAAATTGCCAGCCCTGATGGGTGAGTTTTAGTATTCCTGAAAATCTGCAACCTTCACAATATATCTGCTAACAGCTATCATCTAGCTATATTATTGCTGCATGTGTACTGTGAGTTGTTATTATGTGCACTGAAAAGGAGATGTAGGCGGTCATTTGAAAAGTAAAAAAAAAAAAAAAAAAAACATTTTAACAAGAACCAGTTTACACATTGGCTTATTGGTTCTTAACATCAAATAAGATTTGTAGTTACAAAACAAATTTTTTTTTAAAGACTTGAATAATGCAAATAATTATTCAAGTAAAGAAATATTTTATGAAAAAAAATGCTGTGAGTTTATATTGCTGCGTGTGTCCAAGGTACAATCGCTGGTGAAAGCAACTTGCAGTTCATGTATGCAACTGTGCACTTTAAGTACTATGGGTTTTGTTAGGCAGATAACCCGATGGTTAACCAGGCACAAGCAAAACACTGCAGCTTATATGATATCTGTTAATATTTCATTCTTTTGGAAAAAAGATTTCCATCAAATACGTGGACTGTTCATTCATCCTGTGGACACACAATTTTTTAATGGTAAATAATATTTTTTGCAGCTGAAATTTTGACTGACCAATGCTTGTTGCCCTCCTAGTTTATTATTATGCAAAAGAATCTACTCATAATTTCCTCGTATCCTAGGGACAAAGTAAAAGCTATGTTAGTTAATAGTGCTATAATATATTTCAGATATGAATGATGATTACAATCCTCAGTTTATAAAATAAAACTTTTCTCTCTGAGTGTGCTTTACTTAATGAATTGTACTAAACCAATGGGAATTGGATAAAGAGAGGTAAACAGATTATTTGCAGTAACCAAGTTCAGTAGCACCTAGCCCAGGCAACATTTTTTTCAGGCCTTCAGTTTCTCATTTTCTGGATTTTCAGTTCATTAAAGAATTAAGGCAGATTATTATGCACAGAAGGTTTGTTTGATTGGATCCCAGAACACTCTAGACCTGTTTGATTGAACTACGGATGCCCTTAAAGTGGTTAAGTATGCTTGATTTCTTCTAGGGGAGATGCCCATTATGGGTCTTTTGAGGAAAAAAAATAGATAATCTATGGAAAATTAGCTGTTGTATTGAGTTTATATACCTGTTAGCATACCGTGAAATCAGTTAGCTTGTGTCAGATAACACAAGCATTTTTTTGGGGCATAATATATAAGAAAAGAAACAAATTTCCCATGATGGTGAGATGTGACTGTGAAGCACTTGAGGAATCGTGAACAAGGTGGGGATGATGGACTTGCCTTGTCCTTGTTAACCTTGAACAAGGGCTGTTTGCTTAGCAGTGAGCACACCAGGAAAACTGATGAATGGTAGTCACATTAAGGTTGGCATAAGGAGGGTCTTTATGACCTGTCACCTTATCACTGGCTGTGGATTTATTCTGTGTGACTTCGGTAGGATGTCCATTTTTCCACACTAAATGAATATGTCATTCAGTGGGGAAAAAGCATGCAAATGTAAATCATGAGAAATGAAATGCTGAGATAAGCACCTAGTCAATCAACTAATCAACCTTACCAATGAAAAGTTATCAATGGAAAGTCAAGTTCCTTAACTTTACAATGCCATATATATATATATATATATATATACTGTTGGAGGTAAAGCTGAATCTTACTGTGAGCTCACGGCATTGTTTTTATTTTCACCAATCTCACCCACCTGAGGGCTGGATATTTTTAGAATGCCAATATATAATTCAATATCAGGTTCCAAATAATACTGCAATTTTTATGGAACAAAAGAGAAGCCGCATTGAGAAGATTTATCCATACAAATATTTATTATATACTATTAATTACTATTGCTAAAATACTAATAGGAAGAAAATGTACTGTATCTAAAAAAAAAAAAAGTCTTCTTAGCTGTACATTATTATCACACATCTCAATATCAGCCTTGTGCATGGGTTCCCTTAAATAACAGCATTAAGCTGTTGTAATAAAATTAAAATGGAAATTTTTCGTTAAACAGGCTTTAGATATTTGATTGAATCCTGCACATTTTCTGCAAAATGTAATAAACTAAAGGATTGCAGTCATGTTTGAGCACCTTTATTGTAGACATAAAATAAATAACCCTTATATGAGCAAATGCCCCCAATGACTTGCAAACTCAGTTTTTATAGGCCTGCTTTTTGAAGAAAAAAATGCAGATTTCTAAAAGCTAATGAAACCTCGAATCTCTTTGTAATTCCAGTTTCTGCATGTGCCAATACCAGGGGTACATATTGACATTTCCTTTTTGACAAGGTACAGTAATGGAAAAAACAAAACAATTTAGACATTTAACTAGTCTTGTGCACACACCTTATTGTTGTTGTACAAGACTTGTTAGCACAAGCGGCTCTACATAATCTACATAATCTACACAAAACCAATAAAACAACAGTTTACAAGGATTTACAGCTTATTGCCAAATACTGTTTGGATTGCACAGGAGCACTGCAAGATAGCAGCGCTCAGCTGTGTAATATGGTGTAATATGTTACCACTCATAAATCTGTTAGTGTTGGTAGCTGTGAGATTTTTCTTTTTTAAAGGAATATAAACTGAACTTTCAAGCCAAGTTTTCCACAATGCTATTTTTCTTCTTTTTTTAAAGTATTTTTTAATTAGTGTTTTTAACATTAAAGACATGTGTGTGTGTGTGTCAGTGAGTGGATGAATCTCTACAGGTAAGGAGTGATGTTACCATGGCGATCTAAAAAAGAGCTTGGGGTGTTCTGTCAGACATAGTCCAGTGTACTGCAAAGCCTGCAAGCTGAAAGTTGAGGGCCTTGAATCTCTGGATTCCAGATAAAGGTGGCAGCAAAAAGCTCTGGTTTGCCATAAATAGGTTGAGGAGAGAAATCTATAAGGGAAAATATCTGAAAATGTCTTTCACATCTTATGTATCCTGTAAGCTGTACAGGGTTTTGAATTACCGTTTACTTTTTTCTCAGAAGCATGCTCCTTTTCTAGCCTGGAACATGTTAAGAAATTGCTTCCCCTAAGAACGCATGCAGTCATAAAAAATTTAACTGACTCCGTTTCAGTGGAATTCGCATTTGGAGGAAACGGGAGGCCGAATGACATCCACTAACATCTGCCCTCCTGGGTGTTTGCAGACGAGAATAAGCAAGTTTCATTAAAAATGAAAGCATCCAGATCATTTTGCCTTGCACATACAGTAGTTAGAGGTGTCCCCTGATCACCGAGGCCCAGTGTTTCAGGGTTTTTAGTGTATTTATTTTTTATTTTTTCTATTCTCTCCAGCCATACTGGTTGTTTATCAAGTGAAGAAGGAGAGCAGTGAGGGGGAGCCCCTAATGCAGCAGTCATCACATAAACTACGTGTTACAAACAGGAAGAGCTGGAAGTACTAATGAAAGAAATCTGCTCGGCGCCCCGCTGCTGCACCTCAGGCTACCGAGGACGAGGCCTGCTTATGCTGATATTCGCAGGCACAATTTGATGCAGTTTAGGCATTTCCATTTTTCATCTTTCTGCTCCTGAATCTCATCTGAAGCTGTTTTTTAAAAGCTTTATTTATTTTTATTTTTTGGGAGGTGGGGGGTGCGCAGGGCAGTTCTACAGTTCAAATGCCTATTTCCACTGAAACATATCACAACCTTTTATTGCACCCTACATGCGTGACTTTTGCACCATGTGGTGGAGTGTGCCAGCAATATTAGACACAACAACAGAGTTACTCACCACCTTGCCAAATTTGTGATTCCATGCATCTCAGCAATTTCAATTGGTGATATTAAAATAATTACATATGGTTGCATAGGTGGATCCAGGATTTTTGTGGTTGAGGTGGTGGTGGTGGTGGTGGTGAGGGGTTTGAAGATTATGAATGGCAATTCAGAATTTTTGTGGAAATCCCAATGATTTAACCAGGGAAAAGAGAGCAATTTGCTTGTTCAGAAATATATAGTACACTAGCTTTAAATCTGCTTGTACCAAATTTACTATCTAACATGCTGCGAACCGAAACTCAGCACAAACCCACTCAATCAATCTGCCAGAGGGGGGCTGCGGGTGAAGGGGATGGGGGGAGGGTGCATTCGTTTACGGGAGTCCGAGGAGGGTGTGAACCCTGTGAATACCTTTAGCATGGTTTAAATAATGCATGCCATTGAATCTTCTGAGACAGTTCAATTCCACAAATAGAATCACTTACTTTGACAGCGAGACTGAGTGGTATGTGGATAACATTAATAATATGTAATCCTGTACAGAACTGTGGTGTCAAACTGCTCGGTGTGTGCAAGGCAATTGGTCACTATTGATGTGCTCAACTTTCCTCAAGTTTTCAAAAGCCAGCAAGTCCGCTCTTAATACACCAGCGAGTCAGTGCTTGGGTGTATTCATCATGTTGGATGGTGAGTGGACAAGACTGAAGCCATAAAATCGTATTGGTCCATAGACAGCTCATTCAATTTTACAGGGTAAAAATAATAACATGGAGAATCACTCCAAACTATACTGAAACAAGAAGAAGAATAACCAAAAAAAGAATAAAATCATCATACAAAATAATTATTCCCTCAGAGGCTGAGCGGCCAGATTAATCTTAACTTAAAGCAAGGGCTTTGGGTGGGTGTGGCTTGCCCATGCAGTGACTATATCCATAAAGGTCTTTAAAATGGTTTCTGTGTCTTATGTAAACAGCCCTGATGCGGGAACTTGGCCAAAGTGTGGCTAATTAGCAATCGGCCTAAGCTGTGTATGCCTATTGGTGAGGCCATCGCTGTGATTGGTCCAGATAGCCTCCTGGACTTCCAGAATCTCTGAAAGCAGCCAAAGAGCAGGTACAGTCAGGTCAGCTCACATCCTTCCCTATCCTACCTAGAGTCACAATAGCCACAGCAGGGTTAGGCGCAGGGTGTCAGTTTAAAAATAACACCATATGGGCAACCGCGAGATAGGAGTGTCAGGGACGTTTCGGGTTCTTGTTCCATCTGAAATCTATTTCAAAAATGAACGTGACGGGTCATAAAAACCCCCTCTGACTCGCAGCCTTGGAGTTGAAGAGCACTTCGTATTCTGTCCCAGATAAAAGCACCGACTGAATAAATGAATATTTTAAAATATCTTTCCTCAATTCCTTTATCAAAATAAAGAGGTCATTCAAGATAAGCAAGCAGACTTTTTTGCACCAGGCATCTCCGGGGCTGATTTGCAAATAAGATTGATAGCGCATTTAGATGGCGGGAGACGTCATTGACTTTCAGCACATCCCGTGAATCGGAGATAAGATGAATAACATACAAGATGGAGAATGTCGGGGTAATTAGTTCCTGGGTGAGGACAGATGGGGGGGGGGGGGATGGGTTGAGATTGTGAATGATATATAGAAGGAAGACTGCCTCCCGTGTTTGTCCAAGCTTATTGGTTCTGGTACGGTGAGAATGTCGCCGGTGATGTATGGCATTCGAGGTTATTAGGTGTAGATGCTGATATGTAGGAAAATGAGTCTTTAGAATGATGAAAGGAGCCTTTAGCCAGCATGTACACCAGGAGCACGGTTCTCATTATGCAGATACTGCTTCCTTTAGCATGGTTTAAATAATGCATGCCTTTGAATCTTCTGAGACAGTCCAATTCCACAAATGGAACCGCTGACTTGACATCAAGACAGAACATTAGGTGTGCCACATTAATAATATGTAATTCTATGTAGAATTGTGGTGTCAAACAGCTTTTTGTGCGCATGGTAATCGGTCAGCATTAATGTGCTCAACTTCCCTCAAGTTTCAGAAGTGACAGGAGAAGTTCCATGCTAGTTCCTAACAGCTGTCTTGTTTTTGAGGTTCAGATGACTGCAAGCTTTTTAAACACATTCGTAAAAGCATTTCTTCGCTGGACAGCAAGGGCTCTTTTCTGGGAAATGAGAGACTCAACAGAAATTGTTTCTTGGCAGATATTCACTGGCATTAATGGAAGGTACGCAGAATCCATTTTAGGGCATTATCAAGTCTCAGTTGCCAGTCGTCAAACTTTAAGTGAAAAGCTATCCTTCCCCAACTTTCACAACATCAATCATAGATTGCCTTCCAATTGCTTCATCCCTAAACCAATAAGGCTTTACATCTCAATTGTCAGCCAGGACAGCACACAGCCCTGAAGTCTCGGCCAAAATAGTTTGATTTGGCAGTTGAAAGGTGTGAGACCACAGGACATCGTTTGTAAATCCACAACTGAAATTTTTCACAAAGTACTATTATTTAGGGCATCATTCCATCTCTCAGAATCAGACAGGAGGTTGTCCTTCTATAATAGATCTCAGTCTATTATAGAATGAGATTACTGTAAAGCTGCATTCAACATACAGTGTAATGTTGGGGGGCAGTTGTACACCCTTGTAATGCAAGGGCCACCTGAGCTATCTAATCTTTTTATCTATGCTACCAGAGAATATATATGGGAAAGCCTAGTGAACCACAGCAGTGCACCCATCTCTGTGGATGCATGCTGTTGGTAAATGTGAAAGTCATTATTTTAGCACATTATTATGCACATAAATTAAATGAGTTAAACTGAATGCTGTAATATTGCAAATGATAGATGCTAATCAATGGCGTTGCATTGATTAAACTTTTTATGGTTTGGCCGTTATGTAGACGTATGTAAAGCTTTGAAATATTATACTGTGGTCTGGCAAGCAAACAATCATTTTGCAAAGAGTTGAGACTATGGCTTTGCTATACATTTTCTATATAGGTTCAATCTGGCTATATTAGACCACTCTGGTTCCACTTATTTTATTTTTCAAAAGTACTTAACCACAACCCAAAGTACAATATATTTTCTATATAGGTTTAATCGGGCTAGATTAGGCCACTCTGGTTCTACTTATTTTACTTTTCAAAAGTACTTAACCACAACCCAAAGTACAATATGTGCTTTATATATAAATGCAGTTTTTGAAAAGCCAAAACAAACTGACTGGGGACTCAGCACATAGTGTTTTATCTGGCTTGTGTAACGATGTCCTAAAACTCTGCAGTGTCAAAATCTCAGTTGCGAACTGAGAAATGATGCCATATTTACAGACACCTTTCTACTGACAAATCACACCATCTAGCCTGAGAACTTTGGAGCGATGCCATTCTTTCCTCGTCCTAGTCTCATTTAGTGTACTTTAGGTACGAAGCCAAATTGGATGGCAACACACAGTTCTCGCTGTGAAGGCTGAGGAGCGATAAACTTTTCAGCTAGGGCTTGATGATTGACCGCTGAGATTTTACAGTCCTAAAATGGACCATTTTTCAAAATTAATTTCTCTGTAGCCATTGGACATGCAGTGATAAAAAGACACAGTGTGTCTGAATGGGGCCCTGTGGTGAATACATTTACTTCCAAAGGCCTTGATGAATGCTCCAATGCCGGACGCTGGCACTTGGCAGTTATTTGTAATTTGTTACTGTTTCAACTGTTAATTGGCACATGCCAGTCACAACCGATCCCATGAGTTTCATGAAAACAAAACTTGATGATGAGAGACGTTTGCCCCCCAGGTCTGTCTCTTCATGTCCTGGCTCAAAACACTTTCCCCTTTTGGTCTCTCTCTTTCTCCCTCCATTTCTGTATCACAAAATGTGAAATTTAAGGTGTGGTATATGCAAGTTTGTTTTAGAACACTTCTGTTCATATTTGGTTAATTTTCCAAATCCTGACAGATATCAAAAAAAAAAAAAAACGATCTCTCTGACTGTCCCAGGCTCTGAAATCAGTCATATCAAATTTCACTGTGCCAAGCAGGACAGCTCTCTGCAAGGAGGCTTCCATAACTGCTTGTCAATCCTACAGCTGTGTTTGTTGTTTACATTCATTATGATGGCATTATGTGTTTCTGTTTCTACCTGTGAATAAGACATGATGTGCCACACTCCTCACTCTCTGCTTTTGTCTCTCCAGTACTCAGATGTCAGGTAACACACGTGTGTGTGTTTAGAGGGAGGGGCTTTGGAGGGAGAGCTGAGGGGAGGGGGTGGGAGGTGGTGTTTTTTTTTGTTTTATTTTCCAAAATCTAGCTCTCTCTTGGGGTTCCTCCAAACTTGCAAACTGCATCTTTAAGTGCCACTCTGTAAATAACAAATGACAGGACACCCAAACATAGGTGTCATGAAAAAACAGTGTAGAAGGAAGACTACGGTGTGCTTCACAAATAGACAATGGATTCAATGATGGAATTTTACTTTCAAATTAGGGAATGATGAAATCAGTGCAAAACAATGCCACTCATTCATTTTTAAGGCATTTTATATTCCTAAGCAAGCACACACACACACACAGCACTCTGTAAAGCCCACAGATGAACCACTCCCTCTCTATTATTATTACTACTAACTACACTATAATTGCATGTCAACCAAGTGTATATGCATGTAGTTCAATCAAACAGGTCGTCATTCCTTTTCTTTTCAAAAAAAAAATCAAACCTACTTTGTGCTCATAAGTTTCTTTCTTATGCTCATGTGGGCTGAAAATCCAAATAGAGTCCAGCTACTGACTCAAAAAAGGTATGTCCTGAAATAGCACACTTGAGAGGGGCACTTCATTGAAAGGTCAAGTGAGCTTTTGTGGAACGGGTAGTTTGGTGTGTCTAGTTTTACAGTGCATTTCGTAGTGTCCCAAGCTGTAAGTAATTTGTTGGATCTGCTTCTTGAAAATGTGCCATGCCTAATTCTGTGCTACAGTAAACAGACTGCATATTTTTTCCACCTACTGATTGTTTAGTTCATTTGTGTATAGCGTTTATGAAATGCAGACCTACATTGTAATGGTCTTGAACTGGCAATCATTATAATGCGGAGATTAAACATAACATTCACTTCGCAATAATACTGAAGTGATAGAAGGTGTTGATATCGGAAGGTGTTGATAAATTCTTGAATTTGAATTCTTGAATTTAATGCCTGCGTGTAGATAGCTTGAAAATGAACATTATTCAAAAATGACAGCAGCTAGATGGTAAATTATGTATTTCCATTCTGATGCTACATATTTATATCAGGCTTTTAGATTTAGGCATTAAGCAGATGTTCCTGGAAGATACAGAATGGCATACAAAATCGCATATATGAACCTATAAAGTAAATTTAAGTGTCATGGTAAGTGCAAAGAGAGATAGTGGCAATGCAGCAGTGCATTAAGCTGTAAAAAAAAAAAGTTAAAGGCTATAGTGTTAGATGACTATAGTGTTAGATGTGGCTTTGGTAATGCTAGTCTGGCAGTAGTATAAAATTTGATGATAGATTGAAGGCAGGATGGCAGAGTTCCTCTTGTTGCATCAAATTCTTGAGATGTATATGCAGTGTATTCAGGCTGCAACTGGTTGCCAGTGGAGGGGGTTGAAGAGAGGAATACTTGTATTTTGGCAGATTGGCTGATTGTAGATAAGACTAGGTGCTCTCTAGTCTGCATGAGCTGGATGGAGATCAAAAAGGAGAGAGCTACAGCAGTCCAGCTGGGGCAGACAACTCAAGGGCCTGGACAATGAGCTGACTGCATGACTGTGTAGGAAGCATACATTTTACACTGGTAAGGCAATGGGACATTGATGGTCAGCCATGCCAGTTCACTGAGAGGCACAGTCTGAAAGGGGCGACATAGCTCAGGAGGTAAGACCGATTGTCTGGCAGTCGGAGGGTTGCCGATTCAAACCCCGCCCTGGGCATGTCGAAGTGTCCTTGAGCAAGACACCTAACCCCCAACCCCTAACTGCTCTGGCGAATGAGAGGCATCAATTTTAAAGCGCTTTGGATAAAAGCGCTATATAAATGCAGTCTATTTGAAAGGTATGAAGAAGACATTGCTAAGATACCCATTTCGGTCAGTGTTTCCAAAATAACCTGCTGTTTAAATATTTCAAATGCAGCAATTGAGTGTTGTTTTTATTTTCCAATTTTTTTATTTATTTTTTTTTAGTAAGGGTGATACTCAGGCCTGTTTGAATTCACTAGGGGTGCAGCCAGTGTTCAGCAACTAGCTCTGAAGCACAGATATAGATGGCAAAAGTACAGGAGAGCAGGCCTGTAGAAATGGAGAAGGGACAGGATTTGAACTCCAGGACATAGCAACTTAATGACATTGACCAGGTTTCAGTACCATAAATCATAATTAAAGTCAGGTGAAATTTTATTATCGCCAATATTAACAACTTATTTTACCACTTAAAAAATGTACACAATACTTGTAAGTCCTACATACGCACAGATGTTGAGTGTTCGGCACTATCAACTTTGGGGAATTACAGCTAATTGAGATCTTAAAACAGAAAGAAACAGCTGTACATCTTGTTTATTTTTCTCATTTTTCCTTTTTGTAAAGTAGCTTTATTTTTTGATGAAGGGATAAAGTAGGCAATGAATTAGCCTACGGCTGTAGTAACAGACTAATAAGATGTTTTGAGATTTAAAATAGTAAGCTAATAAGGGTAGTTATATTTGGGTCAAATCTTTCCTTAAAACTACTTGAGATGAAGTTATACTGTAACTTTGATATGCTTTAACTTTTTCTATTATTGACTGAAAATAATATTTGTGTAGTTAGTTGAGCTATAAATTTTGTTTCTCTGAGAAATAGCAGAAGTGCATGACGAATATGTGTTGTGAAATTTACATTGGCGAACCAGCCCCACCCACCTGGCTAGCAGTACAATGTGAATGTCCCTTGGCACATTTTCATCCAAACCAGATATGCATGCCTGTTGTATTACTAAATAATGAGAATTATTTAAATTCCTACTCTGCAGAATGCTAAACATAATGAGTACTGTCCATCTAATATAAGGTGACAGAAATGTAATCTTGAGAGACAATCAAATGACAACGGTATTCTATCATAGATGATTATTTAAAAATCAGGAGATTAATGTCATGGTATAAAGATTTTAAGCCTTTGAAAGGATGTGAATATTGCACTATGGGGATAACAGAGTAAGATTCAAGGATCAAAGAAAACAAAGAGTTTATTTTTATCCTCAAGATTCCACTTAGGCTGCGTGCATAGACAAGAATATTGATGGAATGACTAGCGTACTGCAAGGCAAGCCACGAACGCAAATGTGTGACCATAACGTGAATAGAAATTCTGTTTGAATTGAATTGAAATATGACCGTTTTTCTGCTGTTTTAAGAAAACCTTTAAAATTGAGGTCATTATTTTGTCCTTTACCAGAAATGTAATTTTTGAATAATGTTCATTCTCAAGCTATCTACACGCGGGCATTGCTGGTCAAGTTCAAGAATTCATCAACACCTTCTGATAATGTCCTATCACTTCAGTATTATTGCAAAATGAATATTATGTTTTATCTCCGCATTATAACGAGTGCCAGTTCATGACCATTACAATTGGATGTGTTTAAAATAAATAACATTTCATTCACACGTGCAGCATATGAGAGTAAGATAGTATATGTGGAAATGGGTTATTTTTTCATGGTTAAAACAATATTTATTTATTGCAAGGCATTTATTATGTTTGGCCTGATCACCAGCTTATGCCTGCTTGCTTTCTCTCCCCCATCTGCAAACATCAAACTTGTGCAATTTAAAGACACACTGAGGCCCTTGCATACATGCAAATATTGTTTATGCGTGTGTCCGTATTAGGATACAATATCAATGTCAATTTTGGCCCACTACCAGAGTCCATGCCACTCAGTTATACTTTGACATATTGTGATTAGGTCCCTGTGCTTTTGCCACCTGGGTTTAAATAGCTTGTCATCAGCCTTCAAGTGGTATGATCCTGATGCATCCCCATCTCATGAAGCCACCTGTTGAGCAATCAGTATCAATGCTCCTATTGCACTACCTTAATTATCTTATTAGCAATTATATGATTACTGATTATGTGCAATTGCACATTGAATCTTAGGGCATTTCTCAAGGCTGTTGATGCGTACAGTGCCCTACAAACTTATTCAGTGCCTGATGAAGATGAAAAAGTATCACATAACATAAATGCAAATTTACATTTTCATTCTTAAACATGTTAAATATTATATTATATACAGTACTGTGTGTAGAATAACATTTTTATGTAAAAATTAAATGTAAAAAAAGTCATAAATATTCACAACACAGTACTTTATGCAGCCTCTGTTCACAAGGATAGAGGAACACTACTGAATTACGCTGAATCTTAATTACACCAAAAGTATGTGGATACCCCATCTTATTGTAGGTTTCTGCAATTTAAGCCACACCCATTGCTAACAGGTGCATAAAATCAAGCATACAGCCATGCAATCTCCATAGACAAACATTGGCAGTATAATAGGTTGTATTGAAGAGCTCAATGACTTTCAACGCGGCACTGCCATAGGCTGCCACATTTCCAACAAGTAAATTTGTCATATTTCTGCCCTGCTAGAGCTGCCCCAGTCACCTGTAAGTGATGTAACAGCTCAGCCATGAAGTGGTAGGCCACACCAGCTGACAGTGCTGACGCATGTAACACATAAAGATCATCTGTCCTCGGTGGCAACGCTCACTACAGAGTTCCAAAACTACCTCTGGAAACAACTTCAGCACAAGAACTGTTTGTCAAGAGCGTCATGAAATAGGTTTCCGTGGCCGAGCAGCCATACACAAGCCTGAGATAATCATGCGCAATTCCAAGCGTTGGCTGGAGTGGTGTGAAGTACAAATAGTGGCAACTGTAAAGTTTGCTGGAGGAAGAATAATGGGGCTGGGGCTGTTCTTCATGGTTTGGGCTAAGCCCTTTAGTTCCAGTGAAGGGAAATCCTAATGCTACAGCATACAATGACATTCTGGAGAATTGTGCGCTCCCAACTTTGGGTCAACAGTTTGGGCAGGCCCTTTTTCTGTATCAACATGAAAATGCCCCCATGCACAAAGCAAGGTCCATAAAGAAATGGTTTGCTGAGTTTGGTGGGGAAATACTTGACTGGCCTGAGCAGAGCCTTGACATCTGCCCCATCAAACACATTTGGGATGAATTGGAATGTGAGCCAGGCCTTGCTCCCATCATCAGTACTAAACCTCATTGATGCTCTTGTGGCTATATGGAATCAAATCCTCACAGCCATGTTCCAAAACCTACTGGAAAGCTTTCTCAGAAGAGTGGAGGCTGTTACAGCAGCAAAAAGGGGGGGGGGGGTGCAACATTTCTATGTTTTTTGATTGGTGAAAATAGTGAAGAATCTCTGACCATTTCTCCATACAGAATATCTCAGATCTTTCATTCTGCACTTGTGGACTGCCCACTTCAAATGAAACCGCAAATGTTCCAGAAAAGATTCAAAACTTTACTGGAGTGCTCAGCTCTGCGATGAAACTCTGTGCCCAAAGTGCCCCCACCGGGGGCCCTGTAGACTGTATTTGAGCATCAGCTTCTATTTTACACGGATTTGTCTTTCTTACACTGCAGCACCAATTGTGCTGAATATGAAAGGCAATTCAAATATAGATTTTTTTTTCCTTTTTCATTTTAAGGAAAGTTTATTCAGGACTGAACCGATTACCCTGTCATGGAGGACATGTTTAATTCTCTGTGGGTCTCTGTAATTTAAGCAATTTAAAGGTAGTATAAACAGTTATGGCTGCAAAAGCACAGCCTATTTAACTGTCTGACATATGTTTTTAAATTATCGAGCCTGATGAATGGTTATATACACTCTGAAAATGTAACAATTGTAGATTGCATTTTAATTCTACCACTACAGATGTTCATATACTATACCTTGCTCAATTACTGCATGTTATGTTTTAAAGTCTTAAGAGATAATCCTATAAATGTATTCAACTTGCTTTTGAAGATTATGGAAATCTTTGTGAGGAAATATAAGCAATGATTTCAAAGAAAGTGGAACAGAGCCATTAGTGAAGGAAAGATTACCCATCTCTCCTGTCAAATCCAGGAAGACTTAACTTTTCATAGGTCTAATGGGAAATGGACCACTCTCATATATTCTGCAGAAAACCCATTTAATGAGCCTCATCCCGATACAAGACATAACTGCACTACCAAAGCTCGCAATTTTCTGTTTCATTAGTGTCAAGTTTCTTCAGACTCACCAAGTGGGGTTTCAAGTAGTCTTATGTTGTATTATGAAGCCATATATATATATCTATATATATATATATATATATATATATATATATAATCATGACACCCTGAAAATAAGATGAGCACCTGGCCTTCCGTGGGCATTATGGATTTTTGAACGACTGAAATAAGCTGGCCGTTCTGATTGGACCGAGAGCACACGCACGCGCCACAGATCCCGGGAGCTCAGGAGGGGAGATAACAGGGCCCTGTCTGCACCTGCGTTCACAGATACCGGCGCACTGCTTCCCATAATGCACCGCACTGGAGTGATGATCGTCCGTGCTCCTGCCAATTTCAATAAAGAGCATTCGGGGATAAGAGGTGAAAAACCTTGGAAGTCCCCGGCCCAGTTAAAACTCTTAATGCAGTCGATCTAAAGAGGGCATAAAGCTCCATATTCCAGCATCCAAAATATGACTTTGATGTAAATCCTTGGTCACCGTTAGGGTCACAGATATGCTTGAACCCTTAGAAATCACTAAGTGCCTGGCAGTGTTCCTACACTCAATTTTCAATTTTTTGTGTTAGAAGTTGCCAATATAAATGGATGCAAAACTTAATTCACACTCATTATACTGAATGATGGCGTTGCTGCTTCCAGAACTCAGCGCTGTCTTTCTCGCTGGCTTCACCAGCTGGTGGAATTTCCATCCAACGTTCCGAGCCCATGCTTAGTTTATTAACAGTCACCTTCACACAGTGCGCCAGGGCATTACTGGAACATTCCCCACTTCACGTCAAAAAAAGTAGAGAAACAAATGTCTGGCTTGGTATTCCGGAAATAAGCCATTATTTGACATTTTCATTCAATATATTGAATAGTCCGACTTTTTTATACATTAAATATAAAAAAAGACAAAATGCTATGCTGAACAACCGTCTAGTTCCACAGTGATCCAGACATTGCCATGCCGTAACTAAATTCATCATTTTGAATCTCCTTTGACTTAATCTCTCCTAAGGAGTACCTAATTGCTAATGGTTAATGAAGTCCCTTTCCCCCTCTCTGGACTGGTTCCTGTGGAATAATTATAAACGTGCTCACCAACTCAGTCACGCAGACAGACATAGGGTTCTCGTTTAATTAAATAAGGTTAATATTTTGTAACATTCCGTGTTCGTGAGCGACGTGAAAGCAAATTCCTCGACAATCACTCAGTCGCTGCCTCTGCAGCGGAGAACATGGTGAGGGTTATATTCCATCAGTGCATACAAATCAGTTGCCTCAGTCTTGAAAATTCTGCCAGGGCCTTTTGGTTTCCAGCTTGCCTCTCTTTGAAGATCAGGCTCTTTCTGGGCTCTCTTCCCTTTGTTTTGTCTTCTTCGTCCCCCTCTGGTTTTTCCATCCCGCCCACGTATTTTTTTCTTTTCTTTTTTCTTCGTCCTCCTGCAGCATTACCTTCGCAAACACACAACGCTTGGAGCCATGAGAATGCATAAAGTGTGTCAATTATATGTGCATCATGGATATTATATAAATCGTAATTTTCCATCCATGTTAATTAAGCCTATATCGCCGCATTAGTGTTAATGATTTGCAAATAAACAGTGGGAGCATGTGCTTATTGCCCATTTCATAGCTGGGGGGGAGGGGGGGTGAGTTGCCAAAATGCATGCTAATCCTCTGTAGGCAAGAAGCATGTGTCTCTCAAATCCTTATGGACAGTTTGGGGGGGGTGGGGGGGTAGAGAAAAACTGGAGCTCAAACATTACATAAGACATGAGCCTCATGTCTCCATTTTGAAGAAATATTGAAAACACAGTTTGCCATATAGGGCTGTGCGCACAGGTCAGAAACAGCTAGAGGCAAACTGACCAGGACATATTCAGCAACACCAGTGAAAGTTATTCTTAAATAATACATGCCCACATTAAGCATAGCAATATTTGTGTTTAAGTCTGGTTAGATGAGACTATACAATGATGTGCCCTGCCTGGGTTTTGAGAAAGACTATCTATGGCTACCTGGCCATCATTTCATATTGTGTCATACCTGGCACTCCAGCATTGGTTGTGTTGTGTGTGTGTGTGTGTGTGTGTGTACGTGCGCACGTGCGTGTGTGTGTCTTTAACGCTGAAGACCGAGTCAGTATTTACAGAAGCTTATCCCAAAGAATGAATGCACAGCTTGAGAGGCCTCTGGGCATTTCAGAGTGATTGCAGCATAGTTCCAGCTCTCTCCCCCCCCCCCACCCCAAAACACGCTTGACTGTGATATTTATCTCGCTCAGGACAACTGCCACATATGACAGTTTAAAGACGGTTAAATCCTCAAGGCTTGTAAATAACGAGACACGCGCTGCGTATACTGTAAGAACAGGAAGTCACTGAGCAGGCTCAAAAACACAAACCTTTCACAGAAGACAAAACAACCAGCGTACAGTGAAATGTCAGCTGTCATTCATTACCTTTGTGATCTTTTTACAGACCTGAGGTCATGTGATTGCCCCTACTTTGTCTCTGTTCATTTTTGAAGGCTTCAAGCAAAGCGAGCTGCTAAGAACAAACTGTGCTTTATACAGATTATTTAGCTGTACTTGCAATCCTTAGCATTTCTTTAACATTTTGTGATTATAAATGAAAGCCTTTTTAAACTACAAATTATTTGCTGTATATCCTCTTTTTTTTGCAGATAGTAATTTCATACCAAGTTAAGAGCAATAAATCAGTCCTTTGTGGGCTGCATTTTTGGGGTTGGCTATTCTTTCTACTTTTGAAATAACATATGCTGCGGTTTGATAAATGCTTCAAAGAAGGAAAAGATTCATCTACCTTTTCGAAGAATGTACAGTTGTTATAAGTTTCATATTTATTTTAAAAAAGAGGTATTTACAGATGCCAAAATAAGTTAAATTGAACTTAGGCCTGCATTACTGCTGTGACAGCACTTTAAAATGGATCTATAGTTACAATTTATTTTCATTTCATCAGAGATTATATTTATTGTAGCATATTATATCACTGCATTGCTCTGTGTGCAGGCTTAACTATACATGATGGAAGGGGACTGATGCAGTTGTTAATTAGAAATTGATCTGAAACCATTTTGTAGCGATAAATTCTTGTCAGGATATTTGAATACAACATTTGAGAAAGCAAAGAAGTATGTCCTAGGGCATAAATCAAACACAGTTCCAAAATATTGCCCTCTAAACCAAACAGGTGCCTTAGATAATGAACTGAAATGGGCAGGCTGGAATAGCTACAGTTCCTCCCCCCCCGCCCAAAAAAAAATGGATCAGATTAAAGTGGATATAATTATGAGTGTGATTTTCTGTACTCTCTCATTGAAGTCCAGTCAAATCACTGCTTTCTGGGACAGTTTCCAAAACCAGCCCCAGGGGACAAAGGGGCCAGTTCATTAAGTCTAAAACTGCGAGACTTGTATTGAATGTTCACCATATACTATTCTACATTTTATCAATACCAAGTGAGAGGAGAGTTAATCAGCTCCGTGTTAATCATATTAGAAATTCAATCGGACTTCAGCAGGGCTGAAGGTTGTGAAATTAATAGACTTGCAGCCCACACATTTCACACTGGCTTCCTCCAGAAAAAATGCATGAATACTTCATATTTCAGCTGTAATGTCACATTGTTACCGATACGTTTTTGCAGTATCATAAAATATTAAACCTGACTGTAAATGAAAATTAATGACAGGACAACTATGAAAGAACACCAGTGTAGAACGACATATTTGCAATAGAATACCACTGTTTCAAATTACGGTGCTTCCTTTTTTCAAAACACATGCATGGATGCGGGCATGCACATGCACAAACTAAAAAGAAACTGACGATCTCTCCCCCTATCCACATCCCCCACCCCACCCACAAAATGAATGCTTTATTTTTCAGCAAAAAATAATTCTCATTAATGTGTTAAACTGCATACGAAAGGATGGAAGGCATACCACAGTGTGGACTTCAAAAACAAAATCTCCATAAAGGTATGCGTGAAACTAGGAAAGAGGCAATATGTCCATTTCTGAACAGAAAAAACTGCAAGCATGTAGACATTATATTTGAAGGTACTACGTTCTAACATCATAAATCAGTTGATTGATTGACTAATTAATGTATTCAACCAAATTGCTCAAGAAAATCTGAGACTGACCTTGGTTGTCATAGAATATAACTTTTTCCTCAGCTATTTATGCAGAAGCATGGCAGCAACACTTAAAAATAAAGCCAGATGAACTGTTATGTTGCTGTAGATCTGTACCAATCCGAGCATTACATAACACTAAGCAAATGCTCTTCAGAATATTGTCGATGAAGTGAGGATTAAGTGGAAGAGGTTTCGTTCCTGCTCTGTATCTTATACCCAGGCCATGATGGCCAAGCGCTTTGAAGCTTCCCAGGGCCGAGAACAAGGCAAATGACGAATTCGATTTCTGACAAATATGAAGAAGATAATTACAGTTCAAAATGCCTTTTTCAAATATTGTATTCTTTTCAGTGTCTTCTTTTTGGAGGCAGAAAAAAGATGATTACCTTTATTCCACAATAAGCTGTCAGAGCTATACCAGACTGCATTAATTGATACTAATAGTATGCAAGGCCTTTTGGATTGTAAGTGTATCTATCTGCAAAAGACTGCCATGTTTTTCCTTTGATGACTGTTTACTGTATACTGGCCATCTGGGCATAGTTCTAAGCAGTAATGACTTTTTACTGGTAGAACTGCAATAAAGAAGTGTATAAGAAATTGTATAATGGATTGTTATTTTTATATTTACTTAGCAGATGCCGTTGTACCCTTACATGCCCTTCCAGTCATTTAGCATGTACAGTACACAGCAGCTTACATACAGTAGCTCACATATTTCTTTATTTTAAATATAATCTGTTTATACGGCTGGATGTCTTCCTACATTAGTTTAGGCTAAGTACATTAATGAAGAGTGCAATAGCAGTGCCTCACCCAGAAATCCAGCTTATCCTAACTATTTCCACCCCTCCATTTAGGGTGATCAGCAAGCCCAATTAAACTGTGGAAGTTTTGCTGTATGATCATTTGTCCTGTTTCCCCAACAGATGAACAGCTGGGATGCCGTTTGTTCCGGTAATTATACTTATGGGAAATTCTCTAATCAAGGTTACTGTGAAAAAGGGGTTGACAAAAAGGAGACATCATAACCTTGTGAAACTTACATAAACCCCAGCTTTATGGTGTCTCTCTGGGGGACCCGATGCACAGAAACTGAGTTTGTTTTTTCGTTGACTCACTGGGTGGGGACTGGCTATGTTTTTCACTAATTTAATGCCACACACTAAGTGAACACACACACACACAAACACTAGTGACAAGTACACATCTTGTGTAGTATGTGAAGGGAAAGTGATCAGGTCAGGTTTCCTCATTACTATGTGGCCAATCATGAACCTAGAATCGCCATCAGCAATATAATGAGGCGGAGCGCGGGTTGCCCAGGGAACATTTTTGCGGTGGAAAGTGGAGGGAGACACCATCTAGGCATTCAGGTGAAAACCTGGCTACATTTCGTAGAAAAGTGAACATTTCTATAGCCAACTTGGACTTAGCCAGGCTATACCCTGGTAAAACCTGAGTTATATTGGGGCTGACCAATTTAATTTATAACAAAAGGTCTCTCAGCCCTAGATGTCTGGATTTCTGGGTTTTTCTTGCTAGGTTGGCAGTTAGCTCTCTGCAAAGATGCAATCTAATCCATGCTCAAAGAAACAGATTGCAAGTATCAAAATGATTAGCATTGCTGCCTGTAAATACATGCTTTGTACGACTGCAACATGAAAGCTTTTTACGAAGCTGTAAAAACCTGATAATGAACTTTATTTAAAAATGGGAAAAGTAAAAAAAACTTTGGTATGTCCCATAGAGGGATGACTTAGAGCACATTGCTGATAAGATTGTCATAAATCTAAAAATGAAAAATAGCCATATCTATTTTTTATTTTTTGAAGTCCATCAATGATCAAGCTCTCCATCATCATTCACGTTAGTCTAAGAATAAAAGTAGGGTATGAGGTATAATATGAAACTTAATCTATGGAAACATGAGCTATGTCATTAGCACCAACAGCTGAATTAAACATTAATGCAATTTGCAGTGCAAGTTGATATTTAAAGATCATACTAATCAGAGACCTGGTAAGGCCAACTGCTTTACGGTAGAACTGAGCCAGCCCTCTAGCTGCACCAATGCATAAACATACTTTTTAAAGTTCAATTTGATTTAAAAATTAAAAAAAAAAACCTCCAGAGAACCATGAAAAACAATGTTTAATTAAATATAATGCATAGAAATATATCTTACTGTCAAACATGCATTCCCCTTACAGCAACAGCTGTGTAAATACATTTTTAAAAATGCATCCATGTGTTTTCATACAACAAATGTACATCCATTGCATTTTAACTTGCTTTATAAATCAAATATTGGATGAAAAATACATATCTATGGGTGGGCAATTCTCAGCTTCCCCATTTATAATACATAGGTGATTTTTAGACTCATTATACTTCCTTTTAAATTGTTTTCCCTCTCGTCGAAACGCAATACCAGCGGTGATAAATGTTTAAACAAAGTCTTGATATTCTTCATGTAAGGCCTTTTGTGTAACATATTCAGTCCAGAACACTTCACACTGCATACTCAATCAGGATTCCCGAGTTCTGGTCACAGTGTGGAGCTAAGAAGACAAACATTTTGTGTCCCCCCCCCCCCCCCCCATTCTCATGTCTCAGTTGACACAAATAGACAAATATAACATGAAATGGAAATAAATTCTCACTCCCAGCCAAGTACAATGCCTTAGATAGACACACACATGCATGGGCGCATACGTGCACGCAATCACACACACACACACACAAACATATGCGCATGTACAGTATGCACACGCATGCACAAACGCACACAAATACCCACGCATGCACACACACACACACACACACAGCTACTGACATTCACACGCACTCACAATATTTCCCCTCACCACACCTCATGTACTCTCTGAATTGCATACAGCCAAGGGACAGATAAAACTGCTTTCTTATTATTCTCATGCAGCTCTGAAACGGAAAGCTCTCTGGCTCTGCAGACAGAAAAACATCGCTTGCACTGTTGAACGGTATGGCTGGCATTAAGTCAATGCTGACGTCTAACACTTTGTCAGCACCTGAATACATTTCCAATCTTTTAATTATCAGCCAATGAAAACCCTGAGAAGCAGAACTATTGTGCGTTCCAAAGGTGAATTATATATGAAATGCTTAGGTACGAGTCCTATTCTATGAGCAAAAATTATAGAAGATTTTACCAACAGAAGAAGCTTCATCCATTGACAATTAAGTTTCAGTTGATGAAAACCCACTTGATTTAGGTTATTGGTAATTGTTGATTTTACTCTCTTTTTGTTTACTGTTTATCCACACATTTTATTAGTAGCCAGAGTGAACCGCAGTTTTGGAAAGGCTTCAGCAAAGGCTTGTTTTTCCCCATCTGTCAATAATGCAGTAGCTTTCAGACGATATAACAAAAGATTATTTGCCATGGTTTAGTCTCAGAAATTTCTAATAAATGTATTCGCCACCATACCTATTTAAGCGAAATGATTTCAATAACAGCTGATATAATAAAAACCATATTTGTGCAGCTTTAGTACACTCTAATACATGAACATCTTCCATGCAGCTCGACAAATAAGTCTTTCTGCCCCACTTTTTATTATTATTCAGCCATATTCCAGCAGTTTATGCAAATTATAAACTGCTGGGGAAATTGATTTGCGACCAATGACTTTTATTTAATTGTTTATTCTGTTCATTCAAGCAGATCATACTCCCAGCCCAAGGTAAATAAGCGTGTGATAAGAGTTCATATCTTCACACAACCCCGCATTTCCCAGATGTTTTATTGAGTCGCTGATATTTCACCATTGGGTTCTTGTTTTCTCTTCTGTCATCCCCGTTTGTAAATAATTGCCAGCGATTTCACAGATTACTCAAGAAAGCATTTCACAGCGGCCTTTAGGGTTCATTTCTGACAGTGGGAGATCATATTAAATTTAACTTCAAAATTCTCATATTCAAAAAGCTCCATACAGATACAAAATCTGCACACTGAAAAAAAACCCCAGTAGTCAGCATTGATTTATTGATCTTTTTTTTTTCAGAAAAATGGTTCATAAGTAGAATTCTCAGTTGATGCAATTTTGTGAGGTGGACAAGGGTCAAAGTGGTTTTCCCCCCACAGTAGATTATTATTATTATTATCATCATCATCATCATCTATCTCTAGTATGGTGATGAAACTGTCCCATGAAAATGGCCAAAAGGTCAAAGTAGTGGGACGTTGTATACAAAATATTAAAAGCTCTAATCTGATATTGAAATCACAAAGCACTACTTCATAATCTCCTCTGACATAACTCATCACAGCTGAACACAGCAGTACAGGGGACACCAAAGACATTACTCAGTACAAAACATTGTACTGTATAATGCCTTTGTACTGGAGCATGTTCATGAAACACGTGTCATGTTAATAAATGAACTGCTCTGTACAGCAAATACAGTGCATCTACAACTCTTAGTCAGCATACTGCTCTGTTATACTCAGCACTGATCCGAGATTATGCTAGGGATTATATAATCTCTTTTTTCTCTCTGTCTCTCTCCCAGGTTCATGAAAACAATATTAATAATAATGAAGATTCACACTTCTGGTTATCATTTTATTTCTTAAAAATGCAAGTGGTAGATTAGTTCAGAAACAGACAGCAGAACTGCAAAACAGAGCAAAGTATCAATCAATCAATCAATCAATCAATCAATCAATTTAACTTTATTTCAGACACACAGACACATAGGTCCGTAGCAGTAAGAAAAATAATTTTAAAAAATAATAATAATGGGACCATCATCATGTGACTAATTTGGTAAACCTGCAGCAGGGGTGTCAAACTCAAATCCTAGACATGGGGTTCATTCCAATCGGTTATTTTCACTCACGGCTGCTTTCCTCGCTCCTTAACTCCGGCCAACGGAGGACATGAGAAGAGATGCAAGGATGAGATACAATATGAGGATGAAGCAACTGAGGCAACATGTATTAGGCAAACTGTACGTCCTCGCTCAGTGAAGCGTCAGTTTGAAGCAGTGTCCGTTAAAAATGTGGCAGATGTGGAGATGTGGATTGATATGTGAATCATTTATACGTCTCAGGGTCTAATAAAAAGACTTCCACGAAGGCTGCACTCGCGTCCTCACTGAAGCATCCTCCAGGAGCCTCCTCGCTCCTTTGAGGAGTGTTAAACAGATCTGAGTGTCCTTAAAGATGGCGGACCTTGATCGATTTCCAGGTCACGCGACTGAGGAGACGAGGGGGCAGATAAAATAAGCGATTGGAATGAATGCATTGTGTCCATTGTTTTTTTTTTGACAGTGTCCTTTTCTATCAGCAGTCAAATAAAGACATGAAAACAAGGGATGTGGATTTGGACAATTAACAGCTTGAATGAATCGCTGGTGCTGAAAACCAGCACTGTCATCCCCTAGGGCGGTATTTTAATGCCTGTGGCAATCAAGTGTTTTGCGGGCTACAGATGCACATTAGGAAAATACAAAGGAAGTGGTCACGTTGGCTGACACAGAGTACACAGTGCTTCCATGGAGTGCAACAACAGACCTAGGATCAGACCTCCCAATAAAAAAAAAACTCACAGCAGTCACAGATAAATGGGACGGGGTGGTTGGTATTCTGCTGTTCCACGCCATTCCGACTGGCTCGATGTTCCCAGTGGCACAAAGGCTCAGGCCTGCGAACCTGGAGATGGAGGGAGATGAGAGGGAGAGTGACACGGCTGTGTCCGGGGAGGCCCGCGGATCAGACGAGCAGCAGCATTCTGAACGCGCTGCGGAGGTCTGAAGGCAGAGGCTGAGAGGCAGCGTGTGTCGTAGTCCAGACAGAGAGACCCCCTTGTCTGGTGCAAAATGGCTGCCTGGGTGCATCGCCCAGGTGACTGTCACATATCGCCGAGGTTGTAGCTGAGGTGAATTTCCCTCCTTGAATATAAACTGCTTTGAGACCATTAAAGTTAAAAATACTGTTCACATATAATAAAGCTTCTGCTGCTGTCACCCCACCTCCAGCAACAGCACACAAATCAGGGATTTAAATTATTGGCCCCTTTTGAAAAAAGGTTCTCATTTTGGGCAAATGAGCTTTGTAGTGACAGTGGGTAATCCACCAAGCAAGGCAAGGCTTTGATTTTCAGTATTCGTGTAATATGAATATTGTATTCCTGTAACATGAGTGTTGCTTCTCATTTGCTGTTTTCCTATTTCTTTTTGATTTTACAATAATCGTTGCATAACATGTACTGTATGCCATACGTTGGACATGTAAGCAGAATTTACCACATTAATGCATTTTTTACACTATGTGCACCACAAAGGAAATCAATGCGAGCAAGCCTTGCACATTATGTGCATCACGAAGCAAATCAATATTCGAAAACCGAAATAAAATGAGTACACATGAATTATACAACACGACGCCTTCAGCTTTGCGGTTCAAAATATAGCAGGTACCTCAAAGACATCCAACAGAATGGCATTAAAATAAATAAATAATAAATAAATAAATAAATAAAAAGCAATCATAAAAGCAAAACTTGCCTTGGGATGTTGTAAAACAATATTACTCTGAAGAGAGCAAAATTTGAGTGATTGCTTTGGACCTGCATACACAAACACTGCACTGCACATATCTCAGCGGCGAGCGGAGAGGAATGGTTTTTAGCAGCCATTAGAAGAGATGAAATAGTACTCTCTGCGGACTCGTCAAAGCAATATATGATAAAAATGCAGGAGGTCATCGTTTCCAGACTCAAATTAATGAAAATTAATGCAAATGAAATTTTGGCGCTGAGGTATGGGGTCGATCAATATTCGTCTTTAGCTTTCACTCAGTTAAGTTGTTCCTGCTTTCCCCTTCCGCAAAAACACTTTTGTCAGTTCAGCATTAAATGGAAGTGAACTAGCCATGTTGTGTTTGCGAGGTTATTCTTGCCTTTATGTTAGAACCTCAGAGTTATGGACTGAAGAGTCAACTGAAGAGGGCATGAACCAGAGAAAATATACATAATCACACCTTATCAAGCTTCTTAGTGGAAAGAAAAAGCCAAAGAAAAAACACTAACTTTAAAGGCAAATGAGGCACACTCTCCAAAACTCTGCAACTGTCAAAGTCCATTTCAAATCTTGTTGCCACGGTAGTGCTCATCCTCCAGTAGCTTCCCCAAGCAGGCTTTTATGGAATCTACCTGGCTCTGAACAGTACACCTAAAACACTTCCCTTCCCTTCCCTCTGAAGCCACACGGATGCCAGTTTGCTCTTAATCTGAAAGTTGCCCCTTGAGTACAGACATCAATGCCATTTTTCTCCCAATTTCAAATCGGCGATTGTGAAATCACAGCGGACCTCGGGATATTGTTCAAAGCAACCTCTCAGATGTCAGACAGGGGTTCTCTGTCACAGTTTGTTTGCCCACCTTGACAGTTTTGCCGAACAAAACAAAAAAAAATAGATATATCCCCCTAACTGGTGATTATTACAGGTGGATTTCTTTCTGCACTTCTTGAATTTCAGGCAAAAGCTGGTCCCAAATAAACGCTGCGTCTCAACGGAACAGTCATCTGCATGTAGCGGTGCCAGAGACCCATTACGGGAGCTTCACAGCATGTGTGCAGCGTGATCATTTACCTGCCCTGTTTCTGCTTCAGCACGTCACCCATCCCCGCTCATATTAGTGGCTCTGTTCCCTGCAGACTTTCAATTTTATTTTTTTCCCCTCTCGCAACGAGCGAGGCGGTTCAGTAGCAATCCAGCCAATGACTCCCCTGTGGTGCTTTCTACGTGGGTAAACTCCAAAAAGCTTCGGTGCAATTGAAGCTTTGTTTGCAGTCATTATGAAATATTGAATCATTAGTGTCAGTTGCTCCTCTTGCGGTGTGTCTAGTGAGTGTTCCAACGTGCCGTTTCAATGGGGAAAAACTTCATTATCTTTCAGAAAACTTCAGCGACAGCCACAGTCATAAACTTCATGAACATTTTTTGACTGTCTGAAAAGGTACTTTGTCTTTTCGCTTTATTGCGTGCTGTAAATGATAAGTGAATAAAAGGTCCCATGTTTCTACAAGTTGCAAACAGTAACAAGACATTTTCTGTATATAAATACTGGTCTTTGGTTCCATGAATGTATATGGTCATGCTAAAAAAATAAAAATAAAAATAATAATAATTTAAATCACCATACACAGTAAGTGTAGTGTACAGGGTTTTTGTTGGATAATCAGTTCCTTGCTATTTCATACTCCTCAGTCCTCCCAGTATTACAGTCACAAAATGTAATGTATGGAATGAGAAGATCGTAATAATATGGTAGATGGTTGAAAAATCAAGTTAATTCTAGATTATATTTAATCTTATGTGGTTCACGTACTTCCAGCCACTTCAAATATGCGGTATATACTGTACAACTCAAAGGAATCTACGCTGCAAAATTTATAGTGACAATTCTTCAACTGTAGCTGGTTAATAGTTTGAATATTTTATTCTTCAAAATGCCCATGAAAAGATCTGTAAAGATGCATAATCTTACAGAAGTCTTACAGCAGTGGCCTAAGGCACTTATTCCAGACACCCTCTCAAGGGTTAGCAAAAGCATCAAATGTAATTGCTTCAGCATCATTCATAATGACTCCGTGATCACAAATGAAAATTCAACCCCTTGTATAAGAAAAATCCAATGCCTGTGCACAAGGTGAGCATTACGAAATCTCACTCTCTGCCAATTTCCTTGCCTTCCCATTACCCCCGCACTCTAGAATTTGAAACGTCCGCATCTCAATTGCTTAATGACAAAATTAAGCCATAAAATGACTAAAATGTTTTTTTGAAAGGGGAATGTGTGACAAATATGATTAATATTAAATGGCAATGTGGAATCAAAACTTTTGATTCAAATTTCAAGGTAATGTAAAATTTTTATGTCCTTTAATTACAAAAAAACGCCTTGAATGAGCTTAAAATTTAAAGCTGAATGGAACACCTGCGTGTTTGTGTCGACTTCCAAATGAAACGTTCAACATCTATCCGTTTGTTTTTATCTCTGGTGATAAAACCTCTGACAGATTTAAATGAAGCAAAGTAAAAAATCAAGCCATCTGGTCAATTGTCTCTGAAAGCATGCATATTGATGCGTGTGCGCGCATGTGTGTGTGTGCACGTTTGAGGAACACCATGTTCTGTATTCATCTGTAAAATTTCTGCAGATGGCAGCGCTCTCTCCAAAAACTGTAATCATCCTAATCCCTTTAAGAGCCCTCATTGCAAGTCAGTGTTTCCGTATAAATTAGTGTGCCTACAAACGCTGCCATTTTCTCTGGCATGAAATTGTCACCATTTTCAACACATCTGTTTCAAGGCCTTGCAAATGTATACATGTTTACATGTTGAGTGTGGGTACAGTATGCGTTTCCGATATATGGGGGTGGTAGTGTTCTGTAATGTTCCGGAGCCTGTAGACAAACGCAATTAAAAACGATGACAACTTCAACAGTATTAAATTTCTTAATTGTTGTGCATTTCCTCACAACAGGATTGTACGTCACACCAGAAAAAAGTCAGAAAAGTGAGAATATTACTGTTTAAAAACAACACAGAAATAGCATAAGGAAAATTTCTTCTGAAATTAATGCTTTTAAAATGCTTTTTTTTCATCCAGAAAGCAAAAGACTTTGATTCTACATTTGCCCTTTAACTTTGACTACTAAACCAAAGCTTTAGCTTATAAGATTGAATGTTTTATTAAATAATTAATTTAGTTAATGTGAAGAAAAATGCTAATTAAAGCCCAAAAACTTGTCTTGTCTATATAACTAAAATGCTGCTGGTTAAATATTTCATAATATGGAATGAATGCCAAGTCGAATTATAACCTTACTTTGGTAGGAGGGCTACCAATGCTAGTAACCCCTTCCTTTAAAAAATATTAATAGCAAAATAACAAATGCAACTAAGCTAAGCCAGCAACTAAAGTAGGTAGCTTGCTAACTAGCCACCAATATGTCATACAACCACTTAGCAACAGGTCACAAATTATTCATATCTGTATAAGAATCTGAATAATAATGTCCTTAAATGACCAGCAAGCAAGCTTCAGTAAGCTTTCACAAAACAGGTTTTCGTGTGAGTGTGTGTGTTTTTGTGTGTGTGTAATTTAAGTCAGTCATTCTGTACAGCATTGACTTCAAAATAAATAAAAATTGGTTGGCAGTGCTCATTACTTTCGAGTCAAAAAGCCTCAAATTTATAATTCAGGCAAAATTTCTCTCTTCCCCGTGAAGGAGTGAGGCTCCGTCTCAGCAGAACGGAGACAGAGAGGCTTTGACAGCAGAGCTTTGCACATGCAGCCGGCTCTCACTCTTGAAAGAGTGAACCCTGGAACCCCAGCGCTAAGTGCGAAGCGCTAACCTTTGGAACCATCCTGTTAGTATAGGAGCTGCCTACAAGGAAGGGACCGGTTGTTTCGGTTTTAGGTTACACTCCCGAAAACAGACGTAGATGTAGTTACGAGTTTTAGTTTTAAAACCGGTTACTTCCGGTGACTCATGTCCACTGAAATCCACAGAGCAAATATAAAAGCATTCCTAAAGTACACACACCATGCCTAACAAGCAAACTTTCAGTAAATAAGTAAGAAAGTCGCCAAAAAAACAAAAAAAAATTGGCATCAAACTTAAATGAAGGAACCACTACTGACAGTCATTGTACATGCTCACAGCATTTCACTTCATCACAGATGCCCTGAGCCAGCTGGTCTTAAATACCAGCTGGGCCAGCACAGGTGAAACACACTCTGACTAATGAGGTGGCACCAGGGAGTGCCACACCTGACTGAAATTGACCTCAAAATGGAGCGGGAGAATGAGTAAATGCGTCATATTTGCTTAAGGCGGGGGCGGGGATGGGGGCGCGGGGGGGGTGGGGGGTTTTTTGTTCTCAGAGGCCCAATGTTAATCCACCAATTACCCTGGCTCAATTAGCTAATTAGCTCTACAAACCAATGCTGGGTCCCTTGTATATTAGACCACAGTAAACTGTTCGCTGTAGGGACATTATAACGGTGATAAATTCGAGATTGGTGAGTTTATCTGGAAATTTTGTGAAAGTTTCAGTACAAGTAAATTATTGGGCTAAATTAAATCATTTGGATGCAAAAGTCCAGAAACACATCCGGTGCCACTTGCCCAACCCTGGTGTAGCCCATGCTAATTGCAAATGTAGCCTGCTTTAAACAACACCTAAAACAAGGGTGTGAAAGTCCAGTCCTGGAGAGCTGCAGCACCTGTTGTTTTCCAAGGTGTTTCAGCATGAGTGATTCATTGAAGTCACTGATTGGCTAAAGAGTCCATGCACCTTGTTTTCAAATCCTTAATTGGCTTCTGTTTGAAAGGAAAACACAAAGACCAGCAGACACTGCAGCCTTCCAGGACTGGAGTTTGATACCCCTGGCCTATGCCTTGAAAGACTTCACAACAACGAGGAAAAATTAAGCACTTATTTTGGGACCAGCAGGAGACTTGCTGGAGATCAGCTAATGCAGTGGTGTCAAACTCGTTGCCATGGAGGGCCGTGTGTATGCAGGTTTTCATTCCAACCAATTAATGCTGCCTTAATTGAGTCCAATTACTCATTCAGCCATATGCGTTTAATTGCATTGAAGCACAGAATATAAGAAAATTTTTATTTAGACAATGCGGGTCACCATAGACGTCGGGTCACCATTGTGCACAAACCTGCATCCCTAATTCAGCAAATAATTTAACTAATTATATAATCAAGATCTGAGGCTGGAATGAAAACCTGCATACACACGGCCCTCCATGGCAACGAGTTTGACACCACTGAGCTAATGCATAACTCCATTGGATGCTGGAATAAAGACCTTCCTGAACCTAATGCACAGCTAACCTCATGTTAGTATGGTACTTTGGAAACCCGTCTTAATATGCAGCCGTGTACTAAAAGAAATTAGGGCACGCAATCGATCCACAGGGTCTGCTGGTTTTTGTTTCTCGCCGTGTGATCGACAACCGATTTAGACTCGAGAAACCAGGTGATCTGAATCTGCTGTATAATCAACAGTTTTTTTAATCTAATCAATTTCTGTACTACTTAATGACCCACGAAACCAGGTGATTTGAGTTAGCTGTGTAATCAACTGCTTTACCTGATCAATTGCAGTGCTACTCAAGGGCCCAAGAAACCAGGTGATCTGAGTTGGCTGTGTAATCAACTGCCCTAACTGATCAATTACTGTGTTATTCAAGTGTTGAAAAACAACAAAATCCAGGAGGACCTGTGGACCAGGATTGAGGGCCCCAGTCCTAAATGATCAAAGGGGCAGGAGCTCAGTCTCTAGTTTAATAGTCCTAATATGCATAGCTGCAGTGAACATAGCACTGATGCTCCTGACCTCAGTAACAATTAGAGTGAGAACTAAATTAAAGTGCTGTATATATATGTATCTTAAATTGTCTAAATTATTACCATTTTCTGCTGTAACCCACAGACGATCTCAATGACTGGATTCTGTCAGTGAACTTAAAAAAAAAAAAAAAAAATTTTTCAGAAAATTATTCAGATTTCAAGGAAATCAATAAATTCCATAGAAACAAACGCCGTGGAAAATTCCATGAATCACATTTATTGAGGATTGATATTAATCTTCAACAGAGAGATTAAATCTGGCAGTAAATTAACTGACAGAGAAAGCTTCAAAGCATTTTACACCATAGTGAGGGAAATTAATATTGAAATACCAATTACACTTTGACTTTCAATAAATCTGTTGCTGTTATTCAGCCTACTGGAACATACAGTGAGACAGCAGCGTGTGGTCCATCAAAAAAACTTCAACCTAAAGTTCTATGCTTTCAAAGCTATACATAAGAGATATTTTATGTGTGGAAAAAGGATTACCAAAAAAGACCCACAAATGCTCTCTCCTCCTCGGACACGGCCCCGAAAAACCAGGAGAGGCCCAGAGAAGAGTCACTGGCTGATCCCGAGATTTACTGCCGCAGCGCCAGAGAACGACGATTAATATTCAAAAACCCAAAAGCAATTTCTCTCGTACCAGACTGTGCAGAGAGGCTTCACCTCGAGGCAGGCCTTTGACAATGGGGGACAGATCAAAATCTAAGACCTTGACAAAGCACAGACTCAGTGAGCTCAGCCTAGCCCAGGGGCGTGCGGTTCTACTCCCACAGGGGCCCGTGAGTGTGCGGGTTTTTGCTTTCACCAATTACCCTGGCTCGATCAGCTAATTAACTCTACAAAACCAACAGCGGTTTCCCACGTATATTAGACCACGATAAAATGTTTGCTGTAGGGACATGAGGCACTTATCAGTTGTGATTAATGGGCTTATCCAGAAATTTAGCAAAAAAAAATGTCAAAACACCTAAATTATTGGAGCTAATTAAATAATTAGGAGCAGGAGTTGGAATGAAATCCAGAGACAGATACTGCCCTCCCTGCCCGACCTTGGCCTAGCCACCGCACCCTCGCACCCCGCACCCCGCACCAACGCCGACCATACATTTCTCCTTATGCTAGCCTGACAGCGACAGAAGACGTCTTAGGGAGAATGGATGGGCTTGGTGGTAGAGACCAGCATTAATCATTTTCTTATGGTTTTGGATTATTTAATGCGCAAGACTTATGAGGCTTATGAAGACGGTGCTCTTAATTAACATTAATGAATTCATTAATAAAACATCATTCACATTTATTGCACTCTCCGTCCTAAAGCAGGCATTACTCACCATTAGAAAATTACTTTAGGACAAACACTGGAAAACAAAGCAACTAATGCTTTGAATTAACTGATGTTCAACGAGCATTCACAAGTACTACTAAGTGGTTTACAATTTATGAGAGGCGCAGTAAAACAGTTATTATGAATGATACACATTGAAAAGAAATACATTTAACAGCATAAATATTTGAAATTAATGCATTACTCAAGCGCTAATTAATGAGACCTTAATACAGATTAATATCATTTCTGGTGTCTCATCATGTTAGTTGTGGAGCTATTGCTTTGTTTATGATGCATACCATATGTAAATATGATCATGATACACTAGCAAAACTCTACACTAAATCTCTCTCTCTCTCTCTCTCTCTCTCTCGCTCTGCCTCTGCCCCTCTCTCTCTCAGACGTGTGCATTAGAGCACACACAAATACACTAAGACAAATCGCCATTGTCCAGCATGATTACAGCAACTCTGAAGATGGACTAGCTATCCAAGTATGGCCATCAGAGCCAATCTCTGTCCACTCGGTGACCAGGAGACTAATAAACTCAAACTGGCACTGGCTAGATGGGCAGTGAAGTCTCTTTGATGCCTGCCTCTTGCAGCGAGTACTAGTTGATCACATGGCACCAAAAAGCAGCACACTAGCACACTAGCAGCTGTTAGCATATGCCGTCCACTTCACTGAACAAGACGTCTGTGCGGCCATGCATAATTCTTTTTAATGTACGGGAGTCATGGAATTCAGGGACCATCAGGGTGGGTAGATACTGATTACTGATCATCTGCAGTTCCTGCTAATGCCAGCTGGCATGGGGGGTGGGGGGTGGGGGGTGGGGAGTGGGGGGACAGCCAGGCAACAGGAGCATCATCCCTGTTAATGCAGATTCATCAGCATCTGTGAGGGCCTTGTTTGAACCCTGCTTACAAGGTGATGCCAATGCCCCTGTCTTAAAATTAAACTCAACTGAAGAATTAGAGGAGGTGCGTTTGAACGGTGCATATAATATTTACAGCCATTTTTCAACCTCTTAACCAGGGGTGTCAAAGTCCAGTCCTGGAGGCCTGCAGTGTCTGTTGGTTTTTGGCGTGTTTCAGCATTGAATGATTAAGTCATTGATTGAGTCCACGGACCTTATTCTCAAGGCCTTAATTGGCTGCTGACTGAACGGAAACCCCAAAGACCTGCTGACACTGCATCCCTCCATGACTGGAGAGTGACACCCCTGCTCTTAACCAAGCCTGAGCTCCCTTGGACACTGCAGTCCATCAGAAGACCTTGAAGGGTGTCTCTTGGTGTACTCAATAGTGGGTACTATCAAGCCTTCAGACAAAAATAGTCCATCCATCCATTATATATACCCACTTCTTCCTGCTCAGGGTCATGGGGGGTGCCTGGAGCCTATCCCAGCGTGCATTGGGCAAGAGGCAGGAATCTATCGCAGGGCACACATAGCATTCACTCACACACTCATACCTATGGACAATTTAGAGTCTCCAATTAGCCTAGCCTGCATTTCTTTGGACTGTGGGAGGAAACCGGAATACCCGGAGGAAACCCAAGTGGAGACGGGGAGAACATGCAAACTCTATGCAGAAAGGCCCAGGCCGGGATTCAAAACCAGGAACTTCCTGACAAAAATAGTAAATAGTGGAATTGCTTAACAGAAACACAGCATTAGAATTGGCCACCTTCTCTCTCCTGCATGCAAAAAACATTTTACGTTTTCCTTCAAATTCATCAACAGTAATAACTTTATCTGTACACCACATTCTGCACAATCATTAACAGCTATAGGCACCTTGGGGGGGGGGGGGGGGGGGGGGGGGTTGGGGTATGGCCCGAGGGAAACACTACTGTTCAGGTCTTACAGCTCTGGCCTCCTTCCCTGTACTCTGTGAATGGAAATGTTTGGAATGAGATAGTATATTAATTGTCATAGCTACATCTGTACAGACCTGGTTACTCTCAAAGTAGCATGATTTTATGTGTGTATGTGTCTGTGCCTGTGTGTGTGTGTGTGTGAGGGAGAGAGGGAGACAAATAGAGAGTTAGAGATGGTGAGGGATAGTGTCGGTCTCTCTGTCTTTGCATTAGACAAGTGTGCATGTGTTTCATTGAAATGTCCCAAGTTTGTTTTTAATCATAGGAGGAGATATAATACAATGTGACAGCTCTGGTTTTCTCACCAGTCTTCATTGAGAATATTTCAGGTGGGGCTTATGGTGTACTGAAGCTACGTTCTGTCAAAATGATTTTTAAAATGGCTGTGCTTTATCGGCATGAACAAGCACATCATAGTGCTCATGGTCTCTTATAGATTTGACTTTGTAATGTTGAGATGGCATTTGGATCGAAGAAAAAAAAGGGAAAGTATTCCGGCAGCATGTGGGTGCACAGCCACTGCCAATACAGTTTTACAAGAGAAGGACCAAATAACAATGAAACTCACATCCTACAAACCCCCTAAAGTTATCAACCATCTGTATCAGTCACAATATAAAACACCCCTAAATCTATGCATGCTAAGTAGCTTGCAAATAATCTTGAGCAGTGAAAATTAGGTATACTGGCTGGCTGATTAGCACAGTTCAATTTGGCCCAAACCCCTTATAAAAGAAAACCATTCTGTTCATAGCACTGACCTCAAGAGAAATAAAGACATAAAAAAACAGGAAACACTCACAATATTGTCCATGACAGAAGTGTGAGTAAAAGCCATTGCTGCAGAAAATATAATATCTGACATGCCATCGATATACATGCTGATGCAGAGAATTTCACCAATTCACCTTTGGTGCTCCCATTCAACTTTAAATCCGAAATAATATACATAAATTACAAGACAAATTACAAGGCTTGTAGGAAATGACAGTTAGAATACAGAATTGTGTTGTTTATTGAATACTTTTTGAATTATTTATTGTTAGAGAGTTTTCTTAGAGTCAATACTGGAAGAAAAAAAAACACACACTTGTTGCACTACTCTGTAGCTGTTATTCTGGTCAGAAATATTAATATTGGATACCCTAAGTGAGGAATTTCTGAAACAAACAGAAATTTCTTAAGCCTTAGGGCAACAAAAAGAGAGGAGGGAGATATTGCATATACAGTACTTGAATAACTGTATCTTCTGTAAAACACTAAAATCTCATCATTTTGATCCAGATGTCCAAATACATCAGCGGGCTATGAACACCACTGTTCCACCATTCCACCAGGAAAAGAAAAAAATATTACATTCCTGTCAGTCGAAACAAGACAAATGAGAAATCTTTTACAACACTGGTAATGTTCCTTTCAAAACTTATTACCTAATTTCCGGAAACACAGGTGTATACCCTAGAGCACCCATCCCATCCAAATCTTCTCTGACTCCTCATTTTTATGGGACTGACTGAACACCAAAAACAAATAATGACAATGTGTTATTTATCACCACGGGACACTGCATTCATGATGCTTTGCTGAGTGGTGTGTTTTCTGCTAATTGTAAGATCTAATTATATTTTTTTAAGTACTGACTTTTTCCCCCTTGAAATTACAAACCATTAGAAATCAATCATCTGTGACCAGATTCTCATCTGTGACACAGATTAGCTCACCCCCGTGGACTCAGATTCCTGGAATCCCCATTAATCCTAATTACAGAGCTTACTAAACCTCATCCTTCTGTAGATGACTAATAATGCATTTAAATAAGTAAATAAATACACAAAATATTTTAGAGCCGCACACTCTGAATACGGATGAGATGACAGCAGGCTGTTTGGCAGTGCAGAGCTATGCACCGGATGGATTCTGGTGAACCATGAATTAGAATCCCCCAACCAGGACTGCACATGCATTGTGGACTTGTTTGAGTCATTAGGCCCTGAGTTTCAACCAAAGATATTAATATGAATAGAGATTCATCTCCCCTTTAAAAGAAGTCCATTCATCCCACAAGTGTTATTTTTTGTTGTTGGTGTTGTTTTTTTTTTTTTTTTAGGTGTGCAGGTTGTTTTCCTGAACAAACTTACCTACCATTAAAAGAAGCGGGAATTTTTCTAATTCCCTTTGAAAAACAAGAGGTATACACATTTTTGACATTATTTACTGTACATTGCTGTAAATGATATAAGATTAGCAGGGTTGCGCAACATGAACAGACCAAACCCCAGTACCTCAGCAACTTAAATCTATTTATTTTATTTTATTTTTATGGTCCCATCAGTCTAAAGGATGGTGTTTCATTTACACTGCATTTTTCATTTTCTTGTTTCATTTCATATGGGTCTCTCTTTCCCCAGAACAAACACCAAATATACATTTCACAAGATATATTTCATTTTTAATCTTATTCCGCAACCACTGGTGCAGCATCTGCAAACATTTCATACATATCCATCTGTAGCGCATGCACTGCAGTCATAAATATAATACAATATGATATAATGTAAAATAATACAATATAATAATGTGAGGGAAGTGGTTGTTAAAAGTGAATGTTAAACTGCAGTCTTGTTTAGTCTACTGTATGTCTTTGGCATAGAGCAGGGGTATCCAGTCTTATCTGAAAAGGGCCAGTATGGGTGCAGGTTTTAGTTTTAGGCCAGCACTATAACACCTGGAGGACTAATTGACTAGTCCTAGTTTTCAATGAAGACCTTGATAAGTATAATTGGGTGTCTTCGTGCTGGGTTATAACAAATACCCACACCCATACCGGATTGGACACACATTACAGAGAGTGTATGATTTTGTATGTGGGCAACATGCCTTTTTTATGTTTAAAATGTGTTTATTCATACATTACTTCTTTTTAGTTTTTACTGGCATAAATTGTATGACTTTTAGACGTGCAAAGACAATAGAGAGACGAAGCGTTATTTTTATTAGAAAAATAATTAGAGCATGACTCAGGACTTTCAATCGAGATATTTGTTTGTGAATGTCACCCATGCTGGCAAGCGGTCAGCAGAATTGACGCTAAGCAAAGGCGACATCGGTGGTGATGAACAGACAACTGTACTGTGGCCTGTATGGAATTGGGAGTGCAATCATAATGTGCATTCACCATGCGGAAGTCTGCAGAATAGACACTAATCATTCGCTGCACACTGCTCTGCCCCAGCATTGTGATGGGTTGAAATGTGCTGGTCTTTGTTGAAACAGACATTGACCAATGGGAAGAATTAATAATAGTGGAACTCGAGGCAGTAAAATTAAGGAGAAGGAGATGGAAAAACAGACACAGAAGAGACACAACATTATTCAGTTTTGGAGCTGTATTTAAAATACTGTATCAACTGAATATGCTGGCATGAAAATATATGCATATGTTACCAGCCATTGTAAATTATTTCAAATATTAATATTATCCTATCCCAATTTCCAAAGGCCAAAATGGAGCGAGCCTCCCCAAGATCAAGACAAGCATCTTGGAGCGACCAATCAGCAAGCTTTACATGCTACAGGAAGCATCATTGAGCAGTATGATACATACCGACACCTTATGCATACGCATCTAAACTGATTTATAACTGAACAACACTACGGCCTTTTGAAATTGGAAAAGTGAGGAAAATAATAAATATTAAATCGTGTCTGAATATTAAATATTGCTCACAAGATTTAAAATTAATTGTTTGCCATTCAGAGCCACAATTAACAGGCTGGGATGAAGGGGCCATTTATGTTACATTAAATATTATTTGTTTTTGTTTTGTTTTCTTCCCCATAATTACCTTAGTTTACCTGGGTCGCCCACCCTTCTGCCCTGTCCTTTCATGATTTATCTGTTTTGTCCCTGATAATTATATGGTGAGGTAGGTGGGAGGGATGGGGGGACTAGTGTTCGAGTGAGGCACACAAACTGTTTTTTAAACATATTGTGTGCTTTGGAAACTAACAAGGGAGAATTATTTGCTAAAATGTATCTTCGGATCTCTCTTCATTGGAATACTTCCCCGGGTAAGTGACAAGAGCTCTTGTTCAAGATTTGCCACAATGCCATACTGACAAATCATCGTAATACAGCTGAAATACTTTCCGTTCATAGTGTTAAAACTCCCTCATACCATCATTGAGACGACCTGCATCATGAGCACAAACTCAGTATGGCGGCTGTCCTCTCATGAGCGTGAACTGCTTGAGAACTGCACTTCCAAACTCTGCCTGGTGATTTCCTCTGATCAACCCCTGAGCTGTCTCTCCATTGGTTCCTCCCAGTCATTCAATTACACTGTGTCCTCCTGTTGGTGGAATTAAAACATGTCTGAACAACACCCAGCCAGGTTTAACTAGAGAATGTACTTGACCTATTGATAACAGTGTAAGTACAATTACATCTATTCAAGCCTTTTTTTAGGTCCAGCTAATGACCAGACATGGTTTTTAACACACATTTAAGCCAAAGAGCATGCATTTCTAACACAGCCAGAGTTTTTCTTTTTGTTGTGTTAATTAAAAGTACTGCTTCCCTAGCGCCGTAAATCAAATCCTCTTAGCGGTACATGGTTTGATTGATTTTGAAATAAAAATCTGCCTTGTTAGCCTGTGACAGTACTGTATGTCAAAATAGTTTGTATGTTTAAATGTAACATCAGCTCAAATTCATCATAACAGGCAGGAGTAAAACCTGTCCACAAGTTAAGATGTGAGGACATAAAACATTAACATGTTAAGAACAGACCTCATTAATTACCTATTAGTCAACAAAACAACAGCCACATTAAAATATACCACATTCTAAATATTGCAAGTATATATATTCTTTCAGACAAAAAAAATGTAGTCCTTCTATCAGAGAAGCTGCACAAGGTCATTGAACCTTGAAACTCACAGTTCTGGCCCACAAACCTGATTTTCAAGCCTAAGGTCTAAGGAATGCAAATTGGTCTCTAGGGGAGCGAAAAAATAATGTGTTTTCTAGTTTCCAAAAATAGAATAAGACACTCACTTTTTTAATAGAGGAGGAAGGTTTTTTTTTCCTATTTGACAGACCTTGTAATAGCAGTGGAAGTCAGGTCATATATAGCAAACAAAGACAAATTACAATGACCTTAACCTCAGGTACTGAGGCGATAATCAATAGAAACAGTAACAAATTAAGAAAAGAGAAGGCCCTCAAAGACCATTTGTAAGGACCAGTCACTTTGGGATTTAACAACCCCCATTTGTTGGTCATTCATCCATATTACCAAGATGGCAAGAGGTCAAGTCTACAGTACCATTTCATTCCCGAGGCAATTTGTTGGTATTATGGTGGTCAATATTCCACATTTTTCTTTCAGCCCCTTAGATGTATCTGAAATGTTTTGGATGGGCTTTTCATTAATCTTTTCTCCCAAAGCATTTACAACAGCAATTTTCACCTGGGTGTACGACTCTTAAATAAAGCCTGACATAGTCTAAATGGATTCTTGTCTGATTGAGTTGAAAATGGACCTAGCTAACAGTGTTAGCATGAATACAAACAGAACAGCCCATTTTTAAATAAATTGTGGATTTTCTTTATTGACGTTCCATGGACGCCGGTGCCCACACCACTAGGGGGCAGGAGGGATGGGTCTACTGTATAATGATTTACTTAATGCATACTGCAGCCAGGAAAGGATACATATCAGTAATTAAAGGCTAGGGGCTATACTGGGAAGTAAGTTCTTTCTTTGATATAGTCCTGGATTAGTAACTGAATTGAGATGTCAGCATATTCAACATCATGGCATCTTTCTATATTGCAGCATACCAACTTAGTACAATCTAGATATCTAGAGGGGTAGAAATCTAAGTTGAGGGACATTTTGACACAAACTAGACTAGACTAGAGTAACCCTAATATAGCTCAAGTTTTGCCCAAATTCCACCCGGCTATGTCCTAGTCAGGTAGAAAACTTACACTTTTCAAACAAATGTTGCCGGGTTTTCACCTGAACGACTAGACAGCATTTCACTGACTTTTTTTGACCACAAAGATGATCTCACTGCATCATTGTTGCGTGGAATTTCACATTTTAAGTGTCAGTTATCCTGTCCAAAGTAAAAGATTGATAGCTTAGAATGCCAGAATCATACTTTATCGCCTGAAGCAATGCTTGCTGGTTCCCTGAAAGGAATTCCTCTTGTGCCACCACTATGCAATCCACACTGATTTGCCAGGAGCAGCACAGAGAATTTTGATCGGGAGGTCTGCCATAATTGCTCATATACTGTACATCAGGGGAATGAAGTTATGTTCTCCTTTCGTGCATGGCATGCTGCTAAGCGGATGTGATGCAGTTGGTCTTTCTCATCCTGGAGGAAACTGTAACAATTCTCCAAATGAAATGTGGACTCACAGAACCATATGAAGGCAAACCTAATCTAACATGAAAGGTATGTACAATATTGCTTTATTAATTTACTGAATGTGTAAATTTTGGGTTGATATACATTCGTAGCCTACAGTCTGGAAAATAATTCTTATTTGGTAAGAAATATTGATAAGTACTTTTGGTGTCTTCAGAGGTGTCTGAACCTAAATAAGACTATTTGTTTCATGTACTACTCTACATGAGCTTTTTGCATTTCAACATATTTTTATGACATTTTTAAAAATCAATTTAAACACATCATTCAGTTTTAGCAACACTAGTTGTCAAATTCAGCAATCAGCAAAATTAACTGAAGAAAAGCATTGCTTTGTTCCAGGCCCGATATCTAAAATAAAAGTGTAAGGACTTAAATGAACAAAAAGTAAGCTTTCCCCTATGACCAGTAAGTTAAAAATGCAATAAAAAAAGCTCTTTCAAAATGTGTTGTTGTTTGCTTGACACCAGTCATTGCAAATTCCTCTTTTTTTCTCTCTCGTTCTGCCTAATTTCTGTCTTGTAAGTTGAATGCACAGTCTTCATGGTTTAGTGCCCCAAACGATCTGTTTTTACCACAGGAAGCAAGGCCCTTCTCTGACTCCTGCATCGCTGCTCCACCAAATGAGCTAGCAAAAGGCATCTCCTTTCAGTCACCATCCTCCAGCTAATGGAGGGGTTGGGGTTTGGGGGGGGGGGGGGGTCGCTTGTTTTCAAGTTCAGCGTAGCATGAACAAGGGACATGAAAAGAACTTACATTTCAAAAGAACACAGAAAAAAATATATATTTAAGGTAGATCCTGCCCTGTCTCTGTCGGTGCCTCTCTCTCTCAGCCGCCCCGTGTTGGATTGCTGCTCTACACGAGAAACATTTCGCCGGAGGAAGGGGAAATCACTTCACCCCGTGCGCCGTATGCGCGGTTCTCTCAGCATAACAGCGATCGCGATCGCGCCCGCTTGATCTGAGATGCGCTGTTACCCACCCGGGGCACTCATAGCTGCTGTGTGTCCACTTGACGTGTTAGTCTGTGTCGCTCACATGTTAACACAAAGTGATTATGTACAGTAAGAGCACTCTGCCATACAATGAGCTGGTTTTGCATGCAAGGGGAAACGCAAATTCTAATGTGTGGATTGTGTACAGTATGTGCCTTATACTTGGGTCTCCAAATTGTTCTTTTTCGTTAACAACATTAAAACTTCATAGTTTAAAAAGCCTTCAGACACTTTTTTTTTTTGAGAAAACAACTCATGTAGTTTTATATTTTATTAATAGCAACATCAGAGTACTAAATGTACAGAGGAGGAGTCTGATGAGAATCGCATTTACAGTGCTTGCAAATACAGAGCTTAGAAGTACAAGAGTAACCAAATCAATATCACCTGGAAATTTTAACATATTACCAATACTTACAAAAAGAATAGAGAACTGTGATCCATAAGACAGAAAAGAAAAGTATACAACAACTGACACAGGAACTGCATCTGGTTATAATATATTTTTGTATGTCCGTGTGTGTGTGTGTGTGCATATGTGTGTGTATGTGTATTCTATTCATAGATCTTATATAAAAGTAACAGAGGTACTCTTTGATATATTAAACACAAATATAAAAAGATAAAGTTTTCACTACGTACAAAGTTTTCATTTAAATGGCACAACAAAATCTGAATCAGGTTTTGTAGAGCAGTATGGAGCAGTATGCGGCATATATCATAAGTTCATTCTACTGAACAAACTAGGTGGCATCAACTTAATGTTGCCCATCAATCAAATGTAAAACGTCAAAAAGGATGGTGCTATCCGCAAACACATTAAGCTTTGTAAGTAATTTTGTATGATGGAAAATCATTAAAGCATTCAGATTGGTGATGGTCGCAGAGTCTGGCTTTGTATCTCTTGATGGAGGTGTCAAGTGCTGCACTATAAGTGTCAGCGTAAATGGATTACATCATTTTCATTTCTACATTTTCTGAAAGACTCACCTGACCCCCAGTATACATGAGATATTACACATCTGTATTACAGTTCTGTATTAAGGTCTTTGTGCCTGAAATGTCTTTGTTTTTTTTTGTTTTTTATAATGGACTGGAGAACTAGCTGAAAATATCCTTTAAAACAAAAATAAAGAGGGGGGGGAGAAAGCCTACATTTATAAAGTGCAATTTGTTTCCGTTACAAGTTTGACAGAAAATGAATGATTCAACAGTGATTCAAAATAAAAAGTGTTCACACGGAAATTTGATATTTCCAAGACAATGTCAAGCAAAGTATACAGACTGTCCTGAAACACAATTTTTTTCACATTGCTTGGTATATTTCTGTATTGGCTTCCCGCCAGCCATTCCCTCTATGTACCCACATTTATTGAAATTACTCTGTTCCGATATATTTAAATTGCCTCTGTAAAAGTTACATACACCTGTACGCTGTACTCTGAGTGGAACAACAATTAAACCATGCACTAGGACTTGAAGAATAACTGCTTTAATCCAGACCTCAAAAACATGTATGATCTTCCACAGTGATTGCTATACAGTGCTTTTTTTAAGATAAAAAGTCTGTCATAAAATCAAGGAGCTATTTTATGAGGTTGCTGTCACATTACTTTCTGAAGTATAACCCCTGGAGACAAATTTGTAGATGGCGGCCTTTTTTAGCTAGTGTTTTGGCAATTTTTTAAAAAATTTGTTTATCTGCTTATTTTGTCCTCCATGAATGTAATCACAGACAATAAATAAATAAATTGTGTTCAGAAAAATGTTGTCATGGTTTTCTAACTAAATTGCACCATTAAAACACACAACAATCAGCTGAAGAAAAAAAAATCATACGTAAATTGTCTTCACATTTTCGATAAATAATATGAAAGTGGGAAATCTGCGGCTGGTTAAATGGACAAGTTGAATGTACAATACGAGTGACGTTCGTTTAGCTGTGAGGCCAAAGTAATACAACTCCATTTTATATCAAAACCTGACCTTTTACATTTTAGGGGGCCATTGTAAATCTGATTTACATGCTCAACCAAAATGGTCAAACATGCAGAACACAGAGGGAGAAAAAAATACAATGCATCTAAAATTTGACCTGTATGCATGAGAAGCATTAGAGCCATTCCCCCCATATATTATTTTATTACCATTAATTTACAGCCAGTTTATGTGGCCATTAAGCAGCATACAGTATTTAGGACGCAATTCACAAGGGTCATTACGGAAATGACCGCGCATCAGATCGGCTGGTATTCATCCATGATAGTTTTCAGCTCTCCTTTGCTTTTTTTTTTTTAATCTCTCCGCATGCCAATATCATCTATAATTACTCTAAGGGAGCAGTCGAGATTCTGAAGAACCATAAGTACTGGACGGCCTTCGAACCCATTTGTGTTTGAATGACGACGACACCACAAGCGCATAAGTGCTGACGGGATGTTTCAAAGATAGGCGCCACGCCTCAACTACCTTAGTTCCAGTTTTTAAGGTAGATTTTGTACTTTTCTAAATTTTGAGACTGCATGTAATACTGAAACAAATTCTAATGATATAGCAGATACAAATGGGGAATTTCTGTCCTTAAAAGCGTCAGCGAATGACGTAAAGCAATTTTTAAAAAACAGTGTTCTGAAACTACAAAGGCTTACGGTAGCAATTTCTTCCCTTATTTCAGGCTGTGGAAGGAAGTGGAGAGGGTGAGGGCACAGAGCAATGGTGCATCATGGGATATCATTCCGTCTCCATATCCAGAAGGTAGCAGGTTTCATCTCAACATCGCACCATCAACAGGTGCTCAGTCGTTTCTAAATGTTTTGTGAAAAAGTTCTTATTAAAAAAAAACAAGACCACCAGTGGATGCCAGCACATTACATCATCTGCAAAAAGAGTCTGGACTAACAGCCAAGACCAACACACCGGGTCCTGCTGTGTAACCTCTATTATGATTTCAATGAATTGACACCATAATCTTGTGTCCTTAGAGACATTACTTGGGTCAGAGAAAACAGATAAAGAAACACACACAAAACAAGTACAATCCAAAACCAATAATAAAAACCCTAATGTCAAGATTTGAAATTTACATATCCTTTTCCTGGAAGAATGTATCAACCAAATCATATATCAGGAGGATCTGGTGGCTGATTTAACACATTTGTTCAATAGCAAGTGTGCCATTTTACAATCAATCGAGAATATTGTTTTCTTGTTTGTCATTTTGAGAAAAAAAATACATCTGCAATACAGTTAAAACCATTCATTTTTATAGCAATATATAATGTGAAAACTGAAAGACTTGAGCATGTGTTGACACAATATATTCATATTTCCAAAAAAACTGAGGTATAGTGTAGGAACGAGAAGCATGTAAACAGTTCTGTACTAAACGGGTGTGCTCCAGTGCACTGCTATGATAAATTATTCAGAAAATGGTTTACACCTGAATGATTGGCAACAGAATGCTTTACATGAGGCAAAAATAGTTGTTGGACCACGCTTAATGACCTTAGAATTAATTACTTGCAAGAACATCAGTTAAAACATTATCTTTGTTACAGAACCAGTTTTGACAATGGCATAGCAATGGGAGAGTGAAACTTCACGAATCCCATAATGGGTAGACCAGCCCATCCGTCAATCCCTAATTCATATCAACCAATCAGTCTTTTCATTACAAAAGACTGCTGTTAGATAAATTCAGTGATCCATTCATAACAGATGATGCTGCCACTAAGTTTGGGGTTTACAAATCCTGGCTCTGCCACCACTATAGTGGTGAGTCTTAACTGATCAATAAATGCCCAGTTTAGGGATCATTGTCATTTTGTGCCAGATGAAAACCTCTCAAATCCTGCCCTGCTCCAGTTTTTTTTCTTCCTGAAGATTTAACATAAAAATGGTCCGCTCTTGATCTCGAACATGGTGTTAGCGTGAAAAAAATACAGTAGCCTCGATGTAAGCATTATGTACCCTATTTTGTTGGCTGAAGATATCGTACATACTGCTTGAATGCGCGGACCAGAAGTTTGGCACAAGGTCAATCTGAGTTATGAAAGAAATATCATTGTTGTACCCATTGTAGTCACAGATGTAAACAGAGACACAATTTCCCTTTCCCAGCCCCAACACTCCCAAAAAGAACAGGTAATCTTTTAAAAAATAGAACACCTGTACAGCAATGGAAGGATTTTGTATTATATATATATATATATATATATATATATATATATATATATATATATAATATATATATAATACATCTACACATGTATATTACAGCAACAATATAATAATCAGCCATCAGGCTCTTTCAATAAAAATATGAAATCAGGGCAGCAGCAGAACCAGCTCAGGTCACTCTCTGGTTGAGAATGAGGCATTATCTCTTATAGGAAATCTGAGGTGAGGGGCAGTGGGATATGCAGGCAGCAAAGCACAATGGGCACGGCGTCCGTGAATGGCTAGCACACAGCAGCGCACGGTGCTCATTTCCTCTTTCATTGTGTGATCTGGCGGGACCAACAGGTGCGTGCCCAGAATAGGCCCACTTGCGGGGGCAACCCACATTTACACTGTGTGCTGCCAGATGGCACCCAGACAGGTCCTTATGGGCTCCAGGATAACTGGGCTGAGGAGCGCAACCATAACATTACGGTGTCAGGGTACTGTCGGCCACGGGGTCACTGACTCGCATATATTAAAACATAACAAACATTTTTGGTAATTTCCTGCGGTTGAAACTGAAGCTAGCAAAACCGTTACATGACAGTAACTAATATGGGTTACTTTTTTATTTTTAATTGTTTTTTCCTGGATACACATTCTGTTTATAATAACATTGGGCTTCATTCACAACGTATGTGTACAATCACATTTAATCGTAAACTGTGTCTAAGAACGTTTTAAATAACATTTTGGAATTCATCTTTTTTTATTTATCTGTACTTATTTATGGCTGTTTCCTTATACTAATCACATGAACATGATTGCGCATAAAATTTGCAAACTGTCAGCATTCATTATCTCATACAATCATATGCACAAAAACAAAGGTCTGGACATGTGTCATGAATTCCATATTGGTATTTTTGTAGGAACATTTTTAGGAACAAATGTACAGTAAGAATAATTTAAGAAAAGTTATGTGAATGAGGTCCATTGTGTTTTAAGTCTTATACTATAATTTATTCATGTATTTGCATGTCCAATACGTACTGGAAATGCTGATGTCACAGATACTATGTCAACAGAGCCATATAAAATTGAATTGAGTGGCAGATTCAGAGTCTTCTCTGGTTTTCACTGGAGATGTGAACCTGGCACTCAATTCACCTTATATTCATTTTACATAACAAAATGGGCATCTTTAGGGACAGGATTTGGCCATAAGAGCTGTGGATGCCCATCGTAGGATGTCGGTATAATTCGTAAAATTAAATGGTAATTCTATTAATCAATAAAGCTTGCAAATAAAAAATCCCCAGCAGTGTCTGAACAGTCAACTAACACCACATTTAAAGCACATGAGTATTGTCAGTGGGTGGTTTCATGGCAGTTGATGTTGCAACTGAATTCAGTTGAGGAATGACACTTTATTCATTTGTATTTTTGATGCCATACTACTCAAATACTTGATCCAATAATAATGATAATATTTGTGGTTTTTAAACTGTCAATAAAGAGCTACAGTTGTTAATGGAATGGGAAATTCTGCTGCAGGTTTCAAAATGGCACCTCTGTCGACCATGTGACACACCAGAACATGTGACTGTCACCAGCGAATGAACCGCACCCTTGTACTGGCTTTGATGGGTCATGTCACACCACACAGCCGTCACTGACATGCTCACTCACACAGTACGCTACACTGAGACTGATTTTGGGCGCATTAGTAATTGCATTTAAAGATAAAGGCTTTCCTGGACTTGGATTAAGACGAGGAACGCGTGCGATGATTCTCAAATGCTGGCAGTGATGATCTGTTTTGCTTCCGCTTGCACCTCAGCTCCTCCTTGGCTCGGTGAAAAAGACATAAAACTGTCTTTTATCATTTAATAAAACTGGGATATGTCAGTTTAAACCAAGATGTATTAGAGACCTCCCACAAGAGATAGTGCCATTCTCGTTGTATTTTTAAAAAAAATGGTAATCATGGCTTGAATAAATGAAAATAAAATAAAAATCTCCCCCAAAAATTACATTTTAATGGCCAAGTATTAAAACTGTATTCCTATGTTTAAATTATCAAAAGTGAAACTTCATTTGGGAATAACCCTTTGACAGCATCATTTATTTTAAGAGTCTGGTCTGTATCTTGACAGTCATCTCAAATTGGGCACCAGAACATGATTAACAGTCCTGAGGTCCAGTCACAGTGGACCTAGATGTCGTGTTGTGATTCAATTGTTTGTTGCTGTATAAAAATACGGTTGGGATAGGCTGAATTTTTTTGTCTTTTCTTTTCTTTTGTTCTTAAAAGGGGATCTGGTAACAATGCCTGGAAGAAAAGTCTAGAACATAGCATGTACTGTAGAAAGCAATTTCTTCTTTTGTTATCACCGTATAGTGCTTTATACATTTTCTCTTTTGGAATTTACCACAACGCTTTATAACTATGTTAAAACATATTCATAAAAATATTTTTTTTTATTTTATTTTTTTTTTGTTTCTTTTGTTTCAAAAAGGGTACTGGATTGATGTAGGGGTACGACTTGGTAAAATGACTTGCCCATAATGTCTTTATTAATCCATGATATCCTGGATGGGGTCCTTCTGTACAGAATGTGGCACAAGTGGCATTATTGGCACATTGTTCAGTAACACAGTTCAGCTCGCACTGGCAGCAGCCATTGGCTAGTACACTCTCTTGTCTTCAGCGTGTCTGTGATTTGATTTACTCTTCGGTGCGCGCACGCACACACGTAATATATATATATATATATATATTCGCTCTAAATATATATTTTTAAATCACCATCGGTCTCTGGAAAATAATCTGGAGAGGCATCCGGCTCCACTGTCTCAAGCTGTCATTCATTTTAGAAAAATAAACTTCTGCGCTCATGTTCGGGCAAGGTCCCATTATTTTACAAAATTGGCTGTTGGTTCTTTGTGTAATTGCTTGTTTCGCTTGGTTTACAGGTTGACCAATGGAATCCTGTGAAGAGAAACAAAGCATTGCATTAACATATTTTACAAAAAAAAGTTTGTTTCATTAATTATTTCCTTGACAGTAAGGAAGCACAAAAAAGGATAATGTGTAGATCAGAATTAAGTGCAGGCCATTGTTTGATGTTGCTCTCTCAGATATTCCCATGAAAGCATATTGCTTACATTGCTCATGAAACATATACAGTACTTTCATGCTGCATGAGCTGTTGGGAATTAGTTGTCCACATTTATTTGGGTAACATCCAAACCAAAGAAAAATTAAACAGGTCTGAATGACAAAAAAATGTTTAAAAGACTTTACATTTCCAAAGAAATTGTGCCAAAACAGCTACAGTCCAAGCACTGTCAATGCAAAGATTATTCTGAGGCATCCAACATCAACTAAAATAACATTTTCACAACAGGTGCAGCAGTCTCAGAGAGGTTTAAAATTTCTTAATGAAAAAAAAGCTGAGAGACAAAACTCACAAGCTAAAGAGATGCGGTGGCAGACCAAAATTGTGATTTTTTTTTTTTTTTTTTTTTTTGTGAAGCACTACACAAAAACAGAAAAATTGGTCTTATCATTCAGGTATGTTTGCTTGTCTGTTGCATTTCTTCATGATACAAACCACATGAACTCAAGAAACAGAGTCCTGGTAAACCAGAGTCATGCCTCATAAAGGCATGCCACGAAAGTATAAGTCTTGGCCTCTATGGCATTATGGCCGGATCTATTCCAGTCCCGATATTACAAACATTTACAAACATTATTCACATCATTCACAAAATACATGCGCACATTTAATCATGAGCAGATTTTGAGAATGTTCACATTTCATTGACGGGTTTCAGCATATCTAGTTTAGGTCATTCAGCAAAAGGGAGTTTATAATTTCGCTTAACGTTCTTTGGATCGGTGTGCGGTGTGCACAGACATGTTCCCCTCACCCGCACAGATCCTTACCTTCAGGCACTCAATTCCCTTTCAAAACTGGGTCAATAACAAAGACTTGTTTCTTGGCCCCCCAAAGGGTTTGGACCGTCTCAGTATTCTCAGTATGTGTGTTTTTTTATCGTTAGTATTTAGAATTTTAAATGAATGCAGTTTACAGTTCTGGTGATGAAAAAGAAAAGCTCATTGGCATTCTGTGAAATGCACCACCTTTGATGTTTACCTCAGGTTTTACATTGCAACTGTACCCTTTCAACAAGCGAGTGGGAACATTCAGATGGACAAGTGGGAACAGATGAAACGATGCCATTTTATGGAACAAGAATGGCTATCATAGGCTTTAAATACAGACTTCCAAACACATGTATAGCACACATACACACATGTGGAACACACCATTGGATATAATCCTTCCAAAAATGACATTTCTTATATGAACAAGACCAGGTTAAAACCTAGTATATGGCTGGACCGAACCGGCCGACGTCACAGACAAGCGCGGTGTAACTTTATCACTCACTCAGTCAGTCCGTCACTCAGTCAGTCACAGACATGCGCGGTGTAACTTTATCACTCACTCAGTCAGTCAGTCACTCAGTCAGTCACAGACATTCGTGTTTGTAGGGCTGGCCCACTGTTGAGGTCCAGCCAAAAATCTAACAATGTCAGGCAAATGAGTAATCATTCCCTGACTATCAAATGACCGGACCACATATCACTTTAAATGTGGCCTGCAGATTTCATAAAAGTCCTTATGAAATTCTGATACCAGAATTAATGTGCAGGCAACAGGAAATAATGTTCTTAAGTAAGTTTAAATATAAAGAGAACATTCCTTATGTCAAGAATGATTTCAAGAGTACAGGACTTTACTTGCTTGCTATACTTCATTAAAATGGCACTTTCAATTTTACAAACTGATTATTCTTACTGTTTTTATGTCTTTTTCTAATATTAGTTACACAAAAGCAAACCTGTTGCTAGAAATGACAAATCCTAACTGCAATAATACAATTTCGCAACACCTGCTGTGCTGGTGCAGAAATTGTCATTCTGACTGCAGATATAGTTTTCTTCTACATTTTGTAGATATAAGCAACAATAAAAAGGGATTTAAAAAGCAATTCAAGCATAATAAAATTATTGCAATTGTAAGAGATGTATGATTAATGTTTTGTTCAACTCTAACACACAGAATGTGGTAATGTGATAAAAACTTTCTAAAGATGAATCTGAAAATGAAACAACATATATGATTCCTTAACCAGTGGGTTCAATTTAAAATCACTATACCCACCCAATGATGTCAATGAAAAGCAAACAATGTTTTTGTAGTTCAAATTATGTTCTTGCACGTGCAATCGTGCAATTGTTACATATCTTTTCATTCGTGAAGTCTAGTGCGTATCCATAGAATCACAGTTCATTTCGCCCGAAAAGCAGTCAGAACAAACTCTGTCTAATTATATAAATAATGGCTCACAGGAAAGATGCACTGACTTCTGACAGGAAACAATAAACAAATTCATGACGGGGCTTTTTAAAACAGTTTGCATCACATCAGTGCATGCTATTCTGTTGAGTGCATATTTTCCTTCGGTAGGCAGTCTGGAAGCAATCAAGTTACATTAGAAATTCTTACATTAGAAAGGTTGGCTGGTGACCTGAATAGCTTTTTAACATTAACAGACAGAGGAGAACAACTCTGCCACAACAGCTGTTGTTTATTTCACTGAAATATATTGTCTCACCAAAAAATTATATCCAATGTAAAAATGACAAGTTACATGTGCAAAGCATACACTCTATAGATTTGTAAATCTGTCTGTATAAAAAAATAATTGATATTGAAAGTCACAACTAAATGTCACCAGTGTGTTTCACAGAAACCAAACATACCACATCACAAAGCAATGCTAGCCAGCTATGTTTCCATAGAGTCCTTTGAGTAACTTGGCCCTGCGTGTTATAATACCTTTAATCCTGGTAGAAGACACGGTTACGAAAATGCATCTTTCACCTGCTGTACCTGAGTACTGGAATCCAAATTCAAGACTAATACATTTTGTGGGAACATGGACATGTACTTAATAATAGATGAACAGTACACAGAGTGCCACAACATTACGTCAACATAACATTTTTAGTGAAATATCAGGTTGGACACCTAAAAATTTCATAATTTAGGCCAATAATCTGGAAGTATAGAAAGATTTATATTTATTTATATATCTATCTTTCATGCTTCCATCACAGGATTCATACCAGCACAGCAGCACCGGAATAACGTATCACAAAAATTGGTAGTATAATGATGGACTTTGTGTACTTGGTGCACCAGGTGCAGGTATAACAAAGAAGGACTGCCTGAATGCTACTAACAGACAGTATCCAGCAGCAAACACATGGCTACAAGGTTAAAATAAAGCAAGCCGTAGGGCGAAGGCACAATTTGGCTATAGAATATAGAAAAGAAAGCAATACGTACCAGAAACAAAAAAATCAGGAAGTCTGAACCACCGACAGGAAGTAAAGGGACACCGGTCGGTCAGCAGGAGATCTCAAACCATTTCTCAGACACAAAGGCCACAGGAATTAGCTGCCGTTCAGTGGGCGAAGGTCTGCAGGGGGCGGAAAAATGTGTTTGCGAATGCTGGTACCAGACAGAACACAAAGGGTCCAAGTTAATTTGTCAAATGCACGCTCTCCCACACACAGGGAACAACGCACAGTACAATTTACTGAAGTTCATCTGAAGTGAAGCAGACCTCGGAACTTGGCAAAATTAAAGCAATATATACTCCACCTGCAATGGAATTACTTTTTATGATGCAAGAAATATATTTTTTTATATCTTATAATTATTCTTTAATGATCAGGCGAGTGATTACAGCTTTGTTCACTCATTGTAAATCAAGAGGACCTTGTGTTACCGTTTCGAAAAAGCCATCACGCATTGTCATCAAAAAGCCCTTTTCCAATAGTTTTGATAGACTTTGGGTTCCAATGGGCACTGTCTGGCTCAAAAGGGTTGGTGAGATTAGTTACCATAGGAACCACACCTGTGTCCCTCATATACCCACGTGTTTACACCTTTGGATGGACTGCATTTATATAGCGCTTTTATCCAAGGCGCTACAATTGATGCCTCTCATTCACCCATTTACACACACACTCACACGCCAACGGTGAAATGCTGCCATGCAAGGTACCAATCAGATCGTTGGGAGCAATTAGGGGTTAGGTGTCTTGCTCAGGGACACTTTGACACGCCCAGGATGGGGGATCGAACTGGCAACCCTCCGACTGCCAAACAACCGCTCTTACCTCCTCAGCTATGTCGCCCCCACCTTTGGGGAACTCTGTATATTCCTTCACGCCAGTCTAATATAATCTCATGCCGTGCAGTAGAACAGGGTGAAACTTTATTTTCTTTATAAAGTTATCATTGCGTTTCAACGTTGAGAGCTTTTACTGTTATTTATCTTTTCACTTCTCACTCAAATTTAAAATATAAAAATTCACACAGATATTTCAAAAAGCTATGAACTGGGGGTTTGGAAACTATAAAGCTTTATTGGTGTGTTTTTCTGCATACTGCAATTTCTTCTAAATAAAACAAAATTTACGAAGCAATGATTGAATGCTTAAAATTAGCATCACGTCTGCGTCGTGATCTGCATCAGTAGTTCATCGCTGCCGTTTGCATTTAATCACGGGAAACACGACAATTCACCAGAAACTCAGCCCCTTAACACCTTCCCACAAATAAGGTAGAAACAAGGTGCTTTGTGAAGCTATTGGAGTCGCTGGTGTATTTGTGCATGACAGCACGGAGAAATAAATGTAACAACTGATTTAAGAAATAAAAATGTGATGTGACACAGCAACACATTTTAAAATATTTTTCCCCTTCTCTCAATGACAGTTTAGCACGAGCCCAATGGCAAAGAAAGACAACAACAATAATAAAAATCAATAGAACAATCAAAGCAGAACGCAGAAGAGCAATGCGGTCATGTCTTTAATAAGAAACTAATTAATTTATTTTCCAAATTTATTTTCCAAATCTGTCAGTAGTTGCTTTCAGCAGCCATGCAATATCTATCGGGGCGCGCTTGAAATGAAAAATAAAAGTCGTGCACTTTAAATTTGACAGATTAAATTTTATAACTACAAGACTGATTGACTTGGGCCTCATACAGCCTCCTATCACATTATTAAACCCCGAACAATATCTCTTAATTCCTTTAGGACTTCAGGGGTAAAGAGGACGTTGCACAGGGCTGACAGACAGCCGCTCTATTAAATCTGTTCGCGGATAATCCTCCAAATCTCTGCAGCAATAATACACACAAAGTGCAAGGAGCCGCTTGAGCAGAAACCACATCTTTCCAATGTTGTCTTCCCTACGAGGAGGAATGCTGAAAAACAACGCAATCAGACACGGGCTTGTAGTTTACCCAAATGCCCAAAGGTGGTTGACTTTATAAGATTCGGGCAGTCAAGTTCAAAATGAGTCTTCACAGCCTTCAATGCAGTGTTTGAGGACTCCTTGCTAAATGAATCTCCTTCTACATATACACAGCATTCTTGATATGAACTTTAATTATACTTCAAGCATTCTTAAGTATAAAATAGTATACTTCAGGTATACTACACCATACTATTTTTTCTCTGACCATTGGCCTGAAAGTCAGCCGGGCCTTACCTATTTCCGTTGTATGTTGTCTTGTACACGGGGGTCTGCTGGATCATCTCGTCCGTATAAACGGGCACTGCTGTCCGTACGCACTCGTGCGAGCACTGTAAACTGTCGTTGTAGGCCGTGAAGATGTCCACGCTGCTCGGCACCCGCGCCGGGGTGAAGTCCGTCAGGTTCTGGCAACTCTCCTCCTGCTGGTTTATCTTCCGTTGATGGCTACTGTGGCGACCACTTCCGCTCTGTGCACAGCTACAAAAACACGTACCAAAAACAAAAAACAAAAATAAAATCGTACCCCGTACAACCGTCAGACCTGGAATCTCCACGTCTTAAAATCACACATTCTGTAAAAAAAGTTATGCCAGGCTCCCAAAGATAATTGAGGATTCTGCCTAACCATACAAAAAACCTTGCATGGCCCAGTGGTTATCAGTTTTATTGGTCTTTAGTCAAAAGCACCATTCTAGCAATGTAACACAATACCACAGATTACAGCAAATTAATGTAATTAAAATTCAGCATCTTAATGGATGAAAGGAATCTTTCCTACCAGTTCTTAAGGACCAGTGTTGTTATCAAGGCTGCGATTACCATGATTAGAGACACAGTGATTGTAATGATCTGGTGAACAGCCAGACCTGGAAACAGAGAGGAAAATCAAGGTATACAAGAGTCAGGTAATGGAAAAAAACATGTTTATGCAGAAATGCAAATAGCACAAATGGTTGGCGTGCAGCAAGAAAACCGCATTTCATTTCAAAAAAAGTAAACACATGGCCCCAAATTAGCTGTGATTTGGAAGTTAATAACATATTTCACCAGCTACCTTTTTTTCCAAATGTGTCATTTAGTTACAGATTACAGCTAATCACGAATCGTTGCCGTACCCACACAGGATGACGCATGGCCTGCCAATTTTGCACTGACGCATAAATCAGTTACGGTCCCATATTTTCCCATTTGACTGAAACAGAATGCAATCGTATACATTTAATCCACCATATCCCACGCTGCTTGAAGGTCGACTGCAGCTGAGTCTGAAACAAACTGGAGGCACTGTATCTACACATGGCAGTATTATTCATTCAGCATTTGTCTAAGACTACCATATGCAGATTAGACAGAGAAGGAGATGGAGTGAGTGTGTGAGAGAGAGGGGGGGGGGGGGGGGTCGAGGCCCGTTAATGCACTCATTGAAAAACGAAGAGGAACTTAGACTGGCTGCTGATGTGCCGAGCCTCAATAGAGATGAGAATCACAAGGACAAGCAGATCTGTGGCACTGTGGGAGTGTGCCCAGAAAAGGGCATCTGAATGGAAGTGGACACGGGGCATACCTTCGCTAAAATCGCTGCACACACACTTACATGACAGGCGTATCTTTCATCGCAATTACATTCCGTTTCTTGTTTTCCCCGAAAAGCACTACAACCAAATTTCAAATGAAACTGATCTTCCATTTTGCTTATTAGCCGCTACGACCCATTTCTCACACGCCATTTTTTGACATCTGTTCCCGTTGCTGAAGCCCATTAACACCACCGTATCAGACGACTCCTTTCCCACAACTCATGAATTTTGCATATTTCTCATGTGCATAAATTCAGAGGGTATTATCCGGCTTCCAGACATCCTCAACTGAAGCACCACAACTTCCTTTTTATTGTTTTTTGGGCCAGGGTGTTCATGCAAAGTGACCTAGAAACCCCCCTTGACAAGGTACAGAACTACAGTACACAGAGCTGTTTCAGCCTACCAAATAATGCATATGTCATTTGTCAGTGTATTTCCAGTCGATTACTTCAGCTGACTTGCTCATAAAGTGCACTTTACCAGACCATTTGACCCTTTGACTTTTATACTTTTTGCAAAGTCTTAAATACTGAGACCTTAATATCGCATTTTAAATCTCTAAAGCCTAACCAATCAAGTTTGTTTTCCAACAGGATTATCACTGCATCTGAATTGCTTTGGCTTCAGGCCTTGATGTTTGCTGAGGGCATCACATTATTTACCCCGTGAGAAGAGGTGTTTAAGGTCTAGCAGAACCACTTACTAGCCATGGTTACAAACGCTGGCTTAATGCATTTCTGCTGCTCATAAATGTCTTGGCTTCAATGTATGTGCAATATTTAATATGAGCTTGCTAAATATAATATCTACATTTAAAGACTTTAAATTTTAGTAAGGTGCAAATTTGGTTGGTGCTATGAATCTGGATAGAGCGTAATTATATGTCTGTGTAGTGGAAAGAGACCAGGGGGGTATTTCACGAAGCAGGATCACAGAGATAGTGAAGATATCCAGCTGAATAAAACCCAGAACAACTCTTTTTACTTCGATCCATGTTCCAGATTTGGGACAGTTCCGGGTTTTACTCCATGCAGTTATCCAGGTGACTCCGTAATCCTGCTTCCTGAAACAGGGCCCCAAATTGTTGAGTTCCGTTCAGACATTAACAATGCCAGAACATCTCCAGCAAGGTAAAAAGGCAATACAGACATCACCGCTTCAAATGGCTTCAGCTGAATGTAGCTCACATCCCTTTCCCCCACTCTGGAACTGGCATAAGTTTGCCCTCATTCTTACTAAATCCCTGCAGGACCCCACTTTTATCAGAATCTCTGCCAGTGCCATGCACGATTCCACCACTTCTAAGGAAGTATAAGACGAATTCATATCAACTTCAGCAGTTAAAAGTAAATGGCATTAGCCCATATAATGAGCCTGCCTATATAAGTAATATGATCATCGTATAAGAACTGACGTAAGAGAGCATGCTACAACACAAAAGATGCTGCATTCTATGTAAACCACTCATTATAAATTGGCAATTACTGCAGGCAGCATAACACTGCCCAACATCTTCCCCATTTACGTAATGTTCTCAAAATCTATAAAAACAACAACAACAACAAATATAGCTGCAAGCAGCAATGTCGGGGGCCACACACCAAGGGTGAGCCATAGTCCCATAGTATTTTGGTCATGGACTGTAAACCTAATCGAAATACCATCCATACCAACTTTAGTGTGTATTGATGGGCACCTCTGTTATAATTATTTGATAATAGCAATCCTAAAGCAGTGCTGTAGCGCCACCTATGGTGGTAATGGCATGAAATTGGATACATATGTTCTCCAATCCTTTTCAAAGAATGAAGAAGAAGAAAAAAGAAGATCAAAGAAGAATAATTTTAAAAAGAATCCTTGGCCCAACAACAACAACAACAACAACACACACACACACACACACACACACAGTTAGTAGACAGCAACCAGAACTGTGCTGTTCTTCCATTGATCTTTCAAAAGCATTTTATGCAAATGACCAATGTTAATTCTAATGGAAAATGGTTCCAAGCAGAAAAAAGCAGCTGGCTGCTTTCGTAATTATCAACCAAACAACTTTCTTTATTAGTCTGTATTGCATAAAGAAATGTAATAAAAAAACCAGCTGATCATATTTTTTGAAGGTAGACTAACAAACCGCAATTTTATTTAGTAAATCTGTGGTCAGTGGGTTCACTGCATCATGCTTCTCACTTCTCCAAGTGTTTTCTCTTAATTCATTCAGGCAGCATAATTTGAATGCAGGCATATACTTGTAGCTTTAAAAAAATAAAACTCATCAGAGTTTGGAGAAATACATTTACCTTGTGTTATAGATCATAGGAGAGTTTTTCAACAGCTTGTGCAGCACTGTACGAAATTAAAAAAAACCTTGAAAAATAATGCAGAATACTGGAACAAAAAAGTTTTTAAAAGAATACATGTCACAAAATGTGTTTAGAAATGGCATATGATGTTCAATAATTGCCAACACAGAGGTCACAACATTCAGAACCATTAATTTGTATGCCATTAAAGCATAAATGACCCTCAAAGAACTCAGGTTCAAATCCACTCTGCTCTGAATGCCATTTTATGAGTGAAATACTATAAGACTGATGACTAAAAAAGCGTAAAAACATACATATTTTGAAATAGCAATGTTGCCAATCGATTTCAATAAGATACAGTAGTAGTTGGCATATTTGGTTCGGGCCGGAATAAATCTTGTAGTGAGAGCACAATCCAGATCTGGCTACGTGCCCAAAATTCAAACCGATTCCATTCTGTATGTGAAGTACTTCACAGGCCCCCAAAGCCGAGCGGAGAATTGAAACTGGAACAGCTCCAGGAGTAACTAAAGTGTTATTTTCATTTGTATGTACATATATATGATTTGCATGGATATGTGTATACTGTAGGAGAAAAGGAGAAAAAGAAAAACATGAACGGACTGCTTGCTTTGCCTTGCAGGGTTAAACCATTACCCAAGTCTGAACGGCGAAGCATTGTGCTGCATTATTTAACCGGCAAACTCGCGGTGCTCCGCCGATCTCACTGTATTGGCACACCGGAGCGGCCTATACACACCGATGAAGTGCGTGTCAGGGACAAGGGTTACTCCACTGTCACACGGGCGGGGAGGAGAACAAGTTAGTATGGCGTGCGCGCGAGCGGCACTCAGAGGCGCTTCTGCTCCCGCGATTAAAACCGTCTCCCGAGAGAGAACGCCACTGTGACTGCCCACCGGCCCACCTTCCTCACAAACGTGCCAGCTGACCCAGGTACCGCGCATCCACACGGTCTCGCAGTGCTAACGTGGAACCGCGTCCAGGGGAGAGGAGGAGTTCGCTGTTTGGACGCGTTCCATCCCTAAGACGAGCAGCCACGTTTGCTGTTTGAAGATACTAAATGGAGCTGTCGCAGAGGTGCTTTTTTTTTTCTTAACTGCCATTCCTAATTGTTACCTTACCTCACCTTACCTCGTGTCTCTGAACTGCATTTGCACTTGGATGCTTAGCAACTGCAGCGTGACAAGGTGGACAAGTCGTCAACCCCTGGAACCATGACAGCACCGCCAAACTGTACAAACTCCTTGCCCTTGCAATTAGGGTCATTCCGTTGCCAAAGACACATTAACTTAACAGAAAGCAATTTGCAGCCCTCGTTCTTGAGTCTGACATCACAAGGCTAGAGCCACGAGTGTGGGGCTCTGCAAGAGATTAATATCTGTACAATTTCAGAAAGAGACAAACGTTGCCCTTGACCTTGATCAACAGCAACGGGTCTGCTGATGTGGACCTATTCTTTTCAAGTCTGATGTCAGCAGTGCTGATTTAAATGTGAGCTTGCTTGTAGAGGGACTCTTTTGAATTAAGCAGATCAAATGTACTCAGGAGATAATATCAAGTCAATCAAAAATGCATGCAGTCAACTAATCAGCACTTTTTTTCTTAAACGGTAAACACTTCATTATGGAACAGTAATGTCTTCTGTTTGTTACGCAAACATATTTGACAAGATAAGATGACACTTCCATGATGTTTTCAAGCAAACCTATGAACGTACAGGCAGGCTGAAATATTTTCTCATTTCAGCCAACCTACCGGAGAAAGAAATGGCAAATCATGTGGCTCCAACCTCTCATTCGCATCTGGGGTTTTGAAAAATGACTCTCTATGGTCACCTTGCTTGCAGAGGTGCAGGGATACTGGCTTTTTTTGGACGAATCAATTCTGATTACCAAGAGGAAGAGGAGTGAGCAGGTGTCTGACAGAAAGGGATAAATCAAACTTTGTCAACTCATTTCGCCAAAATTCTGATCGACTCCAACAGGAACACTATTCAAACAAGAATTCAGAATTCACGATTCAACTCATTCAGAATCCCAGGGGCTCACCCACACAACTCAAATTTCAGTATTTGCCAAGTATATATTAACACATAAAAAAGACCTCCAGTTCCAAACCCTAGAAAAAAAAAACTTGGCACAGTCATGCACATGGTATGGGAGAAGATAATGCCTATAACAATCAAACCTAATATGGAGAGATATGCCCAAAAATCCTGTTGTCTTGCTCAGTGATGAATGACAGGATTTCCAATCAATGAAAGGCAGTGGAAAATCTGGCTAGCAGGCCTGACAGCAGCAAATAAACTAATGACACCCAATAAACTGTTTGTAAGGCAGTGGAAAATCCATTTTCAGGATACTATACTTTTTCTTCTTTTTCAGGATGCTATAATTTTCAAAAAAGCGGATAAGAAAGCCCGTGCCATTTTAGGAATACCTAGAAGATACATAAATGTTCATTCATGTTACTCATTCAATAAAAAAACAACACATTTATTTAATTTCAGAAATTCTTTTGAGGAAGGCTCTAGTAAAAAGTCAAGTTATTTATTATTGTTGGCATTTCACAATTCTACTGAATTATTGGGAATTCATTACTACTGTAAATTGACAGCGTGAGCTATGACAGGTTGCACAATGGCAGTTGACAGCATTTCAAATGGAATATTCCGTTGGCTTTTGTGTCTCTTATTCTTCAAGTAAAGCCGCAGCTGGCATGATTCTCGGCACAAGAGAGACTCGGAGTTGAAAGTACTGCGCTTGAACGAGTTTAAGAAGACAGCGCATCAGGAGGTAGTCCCTCTCCGGTTTCCATCCAACACATAAAACCAGAATAGTAGTAGGGCCTTAATGGTATTTTTATGCTTTAGGGTTCATTTTGATTTGTGCCTAGCCTCTTTTTTTCCCCCTCGTGCTCTGTACCGTTCTGCACTGCTGCTAAGATGAAAATCGTCCCAACTGACTCTTGCAAACTGAAAATGTTCCTCATCTATAATGCATTAAAGGTCCGAGGGGGGTCCAGCCTGCATGAACCTTAATGCACGCCACCACCCCACCCCACCCCCCCCCCAAATCCACCCGCTCATTGTCTCTCCTGTAACCTCTGTAGCATCCCCGCGCAGAGAAAACCGTCCGTTAGGCCGCACTGACGATTTGCCGTCGGCAATTAACTCCGATGTCAGAGTGTCAATCGCTGGTTTCCATGAGTCACGGCCAGCCAAAACAGTTATTGCAGGAGAAAAAAAAAAAGAAGAGAAAGAAAAGTGGTGATACACACAGCCAGATCCATAGTTTATTTGAAACTATTTTTGCCAGAGTCCAGCATTATTTAACCAATCTGCACGCCAAACGTTCACAGAAAAGAGAAGGCAGACAGACTCCCACCTATCCATCACTACTTGGTACTAAATTAAGTTGTCCCTGTATGTGGCTACATAAAACTACCTTTTTATAGCTACCTGGTGGCACCTCACGTGCGCGTTAACATTTCGCTTTCGAAAAGGCAGTTTGGCAAGTAATTTTCACACGGGGCTTATGTCGTCAAACTGCATCCATGAACAAATAAAATGAGAACATAAGTTTTAGTAAAGTAAAAGTTTTTATTTGTATTAAATCTAGGTCAGCTACTGAATTATGTGGATCCATGTGACACATTTGTTATACTGTGTTAAACATAACAAATACTGTAATGGTGTTGGAGTTTTGTATGTGACAACCTACAGTCCACTTCACTTTCTGTCAGCTTGTGAACTCATTTGCTGAAAACGGTAAGTACCTTACAGCTGCTCATATGTCTTCTTGGGTAGGATTAGTTTAATCAATGCAGCGCTTGACAGAATTTTTCGGTCAACAATGTCAAGCCAAGATTAAACATTTTGTGGAAAAATACTCAAGTTTATTAATGCAGAGTAAAGGCCAATGCTATTTTTATGATTTCTTCAATCGCCATGGTAACCAGATCCTCCATGGATAAAGCCGAGCAATCATTCCCCCCCTCCCCCCCCCAAGAACACGTAAGCGCTTTTATGCATATTTAAATGTACGAAGTTAACAGAAAAGAGCATGTCTGACAAATAAAAATCTAAAACTTGACAAACAATCCATTCATAAATAATCATGTCCTCCAGGGCTACTCAACTCCAGGTCCTGCAGGCCGCAGTGTCTGCAGGTATTTGCTCCAATCATGCACTACAACCCCCTAATTTCACTAATGAGCTTCCTTCCTGAACCAAGGAGATAAAATAATCATTATGAATAAAATAATTATACATCCCTTATTCATTTTTAAGGAACTGATGGTAGGGCTGGGCTGGATATTCTTGTTGTTGTTGCCGTTGTTTTATTTTTATTTTTAAGTGTTTAATTAACCTTTCAACCTCAAGAATATAATAACAAGCCCTGAATTATTGGGAGTGAGTCCTAGCACAGTTTTAATCATCTCGTACGCGTAGTCGCGCCGACAGCTCCATCTGCGTCGCTTTCGAAACGGCGGACAAGTTTCCCCGGGAACGGTCCGGGAGCAGCTGCAGCATCCTCAGCCATAAATCTCCGGTACGTTAAAGCGCGATGATCAACAACGCTCGCCGCGCCTCATCACAGGCCACGCCCCTCTGCGAGAGGGCACGCGTGCAGCAGCCGCTGAATACCACAAAAACAGCCCAGTGGGGGGGGGAGAAAAGATTAATCGCGCTCACGGCTGCCTACTTCTGTCCATGTGGAGGGTTGGTGGGGGCGGCTTCTAAGTAGTTTTACGTGAATACCAGCAGTGTGCTTTGTCTTCTGGAAATAGAAGAAAGTACAAACGACTTTGGGGTCAGATTAAAATGAAAATCCAGAAAGGTATCCAAGAGCCAAGTGCCCTCTGGGCTGACAATATATGGTGGCAGGATAATAGATTGTAGGGACACATATAGTATTTCCATGTGGGATTTAGGTAGCATACATAACACAAGGGTGTATTGTTCTTTTTCATTTATGTTCATTGTCTTCAAAGGCATTTAAAAAAAAAAATCTGCCCCGATATAAGCCAGAGGATTACGCAGCTGTGCTTTGGATGTACTTGCTACTGTGTTTCTGGCTCTACTCAAACCATGTCATGTGGAGGGTCAGCATGATCTTGACTGAAATTAAGATTTAAAGTAATGTTTTGGCAACATTTTGGATCTTCGTCAAATGGGGAAATAAGGAAAATATGTAAGAAATAAGGCCTAGCTGCCTGGCCCAGTCGAACAGTGCCAAAGTGCTACGATGCCACAGTGCCCGTGGTCTAACTCTGATGAGAAATATACCTTGTCTGTAGGAGCAGCTATATTTTGGGTGAAAGGAACACTGCTTGGCAGCAAAATTAATCTTGTGTACTCAGAACCTGACAACATCAAGGTGCAATATGTTTCTATTTTCGTCCAGAAAAAAAAAAGAAAAAAAAAATGCTGATTCACCCAAGATGCCTGTAGGCAGAAATGGCAGAGGGGAAATTCACCTTTTGAAAAACGCTGTCATTTTCATCAAGCGGTCTCTGTAGTCCGTGTTTAGTAATTATACCCTGCCCTCCAGCGATTGTTCGAGACATGGGCTTGTACATCACATGAACGTACAGCCCCGCTGGATATCGCCAATGGAGACCAACTCTGCCTCCCAGCAGCGTACCAGACTCCACCGTGTGTAATAACTCACTCTCTCTCTCTCTCTCTCCATCGGCAAAATACCGCGCACGTATACTGGCTCTAAACACACCTGTGTGAACAGAGAAGCAAAAGCTGTCTGACGATCTATGGCACAGGTGGAAAGTCCAGGGGTCAGAAAGTAAAAATCCTGCCATATGCTTCTTCCGCCCCCGAACTCAGCCAGCTGATTTCACTAATTAGTTCTACCTCCTGGTTGAAGAATTGTTCTAATTAGCACATCCAGGTGAATCGGAACAAAATTCTGGGGAGGACTTTTACTTTCTGAACCTGGATTTTCCACCTATAATCTATAGAGTCCTCCTTAGTTAAACCACATAGGCTTCATGGTCTTCTATATTCGAGTGACATGGGCATAGAAATCGTAATCGCACGTGTGGGATGATAATAACGGATTCCTTGAACGTATGGAATCTGGCAGGCAAATCTATGGGTGGCCAATCTTAATTAAATTGTCTTGCATTTATTTAAAACAACTGTGAGCTATTAACAGATGGCCAACCATTTTTTTAAAATCCCTCTTGGTCCAGTAGAGATATGTGTGTATTACAAGACATCTTTGATGATAAAGGCTTATGTTCACTCAAGGACTTCACTCAAAGTGGAACCTTCCTGGTTCTTATTTTCCATAGTCACAGTTGAATTCATTGACCATGTGTATATGCATATCATTATTCCGATCTTTTTCAGAATACCAAAGTACTCCAGTTATGGTACAGACCATGTGAACACCTTATTACTTGAAGTTCTTACTTCAAATATTCAAAATCAGAATAACACAGCCTGCATATGCCAGTAACTAATCCAAAAATGAAAACCATGTAAACACCTTATTCCATTTACAACTCTTAAACAAAGTCTGTGCACCCATTCAGAAGCTACTTTACTGATGTTGGGGTAAGCCTGAAGCCTTGACTTCTGGACCAACATTGTGCAACACATGAATGGCAGAAAACACCAAAATAGCAATTTGTTTAATGAAAGATGCTGAGTACAGAAAAAATACACGGATGGAACCCTGAAATCAATGCATCTTAAGCAGGCTTGTCAAATTTAACACACTAACTCAGGTTAATTCATTTTAATTACAATTTAAAATGATGGTTCCATTGTTAAAAACAGGATGGTAGATGGGAAATTTGGTCATAGATCTACACTTATGGGGACCACTAGAGCCAAAATATATACATTTTCACTGCAATTAATTGTGTTTTAGAAGTTTAGCCCATTTAATACATTAATCATTAAAATTACCCACATGATATTATGTGTTAACATCGATAATTCAAAGACAAAACAATACCAGCAGGCCCGCACCCAGATAATTTTAAACACTTCATGCACATGAAAGAATTACTAGGACGCCATCCTTTCGGGCTGACCAAAGAATGGACATGGAATATTGAGAACCAAATGGAATATTGAGCTAACCATGTATATGGTGATAAAACCAGTCTATTCTTTCCACGATTTATGCAAAGGGCATAAATCGGAATATGACCATAGCTAGAATAAGGATTCCGTAATTCCGAATATGGTGTGCTTGCAGACGTGATCACTGATGCGTGCATGTGGCGTACCATGGAATTCTCCACTTCTCGTTCATCCCGTGTCAGACTGGATAAAACAAGCACCCAGCTCTCGAGACGCTGTGCCAAAAATGTATAATAAGCTATTAATTTTACTCTTTATCTTCCTGTGGCAGTGAGAGATGAATAGGTGCACACCGGATTATTCACTTCAAATTCATTCAAAGGGCATATGCTACACCTTATAAATGCAAACAGGTGAGAGTGAACCAAAATTATCACTGCACATTTTGCACCAGCAAACTTCCTGGATGTTTTTCTTAAAAATTACTTTTATATTTTTTTTTCAAATTGTCTTACTAATGCTAATTTTTTTGGAGTTTTGTGAATATGTCCCTGAGTAATATCATTGATCAGGGCTGCCCAACCCTGTTCCTGGATATCTAATGTCCTCCAGGTTTTCATTCCAACCCTAACAAAGTGCACTTCATTCAACAGCTAGGGCCATCGATCTCCAATCTCACCCACTGAAAATAGCGTCGGTCCATCGTCCATTTATGTACTGTCACATGGCTAGAGATTTGCTCAGCTGCTAATTAATAGAATCAGGTGTGCCAAATTAGGGTTGAAATGAAAAACCTACAGGACAATAGATCTCCAGCAACAGGGATGGGCAGCCCTGTCGTAGACATTCAAATCGATCCTAATCCCCGTCTATGCCTACTGAATGATGACTCTGCATAAACATTAAATCTTACTCAACACAAATTGCTGTTTGCTGGCTTTACTTCAGCCAAAAAAAAAGGAAATCAATCTTACAATGGCTCCTGATGCACAACACAATTTGTAAATGATGTTATGTAATCCACTTTATATTTTGTTATGTTAGTTGTGTGGATAATTTCCCCCGTTTGTTTTGCTGGTTTGCCTGGTTTGTCTATTGCAGCATATCTGATGATCCTTGCGCCTGTTATAATTCCAAAATATTCTCTCATCTCGGTGTACTTTGTTTTTCTTGTGAAGAAAATCAATGAAAAAATAAATTTAGGATCGCTCATGGATTATGGATTATGTGCGCACTTGCCTTGTGGTTGTGAACGAACAGGCCCACAGACCAGTGAGAGACCACTGGCCCAATCAGCGCAAGTACAATTTCTGTGTTACTTTTTCGTCAGTGGTCATTTTTCACACAAGTTTCAAAAACAGGCCAAGACCTTTCCTAACAGTTCAGAGGGCGAAAGCACAAATTCAAGGAATAACACAGCGTGTGCACAAAGATTAAGAGAAACTGGCAGGGAAGAAAACGGTCTGGTAACGGCGTAATTATAAACATCGATAATGTTAATTAAAAACGGTGCTACCGACTGTATGGAAACTCTTACCTCAACACTTCTAACGCAGTTTCGCACCGCATCCCACTCCTTTACATGATACGGTGATATAGATTCAGTACCCGTACAAGTCAATAACATTATTTGTGATATCTTTATAACAGTGTGTACCTTTTTACTTGTACACCAAGTAGGAACCATGCATAGTGCATATATGAAAGTAATGAAGGTGTGATATGCTCATCTGACCCGATTCACTCTCTGCTGCTCTTGTTTATTTGACATATTTGTATGTGTATCTACACTGTGGAGTTTCTGTCAGCTCTGCGTGTAATCCTGGACATGAATAACATCTTCATGGTCACCTGCTGTATATACCTGGTGTAAGATTCCACACATTCCCTGACAGTAAACTTCATTAAACGGTAAATCTAACATACAACGCCTGGATGGATGCGGAGGCGCTAGTTCCAGAATGCTGCAGAAAAGTAACCGTTTCACATTTACATTTTATTGGCTGCTTTTAATAATTGTACATCGGCACGGTGAGTGGTCTTGTTAATAGAGTTTGCAGATAGCGTAAATCTCAATCAAGAATAATCACGAGGAATGTCAGTGCCCACATCCTGGAGTTGCAGTGATTACTAATCAATAAAGCCATTCTGCATGCATTAGCACATCCATAAATTAATTCCAGGGGGATTAACATATGCATGAACTTATTATATGCAGCCCCCCCCTGCCCCCCTCCCCCCCCAAAAAAAAGAAGAAGAAAGAGAATTCACTTATTTTCAGAGTCCTAGCATCACACCTATACAGAATGACAAGACATAAGCACCCACACCAATACAGCATTATGTGCATGTCTAATTCTGTAAGATGTAGGTCACTGAGTTTGTTTCTTGTAGATAATCTTATATTAAATTAGAGAACCCAATTATTATGCAGAAGAACTTGATTGGGTCTATACACATAAACAATAAAGCATCAAACATGCAGTACTATTGTCATGGTAATGTCCGTGTGTATTATGCATAAGATATGCCTCCATGTCTTTTTTGATACTGAAACACAAATCATTCTCTGTTGCAGAGATGGACCTGAATCTAAAATCTGAATCCAAATCCTAAAATAATCATTGTATTATTAATTCACTGATTCACGTCACCAGAATTAAACAAAGCTTTTTATGGATTCCAAAAACCATTTACTAATTTACCGTAGGTTTACACAGCAGCAATCCAAGAAAAGTGGATAAACATGTCTTCAGTGATGCATCTAGGGCCTACAAGGCGAACTACAGAATTGCTTTAATCACAAGATCACAGCCATAAAAGCCAAATAGCTTCTCTTTGTTATTGCCTTACCTAAGAGGCTTTAAAGCTCGACAATGGGAATGCTAATTTCCCCCCAAATGGCGGATGTGAGATCTTAGCACCTGAAGCAATTTCACACAAGAAGAGTCAAAAGAGCGCTTTTTCTTTTATTTTACCTGCTGTGTCTCCAAATGGCTTTGGTGGTTTGGCAGTCACCCCGATGATAATGCTGGATGGCGTTGTGCTCTGTCTCCGGGGGTGGATGGTTGTCACCGCCACATAGTTTGTTTGGGGGTGGCGCTTTGTGGTGGTGGTGGTGGTTGTGGTGGTGGTGATGGTGGTGGTGGTCAGGGCTTTGGTGGACACAGTGGAGTTGGGCACCACCCTGCCGTCGTCCTCGCCTCCTTCCTCCCCGCCCGTCGGCCCCCAGTCTATAAATCCAGGCACCGTCGTCGTCCTGCCGTCCTGGGACCTGTCGTAGCCGTCCCACTTCGCCTGCCTCCTCGGCCTTATCAAAATGGCCGACGGCTCCGAGTTTCCTCCCCCCGCTGAAGAAGAAGGAGCCAGGGAGTCCGTCGCCTTGGCGGAAGAGCGTTTCGACTGGCACTCCGAACAGGGGGGGCCTCTGTGCGCGGCGGCGGGGCCCCTGTGCTTTTGACCCGCGGGCGCGGGGAGCTTGTCCGCCCGCTCTGGCTGCGGCGTCGGCCGCAGGGTCCTCTGCCACCACGGCCCCGCGCCCCGCCACAGCGGCTGGTTGGGCGGGTCCCACGCGGACCCGGGGCCGGCCCTGGAGCGAGGCGCGGGTCTGGAGAGGAGCTTGAGCACCGGGCCTTGAGTCACAGGGCTACAGAAGGTGAAATCCATGGTGAGGTGTATCATGGCGAGGAGGATCCAAGCGTGGCGTCCTGGCGAGCCCCCGGATCTCAAAGCAGACATTGGACTGGAAAGAAGGAAAGAAGCACATTTCCTGTCATTATCTCTTACAAGACCAGGGTCACCCTCACAGCCGAGTCTATTAAAATGATAATAAATGGACCATAATTGAGTAGAGTACATTGTAACAAGTGGAGTTCAGTCAGTAGACATTCTTTTTTTTTTTATCCCAAGAAATATATTGGGGTGAACATACTCACAGGCTATGCAGCGAACAGTCCCAGCAGATACAATATATGGCCGCCTATTTCGAATAAGACAGATTTTTGTGTCAGCTTTCTCATAAGACATATTTTTGTGCTAACTTTTCACAATAATCACTTAACTTTTTTTTCACAAATAAACCATATCTTTATCTTTTTGCATAGTTATATCCTATGTATTACTGACTATAGCTTTGGATTCTGCTGCTTTTACATGTTGAGTACACCAAGGCTGCATCCTTTATTATTCTAGTAAATGCCGAAACACCTCCATGTAAATAGAAGAAATCGATGTAAAGTGTCTCTATAATTTTGCAATAATGCCAGGCGTAGTACACTCGTTAAGAGATTGCGATACCTTTCTTCCCCATGGACAACACACATTACAAAAGGATAATGCACTTATAAGAGGGGAAAAAGCAGTTAATGTGATTTGTGCATAAAGCAAATATTTTCACATTGTATTATATTCAGAATAGGAATCTATTTCTATGCGCAAACAATAAGCCTCAGAGTGTATTTTTTGAAAGGCTTCCTCAATCGTTTGCTGGGATCCATGAATTTAATGGGACATTTTACGAACGACAAACCCTATATTCACTATCAACTACTGAGCAGGAAGAAAATAGCAACTCTAAAAACTGTAAACTGGGACTCTTGAGCATTTGTGGAAGGAAGGCTATCGATTGGATGTGGGATTATCCTCCGGCTAGCGACTTCATCGAGAGATATCTGTAATCTCCATTGTCCTTGGAGACTTCCACCTCAAATCAGGAGCTAATTCAGGGGCACTGCAGAATTATGCAAACAACAGAGTGAATAGCTACATGGTCACAAATGAAGGGGATGGGGAATAATCTTGGGCTATATATCATTCCATTTATGGTATATAATGATATACACCAAGATTGATTCCAAATTTTAGGATATTCCATTTATGCCACCTAATTGCTCCTCTTACAGAACAAAAAAAAATGTTTCGGAAAAAGGTTGTCGGATTATGCAGAATTTTAACCTTTCATAGTAAATTGCTGTATACAAGAAGAATACAACTGTGATTGAAGAACTCGCAGAACTCACTCTAGGTGCCCAAAAAAAATAAAAAATAAAAGAAGTCCACCTATTATAAAATTCTGATCCTTCAAGAGCTGCTGCTAGGCAACCCATCTCTTTAAACCATACATACAAAATGTTTCTGACAATCAGGTTCCTGAAGCCCATCCAATTCAGCCGAAATGTTTTGTAAAGTGTACGCCCACAGCCTTTGCTGCAGGCAAGCAGCGGTCACTAACAGGCTTGCAAACCCTCCGTGTGAATTGCACAGTGAATTCCAGTATTCATCTCATTTGTAATGGTCTGTCTTGACAGAGGTTTTCTAAGAGTGTTTGTGTGGGGTTTTTTTCTTCCTCTGCTTTGTTCAATTGTATATGTTCCTACCTATTTCATTGTAAATTTCCAGCTTCAAGGTTTCCAGGGCCAGAAAATATGAGGCATTTCATTAACTGATAAATGGCATGTGGGAAAATGGTTCAGATGTACAGCCAGTCATGCAGAAGAGAGCAGCATAGCATTAAAGTACAGTATTAAAAAGACCCGGGCCTTCTCCTCTTCCTTTGCTGACAAACTGGACATGCGAATAGCAATCGTGTGTAAATTTCAGGTGGCATGGAAAAGGATGTTATCTGCGAGGCTGAGTTGATACCAGAAGCAGATGAATGCGCAGTATCTCAGCAGGCTTTACATTGCGTTATTACACTTACAATGAAACTAGCAATTACATAGCAATTATTACATAACGTTTTTAAATAGTTTTTAAATTTTAATTTTTCTTTACCTGTTGCAAGCTGTTTTATCGTCATCACTTCTGTGTTTTTTTGCCAAAACAATTATCTACGACCAAAATATCATCCACCTAAAGTTCATTTATCCTATATGAACTGTTCGAAATGCATTCATTTTAGAAGCATAAAAGCTGCTTTAATGTGACCTTGAATAAATGTGTGATGGAATAAATGGACTGCATTTTTATATAGCGCTTTTATCCAAAGCGCTTTACAATTGATGCCTCTCATTCACCCATTCACACACCAACGGTAAAAGGCTGCCGTGCCAGGTACCAGTCAGCTCGTTGGGAGCACTTAGGGGTTAGGTGTCTTGCTCAGGGACACTTCGACACGCCCCAGGGCGGGGGTTCGAACCGGCAACCCTCCGACTGCCAGACAACCGTTCTTACCTCCTGAGCTGCAGTATGTCGCCCCATATAGTTATGATCTTTAACTATATATAACTATATATATATATATTACTTTTCTTTTTTTTGCATTGGGTCTTTTTTGTACTCCTCAAATTTTCTGTCATTTCTAACAATCACTTATATGATGCTCTCACATCACAATGACACCCCTATCCACACTGGGAGCATTGTGTCTGAAGCACATGCACTTCTCCCATAGGCCAGTGACGTACAATGACCAAATTAACCAACCCCATTAGGATGAAAGCACCGGTGTTCCACTGTTGCAATCTCCTGGTCACAGTCCTAACATAGCCCAGACAGTGCCATCACAGCTTTTGGGGCTGGCAAAAGCCTTCGGTGTGTGGGCCATTTGAGACAACTTTCAATGATCCACCTGCCCTTCCTATGTTGTTTATATGTAGTCCTTTCCTTCGATTCTATCACATAGTAATTGTAATCATACTAATACACCTTAGTAATAATTTGCCTATCAATAATCAGCTACTTGGGCGGTTGATATGTGCATTTACAAAAGAATTGTTTTTTTTGGTTTGAGTCCATCTCGAAATATTTCCCATTTTCCCCCACTTTGGCCTGCAAATGCAGATTTTAATACCTTGAATTTCCCTCTCTTGATATACCATAATTGGATAACGCCTAAGGAGAAATGTAATCACTGATGAAGAGACCACACATTGATATGCATATTGTTGTAAGGAACGACGGAGGATAAGTTGATTGTAAACAACATGCATTATTCAGCAGCTCTTCAGACTTCCTGGGGACAATCTGGGCCTCCATCTCATTGCGCCACCAATTTCCAGCTGAACCATCGCAAGGAACGAAATTACTTTTCCCCCCCAAAACTACGAAGCGACCCATTAATTAACAGGCTTTGCTTGACGGTGGAGATCACGCTGAAGGTCAAAAAGAAGATGATTTGCTTGGATGTGGTGGGCTCTGCTCTGAAATGTGTTGAAATAGACTGAAGGATTCAAATCAGCTAGAGGCATTAAACGACATGATTGTGATTACAATTTCATCATGTGGAATGTTTTATTGATAGCATTAAATATACTTTTAGATATACATTTTCAATTGTCCAAAAATTCAATTAGCATTTTTATTGTATACTATTTAAAGTTCCTTTTCATGTTTCAAACCAAACAAAAAAGTTTCAAAAATATAACCTAAAATGGTATTTAAAGAATGACCCAAAATGCAAAATAATCAAAGCTCATACTAAAATAACTTGCATAGTAAAGTGAGTCAAGCACTGAAAAGACTGAAATATTCATTTGAACGGGACTTCAAAACGCGTAATTTTTTTTGAAAAAAAACAATGGTTTTTCTGGTCAAAGATTTTGAGTCAGAGTGAAAGCAAACTTTCGTTAAGAGTAAACATTTCAGAACTTATCCATGGCATGTTGCAGCAACACTTGATGTTCTCAGACTCAATGGTTTGTTACTCCTTTGTTACTTTGTTTTTTCCCCACAAACAAAGTTTAAAAATATACATTTTCTAATTGCCCAGTGGTGGTTGAAAATGAACCCTTGTTTTTAACAAAGTTTAAGATAAGAAACACGCTAATTAAACCTAAGCCTCTGTATTGAACTACTGTACCATTTCCATGAAATGACAGACAATTGCTGGTTTTTAAAATGGTACATTTAAAACAATCATGGCTTTGTACAATAGCCTCCTTGAGTATTACCACAGCAAACATGAAACTATTTTACAGTCTGAAATTATGAGATATGACCTTTCAAAAAGGGACCAGTTGCTTAGATGAAGGATTTTGTTCACATTTACAGGGAACAATGACACCCTCTTTTTCTGTATAGTGTTACCAGGCAATGAGAAAAGATGTTTGCAAGGCACCATTTAAATTAGTTAAGATGTCTCATGCAGACAGGCTTCACCTGCTGAATGTTCTTTGATTTTCACCCTGAGCTGTATATTCTCTTCGTATGTTAGTGTAGAATCCTTCTCTCACTCCAATTTAGTTTATTATATACGACCATGGCAACAGAAATTACATGCCACTGCTTCAGAGGGCAAAAATGAGGATTGTGAAATATGTGTTACATCCCGAATGCACACAAAATTAACATATCAATATGTTGTATTAATTAATTGTCCGTATTCTTACATGTAAATTGAATACCCTAAAAATTAGGTTACCCTTTATGCCTTTATTTCTCCAAAATTATGTTACCTTGAGTTTCCTTCCTTCCATGTTAAATGATTTCCACAGATTTATTTATTTTTTCTCTGTAAGGAGAGAAGAAAGTGTTAGTTCTGTATTCTGCTTCCAAATGTCTCGCAGCCTATTGATATCTGCTGTAGCGGTGTCTGCCAAGAATGGCTAACCACAATGCACAGGGGCTGCAGAGATCATGTTTATTTTGGATTTTCAGCAGGCCTATAGGGCGGACAGGGGCCTTTAAGTTTGGCAGTCAGAATTGTGAATCAGATACTCCCTGGCCCGGATGATGTTGTTTATTTTTTATTTTTTTCTGTCTCTCTCTTCCTCTGAACCCGCAGCCGCGTTCAAGGGTTGTACACCTACTGTTGTGGAAAGCGATACGTTACGCCATTGAAATGCAACCGCTCACCTACGCACCGCCCGAAGAGACAACGTTTCGTTGGAGAAGAGTACTACAGTACAGCGCACGGGGAGGTCTTCAAGAATGCGATGTGAAAGTGTGAACATAACACCGTGGAGCCAGTCGCTCATAGCCACAGTGCTCAGATTATCATGCATATAAGAGGCCCTCCGCTATTCGTGCACGTTTGTTTGTGATCCACTCCAAAGCAAAAATGATTTATACACGTGTAAAGAGAAAAAGGGATCCATAAAGCTTGCATTGAGTGATGAGACCTATTTTTTTTTTCTTCCTCTGACTGTTTTTACTTAACAGCCCTCTCTTGCTTTGGTAGCTCCAGGAGAAAGGAAGGAATCTGGGGGTCAATGGTATTCACAAATGCTCCATTACCCCCTCATCCATGCTATTACCCCCTTGGGAAGTGGGTCACTGCTTACCAAATACATATTGGGCCCGGGAAGAGAAGTCCGGGCTGCGTGTCAGTTATAGTGGGAACGGTTTTCATTTTCCATTTTTATTTGTTCAGTGGAATAGGCTGCCGCATGCATGTGGAGCCACGAGGTCTTTCCCTATGTGGACGACCTCATACTATGTGACATCATTACTAAAACTGCTCAATAAAATGTGTAAAATTCTTGACTTCCACCGACTGAATAATGAACAGACAAATTTAATGAAAATGACTGGAGAATGACTACATTTGAAAGGCCATTAGCACAAACTGAGCAAAAATACACAAACAGAAGCCTGAGTCTGTCAGAGAAATATAGCTCATCAACTCCGCAGCCATACTCAATCCGATTTTTCTTTTTATGCAACAAAAACCTTGGCATATAAACCATGCCTAACGCTGCATGGCAAAGGTCAATTAAACATTCATTTACAAACGAAGGCTTGGGCATTATTAAAAAGATATCTTATTATGCGCAAAGAAAATCAACTCCATGTCACATCAGTGCAGTGTGAGCAGATGCGGTGTGTGCAGTGATCTATAACATTCCGTCCTCGGTGTCAAGCCTCAGGGGAGTTCAATAGTAGTGGTCATGTTCCCTGACAGAATGACTAAGATGCTTGCGACAGAAACCAGTGACATTTAATTCATCCCTCTATAGCGATGACAGCACGGGCATCCTCTGCTCGCCAGAAGTACGACTTTCACAAAAATAGCATGCCAAACGATGAAAAGGAATACACCTTTAAATCACCCCGGGCATTTTTATTAACCGTCTCTGATGACAAACAGTGCGATTAAAGTTTTTTTTTTTACAATCAGGCAGCCTTGTGACATCACGCCAGAGACATTCCAGTTAGTGGTCATCAGTGTTTGCGGGAAGACAGTGATTCCATCAACTGCTGGGACGTACCGTAGGGCTGACTGGCCAGGGGGACTTGTGATAGACAGCGTCAGTGTATAATGAGGCCTGTCACAGCACCACAACCTTTTGGACAGACAGAAAATGTCCCCCATAAGGTCTTCTGCTGTTGTTGCTGTTTTTGTTGTTGTTGTTGTTGTTGTTGTTAACTTCAGTTGAAGTTGACGTCATTTTTGCAGTGGGTACCCTTAACTACGACGGTGAGGTTCGGCACACCGAAAGCTAAAATCCAGCAGCGGTAGTTATGCAGTAGGGAAGCTTTCATTTTCAAAGCAAATACCCAAGAATATTTATTCAAAAAAATATTTCTAAAGCAGAGGCGTATCAAAGGCACATTCTTCGGCCCGTGCATCTTCAAAGAGGAAGCAAGAAGCAAATACGCAACGCTACAGAGCGATAATGAAAGAGCTTTAAGAGGTGCCGTATATCCGAAGCAATTTAGCCATTCATCACTCTGGGGGCACGCGTGTATTTGTGAACTCTTCCACGAATATGAGATACCATAAATAAATCAAGAGACTGGGCTCTTCCTATACACATACACACATACACACACACGCACACAAACACACACGCACACACACACATCAAGGCCAGCAAAACAATTAGACCAAACACTTCGATTTCAGCTGCCAAGGACCGATGCAGGAACGAGGCAGGAAGGACGAAAGCTGACTTCTAGTTGAAATTCATCACTTATGAGTCATTCTTTCTTTAGGTGGGGGGTGGGGGGGGAGATTATAAATTGAAAAAGATTTAGACCTAGATTCAATCAACATTTGTCTGTGTTTGTTACGGGAAAAAGGTATTGCTTAAATTTATTTGTATGTCTTACCTAAGACCAAATATTGATTTAATCCAGGCCAAAGTATCTCAATGTTAAAAGTTGAGGACAACTGTTTATTGAGTGCATGCCTTCCAGGTATTCAGAGAGCAAATGTTACGAGTAAACTTTTCTTGTTTAATGACAATTGCATAATTGCAAAGGGTGTAAGAGGACAACGCAATAAATCATGAGTAATAACCAAACACATTTCTTCTCTTGGACAACCATGAAACTAAAATAGCATCAGTACTGAGCAGGGCATTGTAATTCTATTAAGAATATCATAACTAATGGTGATTGCGTTGATGGATGTCATCACATACTGTATGCCTGTCTTGTTTACATAGTTTATCCTAATTGCCATTTTATATCTCTATCACTTTACTGAACATGCATACCACTGTCAAAGACGAGTAAAAAGGGTGTCCATTCATTTCAGTGCTGCTATGTTCTAGAGATAACAATTCACAGCACTGTATGCAAGTTGACCTTTGAAATGCCACGCTGACAAGCCTGTTTTTAAAGCTTGAAGCTCTTTATGATTGTGCCGGTTTGCAATAAAGATCCCAATCAAATACTAATTATTGTCATCTTCTCTGAAAGGGGACAGACTATTGTCAATTTCAAATGGCTCTCTGATATTTGGCTGAGAATCACTGGGTGCCATTGATTACAATTCTGATACAGTACCAGGCAAATTGCATTTGAAGTGCAACAATGCTCCTTGCAACAGAGAAACTTGTAACATAAAGTGCATCTAAGAGTGAAATCGATATTAATTGATTTTTGAAATATCAACTCATTCAAGGACAGGGGTGCTCAAACTAAAATTGTGCTGTAGCAAAGTGTGGGCAACATAGGCGGTTTAAAGAGACCTGTTCACCTCCGTTTCTCCAATGAAGTACAGCTGACGTTCAGAATCAAAGATCCTCTTGTTGCTTCTCATCAGTGCGCTTACCCAGGGCTTTTATTCTCTGCGAAATCTAGTGCACTCAGCTCCACCGTACAGGCTCCATACAGGCTGCGTTCATAAAACCACCATAGCGGGGCGGTACTTAACCTGCATTGCTTCAGTAGATATATCTCCAGCTGTATAAATGGATGCAATGTAAATGCTATGTAAAAAAAAAAAAAGTTGTGTAAGTCGCTCTGGATAAGACCGTCTGCTAAATGCCTGAAATGTAATGTAATCATTTCACTCCAGGAATTATGGATCTTTGTTAAATTCTAAATTGCGTCAATGGTAAATAAAGGTAAATTGCAAGCATTATATGCGATACTGACTGTAGCTTTAAATTTACTGCATGATTTAGCAGCGTGTCTCAGTAATTTGCATTGATAAATTGCTAAATGTTTTAATCCTGTCAAAGTCAAGCTGTTCTCACTTACCTTGTCTGTAACCAAAGATGTTACAGTACCTTTCGCCTTAAAGTCATTAAATCATATTCGTATATTTGAAAATTTATATAACCAATGGTCGTATGGTTATTATATTGTCATTATTATGAACCTGTCTCTCCAGGGACCCAGCAGGTTGTCTGCTCTAAACAGCAGCTATAATGTGTTCCCAGTGCTAAGTGCTTGGAGAGATAAAACATTTTCTCCTGCAGATTCAACACAATAGCGTCATGCTAACGTGAGTGCAGTACCCTAACTGGACACAGCAAACTGACAGATATGCCAAAAATTAATTACGCTCTCAAATACCGTAGCTTTTTGCAGTGAGGGTACTTTCAGTTAATGTTCTGCATGTGGAGTATCTAAAAAAAATCTGTTAGCAGAACCCTTTTGAACCCTCCCTAAAAGTTTGGCTTGATAACCAGGCTGATGCCTTTACCCACACCCAGCCCCAAAACACACACACACACACACACCCATACACACACACACACACACACACACACACACACACACAGACACACACACGCATACACACACACTGTCATACCCACAGGCAGTGACTTTCCCTGCCCTTTTGTGGCACATTTTTTTTGAGAGGTTAGTCTATAATTGGCAGCTGTCCCCTAGCCTGTGGCATGTGAGCAGGTACAAGGTCAGCAGAATGAAGCTCCTGTATCTTACTTCAGTCCTGAGCCTGTGAGACATACCCAGAGCTTTGAGAAATGGTGAATGCACCTCATCAGCATCACAGTTTCTTTGACATGTAAAATAAAAAAGACCACAACGAGGTAACGTAAAAACTCAAAACAAACCCTGACATTAGCGTGATACAAAATCAATGTAGCCCAAGCATGGACCGCATTGGCAAAGGCTGCCTTTGCATTAGTGGGGTACAGTTTTACAGTAGTATATGCTATCAATCAAACTGAAGTGATCTCTGCTCTCAGTTCCAGGTAGCATAATCAGGTCACTGACTACATTTACATATTTGAGGGAAAAAAAACAGTACATGGGTTCAGCTATTCAGCAACAATACCCATCATCAACATGGTAAAGGCACAGAAGCAAAGCTCACCTATTATAAGACAAAGTTTGGTGTTTACTTAATAATTGTTGTTGCTGTTGGTGCTTTTTTATAATTTATTTTTTTACATAATGACCTCGTTTTACAGTTTCTTGGAAAGAGAGCTCTTTACGAGCAAAAATAAGCCAAGCACAGCATGGGTCACCTGGTATAACAGACACAAGGTATAATAGATCCTCTGTGCTTCAGCCTTTCTGCAAATTCTTGTTAAAGGTAGCCTGTGCACAGCTCGTTTCCGGCTCAACGTTTAGTGTCATTACACTCACCCCCCCCCCCCCCACACACACACACACACCGCGAGGCACGTGAGAAATCTTCCCGATTTCAGCCGGCCTATTTTTGGCTAATTCATTTAAGCGTGTCCCCGGATCTGCCGCGGCAAGCCAGTCTCCCCGTTTAACACGCGCCTTAATTATACGTCGTTTTCCACCGCGACTCGCAGCGCTGAAAGGTCGCCAAAACAAGGCTTTGGCAGACGGGGTGGGGGGGTGGGGGGGGGACATGTCCACCACGGGGAGACGAGCCGATCGCCGCCTCTTTCGCCCGCCATCAGCTCCTCCATCTAATCGACCCCCCCGCTGCCCTCACCTCCTTGTCCCTGCTATCAATATATCAATTTTATCAGCATGGCCTTTTAATAACCCCTGTGTTTAGCGAGCGTCGTTCTCATTCCCTCCCTGCCGTTTCAAAGGCACTTCGGCTGGATTCGGTTTACACTGAAGGCGCATGTGCTGGCAACCGTTACTGGCTGTCCCATGTCCCATTTCCAGGGCTTTCTCGTCATGTATTTGTCAAGGGATCACTTTTGCAGTTACTTCTCGTGTAAAAGCATCCAATTGTCCATGTGCATCATTGGACGCAACAGTCTGAGCGGATGATCCTACAGCTGTTCACAACTAGGCCTACAGTTCGTATACGCTTCGTCTCGCCATTGTAAAACACACTAGACTTGAGGCATTATTAGTGGACATTATACACTGGATCTCTGTAAAGCCCACAGCAAAGGGAATACATTTCCCTACATCTGCATTTCTACCTCAGCCTGCAATTGACAAGGACAATATTGGCCATATTTCACCCGTAGCAGACAAAGCTAAAAGCGCTGCCTGAGCGAGTGGTCAGCAGTTGGGCAGAAGGGAGCTACAGTATATCAGCACCAGCTAACCAAGCCGGTCTGGCCCAGAGTAGCCTCTGATATCTCGTAAGAAACCGCAGTACACAAGACAGACTGAGTTTGAGTCGTGTGTATAACAGCTGCACTGGGACTTCTTGTCAGTGTTGCATTACAACACCGCTGGCATTAAAACATAATTAAACAGTCTTCGCAGTCCCGTCGTTGTCTTTGATGAATGCAAAATGGCCTGAGGACTACACACAATGGCCTGGATTCAAATCAACATTTGTCCTTAATTTTGACTAACAATTTTTTTTTTTCTTCAAAGACCACAGTTTGGCAAATTCAGCAATCACTCATAACAACTCACCAAACTGAGTTTGTCAAGAAAAAGCGTAACACTCGCATTTACTTGTAAATGAAGGACAAATGTTGATTGAATACAGCCAAATACTTCATTAAGGGTAGAATGAATACCACTTACTACCATAGATATTCTATTACACGGCAGCTTCTGAGCGGAAAAAACCCTTCTTGTCACTTCACTAGATCAATGCTGGAGGAGAGCTCCATAAAGTCCTCATTACCAAACCCTCAGCACCCCTTCAGGATCAGTTCAACTTGATTCTGGACAAGTCCAATGCCAGCAGCTCAGCAGTTGTTTGAAAGCCAGAAGCAGCATATGAAGGACAGTTTGCAGAGATTTTCTCTGGTGCTGCAAGCCTATATAAACACAAGAAGATCAAAACCTTATAGAAACGGAGTACACTGCAATATATTATAAATAGTTTGACCTTTTGAAAATATAACGGTAAATATACATCACAGCAATACATTCTTTAAATATGTATATATTGCAACATCTGAAAGTAGAAATAATGTGTATATTAGCGCATATTTTGCTCAAAGAGTTGCTCTGATACAATACAATACAATTTATTTCAATACTTTGCAGTATATTTCATTTCTGTAAGCAGAATTTTGAAGTTGAGCACAGCCAAAAAAAACTATGTTGAAAATATGTTGCCTTGCCTCAGTATCCTGTATATTGAAGGTGCAGCCCAAGATGCAGTATAAGGAAAGGGGTTTTTTTTATATGCTCGTCCAATCAGAAAGCTAACACACGAGTGACGTAGTAGACGCATTTCAAGCCATACAAAAAGGCTGTCAGGTGAAATAAGTTTAAAAGGAATCTGCATAGAACTGCAGGAAAATTTCAATGTTTTTTCTGAATACCCACGGGGCCTGCACATACTCAAACCATATGACTCACGGCACAATAAAACACACGCCGAAGTTCTGTATTGAATAGCGGTGAAAAGACCAGTGTAAATGCAGCAGTCGAAGCCAAACACACAATGCGTTTCCATTCAAACCCCTCTCTCTCTCTCTCTCTCTCTCTCTCTCTCTCTCTCTCTCTCTCTCTCTCTCTCTCTCTCTCTCTCTCTCTCTCTCTCTCTCTCTCTCTCTCTCTCTCGCTGTCGCCGCAAGCGCTAAGCGACCATCTGCATGTCGTCACAGAGGCGCAGGCTAACAGCTAGCAAGAGGACGGAGGGATGGGGGGCGAAGGGGGGGGGGGGGGTGCTCACAGAACCCCTGCGTGGCTACTGAAAGGCACTACGGCAGTCCTGTCACCTCCAGGAAGAGATCTGTGATCCTACGGGGGAGCCCCGGGGTGGCGGGTGAAAGCCCAAACGCTTTCATCTTCGCAGCTGTTGTGCAGGTGAAGCTACGGATTGAACTCCAGGGGCGTCCGAGCCAGACACCAATATCTGCTCTGTACAAACAGCCACTTCGGCCAATTAGCACGGGGGGCTCAGCCAAATCTTTTCACCTCAGGTTTTCACCTCAATTTGGGTTCAGAGACAATTGTGTGCGGCGAGTGTGAACTCGTTTGAACTCATTTTGGTTGCAAACAATAACTTACTTAGGCCTATTTCCCCCCTGAGCTCAACAGCCTTGTTTTTTTTATATTCTATTCCAGGAAACAAAGCAATAACAGAAACTTTGTACATGACTCGCAACCAGCATCCAGTAGTATTCCACGTTTTCTTCCTTTGACTAAAAGTCCTATATAATATTGTACACTTAAGTACAGAAGCCTAAAGAAAGGCACTGAATATGTCTACCTCTCTCCTCATGGCTCTATTGCCCTTGTATTCACTTACCCTGCTTCCTGTCGCAGGGTAAAAGAACACAAGGGCGTGCGAACAGTCCTCACACCGTCCTTCTCTGTACCTTTAATGAGACCGTGCCCCTTTAAGGGAAGCTGACCCAGAATAATCAGTGTTCTCGAGATGAGGTCAGCTAGGATGCACTTTAAAGCTGGGGAAGGCCCGAAGCAGCCCTGCACAAAATGGCTCAGCCTGGCACGCCTGATCTCTGCACATTAAACGCATGAGCCCCTGGGTGAAACGAGCCTAACATGGCGTCCCCCTTCCCTTCCCCGTCATCAAGACCAAGGGCAGCACACCACTGATTCCTCTGGAAAGACACTGAAAGTCGACGGACAATGGGGTGTGCCCTTCTGTAGAAGAACAATGGCTCGGCTCGCTCGCCTCTTTCATCATTAAGAGGATAGAAGGGGGGTGGGGGGGCGGGGGGGGGGGGGAATGGATTCCAATTAGTTTCCTTGTTTAGCTATGAGATCACGATCAAACACGATGAACCAACAAATGAAACTGACACAGCTGGAGCCAAGTGTTGAACTGTAACATATGGAATGTGCTAATCCCATTCATTTTTTATAGATATACTGCAAATTGGAGATTAATCAGACTGGGGCACTGGCCGAGATTCACATTTTTGTAATATTTCTGCATGACTGACACTAGGCTGACCGTTTTTTCTATGACACACAAAAGGTTTCGTGAAATACGCAAAAGGAGATTACCCATTTCCTGTAACTGGCTGGAATCAGGCATCGGCAGATTAATACCGCACAGGTGCAAAGGCAGGTTGAGGCGTTAGAGCCGAAGCATGAACTGCTATTATTTTAATTTACATATAAAATGCGCACTGATGAGGAGCTTACAAGCGCATTTATTAGACTGTTTATGTGACCGGGTTTTCATTAACCAACAATACGGAGGGAGACATTACACGTACAATAGAGAAGCGCCGTGGATCAGTTCTGAAATTTGGCACGCCGTCTGTTGTCCATCAGGTACTTAAACCACATTAACAACAGCACCGACGCAAATTCAGGTTCCATAAACAAAAGCTCATCTGAAATTCAGGCCGCTAATAATGATGTCAGCCGTTTTTTTTTTTTTTTTCAATGTGTTCACAGCCAAAAACCTCCGGGCTTACTGCTGAGCTGAGGAGCAGAGGCTTTTCCTGTGGATTACCGATGCAATAATGTCCACATTTCAGAGATAAATACCTGCAGCATGTGTTGCATTTCTAAGCAATCACAAGTCCCGTTGGGCCAAATAAGTGCTAATGTGCGTAACATCATTTCCACATTAACTATATGTCCATGAAAGATGATGAGCAGTTAACATTATCATTAAACTAAAAAAAAAATGTATGGATAGAATTGGGATCAAGTGTTTTCCATGGGTCAGTTTCTTGTCATTGGTGGATTTTAAGTACCTGATACATACACCTATCCATCCATCCATTCATTATCTATACCCACTTATCCTGGGCAGGGTCGTGGTGTGAGGGGAGGGGGGGTGTGCTGGAGCCTATCCCAGCATGCATTGGGCAAGAGGCAGGAATACACCCTGGACAGGCCTCCAATCTATCGTAGGGCACATACACCATTCACTCACCATTCACTCACACACTCATACCTATGGCTAATTAAGAGTCTCCAATTAGCCTACTTGCATTTCTTTGAACAGTGGGAGAAAACCGGAGCGCTCGGAGGAAAAGTATCTGATACAGTACTGACAATATGTGTAAGGGGATTTGGCCTCTGGTCAATATGTTGGTGAACAGCTGTTATAACAAATATTAGTAGGACAAAGTATTTAAAGGTACCATCAGTAAATTTTCACCAATTACAGGAAGAAAACCAAAGATCGGTTTAAATATTCAAAGGTGTTCAAAGGCTAATAATGATTCTTTAAACAAAAAGCTCCCGGGGTATGCAAATGAAATGCAAATGGAAGCAGAATAACAAACAAACACAAAAAAAACAAGACAACAATAAACAAGATAAAAAGCCAGAATTAATCAAAACTGAAATTATAGCCAGAGACAAAGCAAAATGGCAGCAGTCACCCTATCAAAAGGACAACTGTACTGCTAATAAATATGATTGAAATTATGAGTGAAGCTTTATTGATAAATGTTGATTTGTGAAAGTCGAACCACCCATTTTATCAAAAGCAGCCAACTGTGATGGTGTGGAATGTCTAAAAGCAAAGTGTACTATATGTGTTCTGTTACACACATGAAATGACACTGACTTAAATCGCATTGACTTAAAATGTCAGCCAAGAGGCGGCAGATAAACATGACATGTTCAAAATAACTGTACATTTTCTGGCAGTTCAAAAACAGATGGAAAGGGTAAACTTAAGCCCTTGTGGTTTAGAAAAAGAAAAAAAAACCTCATTTGCACATGTGCAAACCAATCAATTCAAGGAATAAGTAACACAGTTAATGCCATCATGAAAATGTGTCCTACATGCTAACAGAATATCTGATAAGTCTGACTGAATGCTGCGGCTCTTGGGCTTGACATGAATAAAGTACGAATTGCTCTTTTAATGAAAAACATGGCAGCCAGTATCGAATTCAACATCCACAAGCTCGCCTACCCCCAGTTTTTAATTTAAAAACGTTATTATTTATTAAAGATCTGTTTTGTGAGTTCAGCTCTCGGGTGGCTGTCCACATGATTACGTTATAAAAATATAAATATAAAAATATGGTAATATAAAAAAATATATATATATATATAATGAAAAAAAATTTCATTTATGACAGCATAAGGTTTAAACACATATGACAAGCATGTTGTCTGATCTGGGAATTTTTGGATATATATAACCAAAGCATATTATTTTTTCATCTGCATTTAGAGAAAGCCCCTCTCTGGTCACTGAGGAGAACTGGGAGATCACTGGTCAGCGTTTTCTCAGCCTATGTCGGCAACATCGGCACATTCTTCATCTTATAAAACACCCTCCAAGGAAGCTTTTCATCTTGACCCTAAATCTAAATGGGTCAACACAAGATGCCACAACTTCAGGTGTGCACTGAAATGAGTTTTACCTGTTTTCATTGCATAATGCTTTTGTGCACATTATGTGTGGGAGGATGTGTGTGTGTGGGGGGGGGGGGGGGGGGGGGGGGGTCATGTGGGCGCATATGGGACTGTATGTGTGTGTGTGCGCGCATATAAAAGGTGGTCACACATGCATGACTACATATCTATGTGCGGTTGGTGAAGTACACAAAAAAAATTATTTTAGTTGAGCTATGATGCATGGAACTGTATCATAACTGGTGAAGAGTCCATTTGAGCTGAAAGTGGCATCACTCAAATGGCTGATGCCCACAGACTCTCTTGCATTTCAGAACAGAATTTACAATCCAGGCTTTTACTGAAATTACGAGTTTGTGTGCTTCAGCGTTCAGAGACTGACACCACAAAGAGCTCAGTAAGTGGCCATAAACGTTTTGTTGTGGATTCACTGCCCAGAAGAGAATGCAAGGATTCATTTATGCACCAAAATGTCCTCCATTCATTTACGGAATGAGCGAGCTAACAATTAACAAACCTGTTCACTGTATCGTCTCCTTGCCTACCCACACAGAAGACCTGAGACTGTGCTACCTTTCACAGAACATTAAATTAGCACAAGGATGTTTCGTCTAAACTCAGGTTTGGTCATTTAAAAAGAGATTTGATTAGCTGAACATAATGAGTCACATTTCATTCCCCAGATACAGCAATGCTTCTTGTACGCATGGCTGTTTCTGTGCACGGTTTATACAGCCAGTTATGCACGCAGACTCTGACCGAATAGCCTCCAGTAAGTTCAGTGCATCGAAGGACATGTGCCTTGTTTCGAACGCCTATGGCATAAACCTAAAGGCAATATGGAACAAGAAACCATGCTGGAGGCCCAAAAAGAAACAGCCGTTATTTAGGACATTACAACCAGGATGTAGCTAGCATTAGCCCACGCAAATGTTGCAATTTCAACTATTTCAAGGCTTTTCCTCATAATCCACCACAAATTAATCCCTGCTTGGACCACGGTTCTTAGTTTTTTTTAAGGCTCTATCCTGACATGTCAGATAAGGGGACTTCCATTTTTCTGCTTAAGATAACATTTCCGGACAACGCATGGTCCACTGGGACTGTGCGATGTAAAATTGGAATATCTTATATAAGACAAATTATCACTGAAAAGTATGTTGTCAGCCTGATTATCTCTCTATCCATCTGTGCTATTCTTCTGGAAGGACTTGGGCTATAGGAAGGTTTTGGGGGAGTTGGGTTGTTGGTTGAGTTTGTAAGACCATCTATTGATGAATAATGAATATTAATTCATCTCAAGTTATATAACTGAGTTAACTTAATCAGATATATATTTTGTATGAGAAATTCCTGAAGAATGGAATGCCACATCATTAACACCTTACTTCACTAATGGTAAAAAACAACAACATTTAATGCAAATATTTGCTATCCATTGGTAAAACTGTGGTAGAGATGTTCAATTTAAACTCAACTCATAACAGAACTATACTGTTGACAACATGTTCTCATTTGTTGGACTTTTTCCACTTTAGCAATGTTGTTCTATATTTCTCTCTTTTCATTTTACAGGCAATGATTAAAAGAATTTTCCTCTTTTACTATAAGAGGAGTATGCAGTATTTCTCTTTTATCTTTCTTAAAGAAATAAATCAGGTAGTATTTAAATTTCTCATTAACATACATGTGCACATTATGGCATATAAAATATGGAATGCAATACTGTATTTTGCTCGACCCAGGCCTACTTTTTAAGTTTACTAATAATTTTCTCTGATGCCATACTTCTGGATTCTTATGTATTCCCTAGCAATAAGCCTTCATCTGGCAAGTGCTCATGGGATATGTTGACAGCCCAGTGTCTGTGTTTCAGCGGCTCGTCTGTAGGAGTCCTGCTGGCCGAGCGGACGCGAAATACTGCCTGAAAGGACCAATCAGATCAAGGAAAAGAACAGCAGCTGTTCTCTCGGATGAGTGGAACAACATTACATCAGACCTGCGTGAGCCTCTTCCCCGACGCACAAAAGTCGGGAGGAGCCAAGACGTAGCCGCCAAAGGCACTTTAACGACCTACTAATTAATCCCCCCCTGCACAATATCTTCCGCCCAAAGCACCCAGAGCCCGAATGCTCTGCAGGGAATCGGGGCCCTGCCACCCACCGAATGCAAAAGGGAAGATTATCTCCCTCTCTCCAGATCAACTACCCAGAGAGTGCTATTAGACAACCCACGAGAAGATTTCTAGGCTGTGTTTCCTATGAATTATTGACCACGGCTGTATGTATATGATGTGCGCGGAAAAAACATTATCCGCTACTAAGAGCACACAGGTCCTTCCCCACTTGTTCGTTTAGATGGTTTTTCTTTTTTTTTTTTTTTTTTTTTTTAATGCAATGTGAGATCTGAGGTTTTTTTGTGGACTGGGGGGGGGGGGGGGGGGGGGATGGAGAGTGCATCTCGCCGCTTTGAAGCAGTCCAGTTAGCGAGAATCTCTGAGACTGAGCGATCTGATGCTTTGTGGCGGCGGTATTGATTAAAGGAGAGCGCGCTGTGTGAACAGAGAGGGCGTTAGATTTCCCCTCCCCCCCGCCGGGCTCAGCGGGGGGTACGCGAGGCTCGGTACGACCGCGTCTTCACTTTTTACGGGGGGGGGGGGGGGGGGGGGGGGGCGGTTTTGTCTCGTCTCGTTTACTTACGCTCGTTTCGAACAAAGCTACCTCATTAATATTTCACGCCACGGCTATTGACTCCCGAGGAATACACATTTCATAGCTGCAAATTAATTAAGTGCCATTTTATTTTTGCAATACGGCTTCCAAATAAGGCAACCAAATCAATAGCGCATCTCTCAAAACTACAGAACTAAAAGGAAGCCCCAATTGCTCCACCGACTTTTATTTCAGATGATACTATAATAGTCGACTGTTTGCATGTGTCGACATTCTGAACCCAATATAATCACAAGAAAACTAAATTTTTTTTTTTTAAGTTTCAAAAAATAGACTAGCCAAGGGTCGTACAGGACGTTCCACTTAACAAACGAGGTTCACCGCCTCTCGCATTTCATCGAGTTAATGGAGGCTGCACACACACACACACACACACACAGTGCATGTACGTACACTGGAAAGCAAACGAGACATTTAGGTCCCCGCACTCCCGTCTGTGTGTCGCACACACAGTGTAGTATGTGGTCCTGCTCCATTTTCTCTCCTTCTCGATGTGCCCAGCTATGTAATCAGCAGGCCGTAATGGTGTGGTGAGCAAACGGGACTGCCGTGACCGGAGGGGGGGGGGGGGGGCGGTCCGACCGAGCTGAAGGCCTCTTCCACTTCCTTCACAGTTTGAGACGGGTCTTCAATTTTACCCCTTGCGGCAGAAAGCGGCGAATGTTTTTTTTTTTCACGCCGCGTAAGGCCCCCGGAGAGCCGGAGCTCAGAGACACGACAAGTCCTCGTTTCGCTACAAATTAGGTTAATGATGCTCGGGAGAGATATGTGGTGAATCACCCTCATAATTGCTATGGGAGAAGAAGAAGAAGAAGAAAAAGAAAAAAAAAAGCGAGCGAGCGAGCGAAATGCACATAACTGAGCACTTGATGTTTTCATCACGAGTCTTGCGTCCTGGCGTTGGAATTAAACGAAAATGGCGTCCCCGGCCCACTTTCTGTAACCTTCACCCATTTCGGCACGGCACCCAGACTTTCTTCTTTGATTAACAGTTGAGAGAAAGATCAGCTGTGACCGTATTTCCCCATTGACACTTCTGGGCAGGGAAGGAACACAATGATTAATGGGTTAGGAGGGCATCATAGTGAGAAGGGGACGTATATATTGTATGTCAGGCTACATTCACATTACAGGCCTTAATGGTCAATTTCGATTTTTTTGCTTGGATTCGATCTTTTTGCATCGAGTGTTCACATTAAGGTTTGTAAGTGGCCCATATCTGACATAAGCATGAAAGGACCTTCGCCCTGAAAGAACCACATGTGCGCATTAATAACAAAAAACACTGAGAAACAGGCATCTACATCTGTGCAGTGTAGTGGGACGTTAAAAAAAAAAACACCTGAATTCAAAAATGACGTGGTCGCCTGGCTACAGTTCAGATGTGTATCCAATCAAGGACCACATATAGAAGTGGCCCAAAGCCTGAAATCTGAAAGTAGCTTTATTGTTCTACAACAGGGAGGCCCAACCCTGTTCCTGTTTGCCAATGTATTATGAAGTACTGAAATATACTTTCTGATCCGGATAATGTTATAATACTTCAATATACTGTAGTATGTTCCACTTCCTTAAGGGATTTGTCACAGAGTAATTTGTAAGGGATTTTTTTTAAGTACAGTATGTACTGATGGAAAGACTTGGTCAAGAAAAACAGAGAAGCAACCGTCCCAACCCACCGAGTAAACCTATCCATGCATTGGTCAACTCCGTACCAAAGGACGAGACACTCAATTGAGAATTAAAATAATTTCAAAGGCTGAGTTGTCTTCGCCTGAAGAATAGAGAGAGGGTTCCAAAGGACTTGAATCCAACTCCAACTAAGTCCTCAAATCAGATGTGAACTGACTTGACAAAGCTTCTAGCACCACGTTCTTCACCACACCTGGTCTTGATATTACCTAGGCATATGGAAGCTGTCATGCACCCTATCACATAATTGAAACAACCCCCTGATATTCCATCCCAGCAGTCAGGCAGAGTGAAAGAACTCAAGTCGACGCACTGAAGCTGTTGCCGAATTCCAGCGCAGATCTAGAGCCCCCACATTCCACATCGATGCAAAACATGAAACAGACTGCGATAAATTACACACAAACGCCTGGACTGAAGTACCTACTCACCACGTTCTTCTGGATCTAGGCAGCCATTGAGATGAATAAAATGGACCTAGGCTCACAAGCCAAGATATAAAATCCATATACTTAAAACAGTGAACTATAAAAAAGCAGCAACCTGAACAATTATGAGAAAGTTTTGACTTGTTGAGCATCTAAATCTAGGTAACACTTTTAAAAATGTTTTATTTATTTTATTGTCACAGTATAGTATTATTTATGTCATGGTCAGTAAGTAAGACAAAACAAAAGCATTTTCATTCAATTCCATTTCACAAGCAAAAAGACAGGGAATCAATACTGCTTATCCTCTGGTCCTACTTCATTCATTTTCTCAATGCATGTCAGTCAAATTTTCCCCCCCTTTCCTGAAGTGCTCCCATGGCTTTTGATTATTCAAACACAATGATGAGACAAGGGTGGAAACGTTACACGACCTTTGTTGGTTTTTATGGAGCAAAAAAAATCTCCACAGTGCAATCTATTCCATTGGGAGCGATGGTGCTGTCGGATGTATGCCCTGTATTTACTGGTAAAGATTTGAAGGACACAACACGGACCCAAAGGGATTCTAAAGCCGTAGACACTTCAATTAGTCTTTATACACACATGACAAAATACTGACACAAGCAGGGTGTCAGCAGATCGCCTCAGTATGACGAGTAACAGTGACATAGCCGTCTATTCCTCATCAGTGGCCACACAAACAGCAATGGCACAACGTGAAAAGGAGAAAAAGGCTCTACTTTTCGTAATGCAGCGCGCCTTAGAGAGCTAAGCCCTGACTCAAGCGCCCACTTCCACTGCTTAGCTTAATCTGGGGTTCTGAAAATGGATTTAAGACAGTGAAAGACCAGATGCAACCAAGTTTTTATTGGGAACCAAAATATCTGTTGTTGCATTCGACTGCATGTTTATCCAAAAAAGGACACCCCACCCCCCTACCACCTACCCCAACCCCCACTCCACAACATTAAAACAAGCTTGGCTTTATAGGAATGCTTGAATATGCTTCAGAATTTCACAGAGGCCAAGTGCTTCAGTCAAAATGTGTCACCGCCCATTCCGCCACGTTATACCGACTGTGAAGATGAGCGGGTCGCTCAGCACACCGCAACCACCTGGCGTAGAACGAAACGGGGTGCGCGACCTGCACCCCATTTCGTTCTTGAATCGAGCCCCCCAATTCCTCTCGACCCCTTCCAAGGGGAGAGACCGGAAGCTACTGTACTTTCCAAAAACTTCAATAAACGTAGCCAGTTTCCATTCTGATTTATAGTGGGGGAAGGGGGGGGGGGGGGGGGGGGGGGAGGGTTTCTCCCCCACAGCCATTAACCAAGGCTGAGGCGAAACTGAACAACATGACACATTTCAGACCTTTACAAAAAAAAAAACCTTCTTATACAATGATCACAACTGAGTTAAAATCAAGAAGTTTTCGAAAAGCACTCGGCTGGCTCGTGTCACATATCTTTTCAATAATCTAAATAGATGTAAGTGTTTGTTGAGTGACAAAGAAATCTGAATGTCAAAAGAAGATTAATTAAATTGTAAAATCGTTTGATATTTTGAAAATCTGAATATTTCCAGTCATGTTGTCAGAGTAATGCTTTAGGCTAAATAATTCAGACCAATCTCATCACGATCTTTATAATTATCTATATAAAACAACCCTGTTAATGTTGCTGTTCCAGTGGTAATTGATAAAAACATAACTGCTGTAACAGAAAGGCATTTCATGTCACAGATTATGACAACAAAAAATGTATATATTTTATTTCAATAGAGATTAAAGAACGAAATCTTTGGATAACAACTTACAAAAGACACCACGCTTTTACTAGTAAAAACTAAGACAGAGTTATGAAAGGGAGTAAGTTAAAGTAATTAATGAAATAACCACCTGATTGTATAATCGTCTGTATTGTGGCTACAAAGTATTTTCAAAGGTGTGTACATTGCCACAGTGTTATAAACCGTGTATTTTCCATTGTCCTACATTTCTGTGTGCCTGAAGACAAATTTGTTTTCCTATATTACTATCGCGTTTCTTTATTTGTATTTGTGTGTGTGAGTGCGCGCGCGCGTGTGCGTGTCGCACTTTTTTTTCTATAGATGATAGAGGAGCTATTTGCCCAGACTGATGTGCCATCATCATTGCTGCTCGTTTAATATTTTTTCGCGTGCATTTGGCGACCTCCAGTGTTCAGAAAATTAATAGTAAGCACCGTATGTACTTGAAACTGAGAAATTTATCACATTGTTCGTTCCTATTAACCAAATTATCGGAGATAAATACACAAAAAATACATAGCAGTACGGATGAGCCATTAACATATTTTCTAAACGCATGCTTAATCATCCGACTTATTTATTACTCGCCTACATGACAACTAGCTCCAATACAGTCATGCAAAGCAACTCATTTCATGGCGTAGTGGGAAAAAACTATGAGAAACGTTTTGCTATATGAGCTTATATACGCGCAACTGATGCTACTTAATGATGATGCGTCCGATCTAGCCTTTACATTTCTTGGTGACGCATTAAAATCTTATTTGACATTGTGTTTTTCACTACTCGAGAAACAAAATAGCCTAAAAAACTAAAGTCGGAATCTTACCTGCGTGCAACAATCCGTTTTATCCACATTTTCTCGAAAATAATTCCGAATCAGTCCTTTAGATATCCTCCCATTTATGCACGTTCCCACAATTGTCGTTAGTCGCACATGAAAACAGTTAAGTTAAATACCTTATTCCAGGCATCAATAATGCTAGCATTCTGAGCTTCTGCTCCTCAGAATATTGGGCATGAATTACTCCGAAAACGCTGCTGGTCCTCCCACAACGCACAAATGTCGAACAGAGATGAGACAAAATAACTGGATCATATGGATATCATGATGTGTTTTCTCTCAGTGGCCGGGGTTGCTTTATGATTTAATTGAAATCAGTGAATGAAGGCATCCGAAGTAGTCCCCTCCAGGTGCTCTTCCTTAAGTTATTCAATATAAGGTGTCTTCTGTCCATTGGTTTGTGTCGATCAAACTTTAGGTTAATTCAAAATGAACAGACGAATTCCTCTGCCAAGTCCGAAAAAGCCACGAAAAATGACAAAGCGACAAGGTGAACCGTCGACATCCCCTGTGGCTTCAGCTTTGAAAATTACCACGCACTTCAAGATAATTATTCAAAGACAGTATAATAAAACACACGCGGAAATGTTTGGTGTACGTTAAACTAAAAGCTTAAAAATAAATGACCAGAAATTTTCAGTCCAGGGTGTATTTTAAAGCAGACTCGATTCCTACATTTCGCATGTTCTTGAATTATATAAAAAAAGAAGCTTATAAACAATGACAAACAAACAAAAAGAAGCGACAGTGAGTCTAGTTCTGTATGTTTTGTAGAATCAGTTTCGCAGAGGCAAACTGCCTTTCGTTTTATGAGAAAGAGGGGGAAATCATGCACTTATCAATCGGAGAGAGTGCAATGTTATCACCCCGCGCTGCATCTTGCTGCCTCTCTCTGCTTCTCTCCGACTCACTAACAACCTGCCAGCCCGGCTTCGCCTGACACTCCTGTGACGTCATTTTAAAGTAAAATATGTAATATCGTTAGATCCCCACGCAAGTTGAAACTACCACCTTCTCCTACACCCTCGACACACACTCCTGCACACGGACCCACAAAAAAAATAAATAAATAAAAATCACACATTCCCTCAACACTTTGAAACTCACGCACCCGTGACACGAGCTCAGCTTATTAATAAACTAGGAGCCACCTGACAACTTGGAAATTGCTCACAGAAACCTCAATCTAATTCCTACACAAAGGAAGCAAATTCTTTCATATCTCAAGATTGCTAGCTTTGCTTTGTGCCAGACTGCTGTTTCGTCGCGACACTGAATTCATTTTTGTCTATAATCGGATCGCGATGCTAACATGGTTTTCCCATTTCCTTTTATCTTGAGAGAGCAATTACAGTAAGTAGTCTTTTGTTTTTTATATAACGTTGCATAAACCTCATTTTGCCATAATCTAAAAGTCAATTCTTCAAATCACTTCATTGTTTTTTTCATAATCATACTCGTTCTTAAATATTTTAGAGACTCAGGTAGGAATTGACCGGCAACCATTGATATTTTATGAAGACTCCAGATGTACAGCTACAGAACAGAGGGAGGTTTTGCTTGATGGATCCAATGGCATGAATTCTTCACTTCACGAGTGAAACAACTAAAGAGACACATTCATCACAAGAATCCACCTGCTAATTGAGCAGACAACATATCGGTGGCCTTTTTTTCAGTTGGCCAGGGTAACGTTGCTCAACAAAACCAATTAATCTGGCCACAGCACAGATGCGCGCAGTCTCGTTCTAAAAGCAGCGCTCGTGTCTTGTTGTACATGAAACTAGAAGCAAAACAATGAGCTTGTTGATACTCCAAGCATGAATAATGGCTTGCCTCCCAAGCAGTATTGAAGGCAAAGTTTAGAACTTTTGAATCCATTGCATTTTAGATTCCAGTCAGAAAGAAATCCTGTATACTTACTCAATTAGAATGGGTTAACATGTCTATAGTGAAAGGTGACATGTCCCAACCTAGATTTACAAGGCTGGGGCAAATAACACTGGTCTTGTATGTAGCTGTACGGTATGTAGCATTGAGATGAGTGCACCATTGTGTTTGTACAAGTATGTTTTAAGTAATAAATTATAAATAAATTCTGGATAGCGGTTTAGCATTTTTGTTTGCCATTGGTATGATTAGTGGTTATTCATAGCTCAACCCCCAACCCCCCCCCCCCCCCCCCCCCACCACCAAAAAAAAAAAAAATAATATAACAATTTCCCCAGCATAATGTTTGTGGATCGACGATTACATTGTACTTCATACATTACGTTGTACATTGTATAAGTTAATTCATCTGAGATGTGATGTCACACAGATGATGATCAGTTCACTGAAGAGTTGAAAAAAACAGAAAACAATTAACATTTTATCTGGAGAAAAACTGTGACATCAATATTGTGGAGGCTGAACTAATATTGGGCACTGTCATTCACCATCTGAGCTGTTCATTGTCAACAAGTTCATTTAGCCGGCAACAGATTCACAGAGTTCTTATCAGGAAAACTGAAAATCAAATTTTTAGCGGGCCTGCTTATTTTTTATTTTTATTAATTTTTTTCTATGGATGAGATGTGATGTGGGAAGACTTTTACAAAATATGAAAACAGGGTTGAACTGCTTATCTACCTAAGCAGACAGTGCTGGTTCAATTTTTGGGCGTTTTTGTTTTTGCCTCTCACCAGACTGTACGCTCAACAGGTAAAATCAGCCATGTCCAGCAACCTCTCTCGCTAATCAGGTTGTGTTGCACTTCTGCAAAGATCAATATCACCCAAGACTCTCACGTCGTGAATGACACTGTACACTGATCAGCTTGATACCGAAACCATTCAATCAATGTCCAAAATTTATACAAACAATTTATCTTCAAAACCCCATTACATTACATTACATTTATTTAGCAGACAATTTTATCCAAAGCGGTGTACAAAAGTGTATATCATGGTCATTGGAATAACTGCAAAACACAGGTTTGATAAGGTACAATACTCATTTCGTACAGCTATTTATAGCCAAGAATACAGTTCAGTTCACGCCGTGAACATTATACTGACCTAACTTATGCCAAGTCAAACTAGGGGGAGAACAAGCTAAAATATCAGGACGGAAATACAAATGACAAAAAGTGCTGGAATGGGGGTAAATGTAACAGGAGTGCCATGAAAGGGGCGATTGTAAATCATGTGTAAATCATGTGTAAATGGGATGAACTATTTGCTTTCCTTCTTAGTGTTATAGCCAAGCGTGTCAAAAGGAATGTGCACCAAAAGAATATTTTATGAAGGGGCCGTCTTGTAAAAGTAGAAAGGACAAACCCTGTAATTGCTGATGATTGTCTTTGTCAAAACAAGACAAATGCAATGCAGTGTTTGTCTGTGAAATCTCCCCCTGAAGATCAGAGTTAGAACCATTTGTCCTCTCCCAGATATTAAACAAAGGAAGAAACACAGTCTCTGCTCCAGGTCTCATTAGGGACTAAGGGGTTTTCCGTGGCTCCAATTGAAATACATAAATTTGGCAACCAGTTTGAGTTCTCGATAAAAATTTTTTTTTAAAAGATCACTTTTCTCCTGCCCTTCCATGTGCCATGCGTCTCCCTGGGTGAGAACACAATTTTTCCTCAGTACAAAAATCCCCTTTTTGCCCCCCAAGTGCATTTAATTGCCATTACAGCGAGTGGTTGATGGCGAATCCACCCCCCCTCGAAAATGAGATGGCCTTGGACAAGGAAGGGACTGCTTTTATAAAAATAAAAATTAAAAATTAAAAAAAATGTTTCCTGAGCAATATTGAGCGAAAAGTACCCATAAACCCCCTCTCATTAAAACATCACTGCCTTTTGCTAGAGCCGGTGTGTCCGGGAGAAGAACAGATACGCCTCCGCGAACAGCCGTCAGGAGATCCTGGGCAGATTGAGGCCGCCGTCTGTGAGAGGCGAGTACGGTGGAAAGAAAAGCGGTTCCCTGCCGATCTGTCACAGGCTTCCCCCTGTTGTCAGTTAGCTTTTGTTGTGTGCGTGTGCGTGTGTGTAGCAGTCGTAGTGCTCGCGTCGAGAAATCGTAATTAAATACCTGCTGTGGAAATGGCTTTTTACGACCACCGGTGGACATGTGGACGGAGTGAAAGGATTTCGGGGGGGGGGAGGGGGGGGAGCCTGTGAGCTCCAGTCGGAAGCTTCAAGATTACATCATTTTCTCAGGGAAGATGCCTTCAGTTTGATCCTTTCACATGTGAACTTGCTTGTGGCAAGCTTTTGCTAATAAGGGGAGAAACAGAGGAGACGAGCAGCTAATATACAGCAGGGAAACTGTCCCTGCGTTGAGAGGAAGACATAAAGGTAGGTTAAATAAAAAATTTTAAAAACTCTGAACCCCTTCAAAAAAAATTCAAAAGATCACAGAGCTAGCACACACATACACACAAAAGCTTGAGAGAGAACGTGGAAATAACAGCCCTGTTACTCTTTGATTCAGCTTTGGCACGTGTCAGAACAGCATGGCCCTTTGCGTCTGTAGAAGACATACAGCCAACTATAACTGTAAAACAGGAGCTATATCTGCATGACACAGTAGTGGATTATTCTGATAGTGTAACAATTCAGTTTTAATGGGAAAATGTCTTCTGGACGTCATAAGAGTATTTCTGTAAAGTTGGTATTGTTTTGTCCAAATGCCTGAGGATATCACAAAATAAATGTGTTTTAATGAAATCGTAAGCATTCACAAGAGCGAAAAATCCCTTCTCAGTTCTCTTCATCTGTTGATTCAACAGTTCTTGGATTCCTCAGAGTATTTGATTAAATCATTTTTATGGACGTATAAACAACAATGGGCTTAATTGCCTTGATTCAATCATAATTTTTTATAAACTTTGACTCAAATGCAAATGTTGGCTTTTGTCTTCAGAGACAGTGAGTTTGATCAGTTCATTTTTTTGCCATTGCTGAATTTGATTCACAGTTTAATGAAAAGTATTTGCAAAGTTAAATTCAAATGCTGACTGCTCCCAGTAGTAAATGAATGACTGAGTGGTAGAGATGTGACCTGCATCGTTATGATGCAGATTCCTTTTCTCAGTCAAAAAAAAAAAAAAAAAACAATCAAGCAAACTGAATTTTTATTCATGTTTTTAAAACGTGACCATTTATGCAGTCACTCGGTGAAATACAAAATGTTCAGTGTTAAATGAACTATGAAGAAGTACCATTTCACTGATGAAGTACATTTCATTTCTATTGGCCTCATTTAAACTCCTTGGGTCCTATATTGACAGCGCAAACAGTCTCTTTCCTGAATCTCATGTGAGAAAAACACAAGCATGCTAGCATGAGGTCACAGGCTGGCACTAATCCCTGATATAGCGTGATTTCATTTGTCTGAACGGTCTACCACAAAAATATAGTTTTAATGCAAGCATAAGGTGTTCCACAGGTGAACAAATGCTAAATAAAGAAATAGTAGCTTAAAGCAAGCCATGTAGCCAGTTATAACACATTCAAACAGACTAGCAGTGCCTATTGCCCATTTCTCATCTCATATCACTTGAGGTTATTACTTATGCAACAGTAAAATGTTCAGTGTTAATCCAGTCCTAGCAGAGTACATAGGAGTCCAATGGATACTATGTAAGACTGGATTTAACACAAAACATTTTTCAGTGTGGATAAAAATCATTGCCGGGGCATCTGGAATAATCTAATCTTTTAGATATAGAACAATTTCCCAGCCAAATATGTGTACTGTTTTAAATAAAATAAATAATGAGATTGCATTTGGTGAAGGCTAAGGGAACCATTGTTCTTCCTGCTTCTGCATAACCAGGCCAAAAACCATTTGGATTGCGCTGCTAATTATATTGCTAGCAATGCAGTGATGCAAGAGAAGATGAAATTCATTTTTTCCATATGGGAACATAACTTCCACGTTATGCATAATCACTGATTACATTTAAATGTAGGCGTTTAGCATATACTCTTATCCATACTGATTATGTAATTAATCAAACTACCCTTCTTCTTGCAGGAAGTGCTAAATGCAAGGAAATACATCATTGTGTGCTTAAAAAAAGTGCAATACTTAATACTTTCTTGGTTATATTGAACCTGTTCATTGTGTCAACCCATTATTAAATTAATCTTTATTTTAAATCTTTACATTTGCTTTGATCAAGTGCATGGCTATATTTCAAAAGTGTACACAAAAGTGCACTATGACTTTCAAAAGTGTTAAGCATTGTGTTTTGCTGCTTTGTCATTTTTGCTGAAACACTTAATGCATTGTTTAATAGCATTAATAGCAAATAATAAAAACAGAATATTTCACAAAATAGAGCAACATAAAAATATTAACCTGTTTTAGTTTAAGCTTTGTTTCTGACCAAGCAAGAATTGTTCTGTTTATAGTATGTCTGGTAACATGAATTGATTTAGCAGAACATGTAACAGACACGTATTTCAAGTAATCACATGGTACCATAAATAGTATGAGGGGTAATGGCTATATAATAAACTGCACAGTCCAGTTTTATTCATACACATTTTTCAGTGGCAGAGAATATTCCACGAACGTATTTACAACTGTATGTATTTTCATATCATAGGAGGATATTTCAGCCAATAAAATCTGATGAAATGATATTGTAATAATAAAAATGCATATCATGGAACAATATGGAGGCAAAGCTGACAGACTCAAAAAGTGCAGCTACAGACAGAAAATGTCTTGCAACCCCAAGGGTGGAAGAGGAAGTGGAAGAGTCTGTCTTGCAGGAGAATCAAACTAAAAATATGAATCAAGAGTCATGGACCGACTGGTCGACTGAACAGGATATGAACCCGGAAGTAAGGTATGCAAATATGCCTTTTCAAACCCTTTATAACCAATTCTCTTTGTTATTATTGCCAATAGAGAACATGAACATTTAAATGGAAATGAGTCACACCATTGATAAAATAAAAAAATTAAAAAACCGGAAACACACCTCTCCCTTTCCCTTATCTGTGTATCGGTTTTCATTTTAATAATCAAGGTAATAATTTTCTTAGGGAATGACATGAATTAAACGAATATGATCATATCTACTCATTTACAATATCTTTTTTGTACTGTTGGATGCATCACGGGTGCATTTATTCATTGTGCTAGAAGCAGTTTAAGTTATGCTAGGTGGTCAGGAGCTGTTTACTTGTCAGCAGATCACTGAACCCCTTTCAATTCTCCCTTACCAAGCGTAACCAGAATCATCTCCAGCTTGCTTCAAACTCATAGTCTTGCCCGGAAAATCTTTCCGTCCTATCATTTTCCCAGTCAATGGCATTCAGTTTCTTTTCAGTTGACATGCATTCATTCTTGATGACATTTCATTGTGATTTGTTTTCTTTTGTTTTTGAGAGATAGAGGCAATTTTTCTAAAAGCTGTCATCCGCAGAAAGGCTCTTGTATTGCTGTGTGTTTGCCTACTTTACTTAAGCTCACAGAAATGTATGTGTGAGCTATTATTAGAAAAGCCAATGCCAAAAAGATAATGCATTAAAGAGATCCTCTGTAACAATTTTCCTGCTTACATTTATATGCAAATCTTATTAACTAAGATGTGTACCTACAGTTGAAAAAGCAAAGCATTTCAATGTATTTTCCATTCAATACAGGATACAAAAATTAATTTGTATCTATTCAGCCTCGATTTTAAAGTGACACACATTTAATTATATTAGAAGTATTTACGACTTACGCAGCGTCTGCATTTTTCCATAGTGTCCGTTCATACAGCCTGCTATATGCTGAAGCAATTAAGGTTAAGAACCCCACTCAATGGTGCAATGGTAGGATTCTACCGGGGAATCAGACCTGCAACCACCGGGTTACAAACCCAATTCCGAAACCATTGTGCTACTCTGCTTCCAGAGTTTTGAACGACACGAAGTGTGTGCATCTTGCAGTTTGTAGTTTTGGCTATGCAGTGCATTATACTAGTACTTCACTTGCCCAACAGAGAACATTCTTTGCTCCTTGTACTCTCTTGTAGAGAGAGAGAGAGAGAGAGAGTATGAGTGAATGAGAGAGAGAGAGAATATGACTGAGTAAATGGGTGTGTGAGAGAGAGAGAGAGAGAGTATGAGTGAATGAGTGAGTGAGTGAAAGAGAAAGAGAGAGAGAGAAACTGATAGCCCCTTGGCATGCACGGCACGTAACATGACATTTCCATTTACTGTAGTCCTGCCCTGGAATTATATCAGCCGTATTGATTCAATAAATGAGCCTGGTACTTTACTCACTCATGCATCTTCGATCAGAGTGACACGTTTCACTCTTACAGAAATATGAATGGCTCCTATGTGAGAGCACAGTTTAAAACATACTGCTTGCTGTGTGCCATTCCATTCCAGGACCATTAAGGACCATATTTAAATAGACACTGGTCACCCGTCCGAATGCCCAAAAGGTGAACACATAAGCTACATATCCCAAAACTTTAATATAGTCTATATATACAATTATTACAATTTTTTAAAAATATTCATTTAGGATCCCCCAACACTGGCACAGATTTATGACCATATTGGCTAAACTGTGTCATACTCTGATCTTAATTGGATACCCAAAGGCAGAACTGGCATTCAGTGTTTAAAGGTTCATCAAGCGTTCAACAGTATAGATTTTGTGCAACTGAAATGCAACCGATTTGTCCTTAATCCTTAAAAAAACTGAAACGTGCATTATTGTACATTTCTTTGTAACTTACTATCATTTTCATTAAGTTCATTAAGCTGTGACTTGAAGTCAAATCATTGTGTCTGCAACATAATAAAATCAGCAGTTTACTTCCTTTACTTGATTATTGATGTTAACTTGAATCTGGGCTTAAAAGGACGGAGGGTCCTGGCCTCTGCAGTCAGCAGCTTCGTCCACAGAGCATACATAAGACCTGGAGAGGCTAGGAGGGGCCAGGCGGTGAAGCCTAGGAAGTAACAGGGAAACATCCTCCACTGGACATGTTGAGTGCAAGAGAGCTTGCTCAGCAAATTGAATTCAATGTAGAAAACCAAGGTGATTTAACTACCAAAGAAAACCTCATCGGCCCATTTATTGTGGCCGTAAATTTCATTATGTGCAGCAGTTTGTGAAACAATGGTTGTTTTGGTCCAGAAGTCTTGGGAAACGATTCATTAAAATGTGTATGTTTTATTACATCTTACATATTTTTGTATTCTGCTTTTCATATAAAACGTAACGGTCGTTAATCAGGTTTCAACATACCATCGGGGACATTTTATTTTTCCTTCAAATTTTGATATCCCCCATTCACTTTAATGAGAACGCCAATGTTTTGCCCTCAGCATGCGCAGTACAGGCTTACTTAAGGGACTTCACAAGCTTCGGTTAGCTGAAAACGTGCCTGCCTGTCTAATTAAATATGCACGTCAATGGGATAGTCAGAGTATCAGTCACGCCTATGCCACTGTCAGTCTGTGGATATTTTTATTCATAACCTCTTGGTTACTTTTTATTGAGAAAACAAAAACCAGTCACTGGCTTCTTCATATTCCACAATGTTTTAACGGAAGTTCCGTGTGAGATCATACGTGCTGTATGCTTTAACTGCCAGGACATATCTGCCATCAATCACTTTCATAATACATTAAATCAACGTATCTTTGGCTGGAAGCACCTCCATTTATGAAAAGGTGAGTTAATGGTTTCTTTCAAGATAATTTTACATGTCACCTTCAAATTGAAGGCAATTAAGCATTAGTCTCATGTACAATATGACTCCTGCTTTTTTTTTTTTTTTGCTAAGCCTGTATGCATGACTGGCTTGGTGTCATCTGTTCATACCTAATCAGCTTTTCACACTGATTGTTTGAATCAGTGAATTTCTGGCATATCGGAGACTAATTTTTAACTTCAAGTTAACCTTTTTTTATGAATGACTGTAATTTTTTGCCTCCTTAAGTCATCTGTGGTCGGCCAGATAATGGAAAAGTGATGTTTTATTCACATCAGGCAGAATCCTTCCCCCTTTCCTCATTCCCGGCTGCCCTAGCAGCTCTCTCGCTCTCTCTCTCTTTCACAAGATAACCCAAATTCCTGCATTAAAGTACCGAGTAGAATGCACGCTCACATCTTCCTTCACACACACACAAACACACACACACACATATCCCTCCGGTCTGTGGGGTGTCACTTTAATTCCTGCGGTTCCTCCATTATTTAAGTGCTCTTCCCGGGGACCCCGAAAACAGAGGAGCGGTGGGGCGTGGGGCCTTTGAAACCGCACGGGCTTCCTGCCAAACACGAGGAAGGCCACGGCCCTTTGCGTTGTCTGGTGTGCGACAAGCTGTCGATAGCACAAGTCGCTGTGAAGTGGGAACGGGAGGATGAATATGTGCATTATGAACAATAGAAATCGTCTACATAATTCTGCATTGATTTGTTTTTTTGTTTTTGTTTTTTTTTTTGGAGGGGGGGGGGGCTCAAACGTAGCGCCCCCCATTTTTTTGAAGGGGGTGGGGGGAGGGGGGGGGGAGGCTCAAGTGTGCCTCCCCCCATTATTTACTGGTACTAACGTAGCCTACTGCGTTGTGGAGGCAAAAGTGTCACAGCAATGATGCCTGTCTATCTGGTTTTCTACCCCAGCCGAAAGGGAAACCGAAAGGACCCGTGTGATAGTACAAGCAGAGAAAAGAAACAGCAGCTATATACAAGAGGCTCTTCGTTAAAGGGATGCAAAAAAGGGGAAATCGTATGCTATTGGACTTACAGGGTGCTTGAGCGGGGAACCTAGCTGGTGGCATCAGGGTGTCTACTGTATTTCCTGACAAAATGAACTTGATTTATTTCCATACGGTCTACTCCATTTATTGAAGAGGCGTGAAGCGCTCGCCGCACAGGCTGCCTGTTGGGGTGCGCAGAGGATATGTTTCGGCAAACAGACTCGTTTAGACACACCGTTGGATGTCTCTTTCAGTATTATTCCATGCACGCGTATTATTAAAATCTTGCAGGTCTGATCTACAATTTTCTCAGCAGTTGTGAGAGAGCTTTTTTTTTTTTCCAACAGGACAGCTAATTTGTCATGTACTTGAAAAGCCAACGATTTTTATTGATCTGTTTTTGAGACTTTGCTATTCTTTTTTTTTCTTTCTTTTTTCTCATTTTTATGAAACCTACCAAACACCGTACCTCGTGTGTGGTAGTTAGGCCTTATCCAAGGCTCATCCTTTCGCGCCTGTCAATCAAACGCCCCACCGTGCAACATTGGCCCTCTGATAATATCCTCCTACAAGGAGGGGCAAGCTCTGGATCTTTACCTCATCTGCTATTGATATGGGAGGCGCAGGGTCCAGGTGCCGCCGACGGCTCCGATCGCACCGCTGCCGAGGGTCTGAAATACAACTCAATTAGTGGCACAGCCTCCCCCCGCCAAGGCACACAAGTTTATTGAGATGGCTCTTGGATGACTCTGGGAGAGAAGTGAGTGAATTAATGAACAGCGCGGGCAGAATGTATCATGAGGGGGGGATAAAGCCAGCGATCCCTGTCTCTCAATCAAGGCGCACGCTCGGGCAAACTTGCCGAAATTTAATGCCGCGACGCCTATTGATCCGGCCGCCGGCTTCCACGGACAGCCGCAATTGACTTCTCCTCCTCCGAAGACTGTTCGTCCCGAGCAGTCAACCCCCCTTTTTCGCTCGGTTCGATTTAGGGAATAAACGTACGCGAGCGTCTTTTACGCGCAAGGCCACGTGGCAAACGGAGCATGACACAGGGGGGGGGGGGGGGGGAAGCCGGGGAGAGGAACTAGTGCAGAGAGCTGATTTTAAGGCACCGAGCCTCCAAGCAGCATACTTTCAGAGTCTTGACTTCTCTGATATTGCATATGTTGTTCAATACTGCAGGAAGCTTACATGTGCAGCGGGCTAGAAATGGGGGGGGGGGGGGGGGCAAAGCCAAAGAACTACCATGGTGTTTTCTTCCCTCAGCCTTTTTTGTACACATTGTATCATGTACTAGGGTATATTTCTACAGTTTTCATACTTGATTTTTATGACTTTGGCAGCCACTGAAAAACACTGAAACTGAACTGTAACACTTGCCTATTTTTCTTACTCAAGAAATGTATGACAAAGTGTAACAGAGATGCCTAATCCCTGCTCATTATAACATTATATATATATATATTTAAACATTTAAAAGGTTTTGGAGACAAAACCACAGGGAGGTCCCAGCATCCGCCACAATTTTATCAGTCAAAGGTCAATATCCACTTGAACCTAATTTTTTGCTTTTGCAGGTTCACCAGCCACACATTTACCCCCTCTGTACAGGTCTGTATGTTGCTGCAGTACTAATGACTTTGTCATCAAAAAAATGTGCATGTCGGGCAGGCAAATGTTGCCTGTGCCTTAGCCATTAATTTTTAATCTGCTGCTCAGAGGAGGCCAAGAAAGCTAATTTATTGAGCTACATAAAAGCGAATACCCAGCAAAAGCAGTGTGTTTGACAACAGTCCAGACATGAAAAAAAATTAAAATGCGCTCGCATTAATGTTCTTGGCTATTTCTGGAATTTTTTTTTTAAAGGTCATGTAATTTAATGTTGCTTGCGCAATAAAGCATTCATGTCTCTTGTTCATAAATTACAGATTGTTCAGGAATTATTCATAAACCAAAATAATGCTACCCTCCCCCCCATGTAACAGTAGTTGTCAGCTGCAGCTGAATTAAACTGTATTTTCCATGTTACTTTTAAGCTTCCTATAAATCGTGCATTTTAGTAGGCCCTCAACAACATGGAGTCTTCAGAATGGCAAAAAAAAACACTGTGATGTCATAATAGTACAAGAGCAGGAAATGGGGATCTGTTTTAATCAAATGAATTGAACGCAAGTATACGTTCTCACAGAATACCCTTTGAGGTCCTTTGATGCTCCAAATAATATGATGGAATAAGGAACCCCGTGGCTTCTGAATTAGTCCATCTTTCATAAGCAATCATGCACAACAAGGCAAGTACAGTAAATTAACTATAAGAGTAAGTGCAAGACCTACCTGGCCCACTTACACTTTCTAACTGGTTGGAAACATTCCAGTTGCATTAATTATGATAAGGCAAACTAAATCATTAGAAGATTACAGTGGATTTAAATCAATTCATCTTATTCGTTTTCACTGCTGTATCATGGCTTTGATATGAAAGCTTAATGAATATTAATGTTAATAATGGAAAATGGCGCTGTTCGAAACAGCACCATTGTTTGCTCTTGTAATATACAACTCTAAAGACCGTGCATAACTCTCCTACTGAAACTGGATAATTACTTGGTCCCATTTCATCAGAGAAGCAATCATATAAGTCTGAGATATTAATCTTACATTGTGACTGAATATGTTTAGCCATCTCTATATATTATCATCATTTACTCTCAAAATATGCACATTTTGAAATGAAGAATTGGCTTATTTTTTATTGCGAAGTTTGGCTTTTCATAGTTCAAGTCTGAGAGAAAAATATATTTCAAAAGCCACATTGCCTCTCTGCCACCAATCCAAAATAAATAAGTGATGTGAATAACACACCTACTGACTGTGTCAAGTTTTGCAGGTATTAGCTGTTTGTGTACCACAGCCTTTTCTCCCACCTGTGAGCATTGGTATCTGAGGGTCTGCTGCCTGACTTTGATGAGTTTCACTGTCCTCATCCTGAGACCAGGACTGACCCCTCGAGTCCAAAAGGACCCAGGGGTGGCCCCTCCACCGGCTCAGGGGTGGCCCCTCCACCCAAAAGGGCCCAGGGGTGGCCCCTCCACCCAAAAAGGCCCTGTACTGGCCCCCCCATCCCAAAGGGCCCAGGGGTGGCCCCTCAACCCAAAAAGGCTCAGGGGTGGCCCCTTCCGCCTCAGAAGACCCACGGGTGGCCTCTCAGAAATCATCGGACTGGACTTTGTATAGTCACGGCAACGACTCAAAGAAGACCGGTTTGACATTGGGTGTTTGGGAATGACTTTGATCCTTGCAAATCCAAGCATATCCCCCCAGAGTCAGTTCAAGAGGAAATAATGGCTTCCTAAAGGCACGTGGGTAGCGTACCGATATAGCATTAAGAAACACTATCCCTGAAAACGAGAGAAGTTGCCTGGTTACCCGTGATGATAAATCCAGCTTGATATTTCAAAGTTCACTTCCACTCCAGTAACGCTATCTGCAGTAGCTTTAAAAAAGTGTGTGTTCTCGCAATCCAATGCCCAAGTGAGGTCTAAACAGTTATTGTGACAAGTAGCACTGCTTCCGTTGTAAACAAACTTTTATTGTTTGGTGAGCTGCTGGAAAACAGACTGTTGTTAATACATGACCATCTGTATCAATTGAAGCTTCCAACCTGGCTAAACAGAGCCCAGTAATTAGTTTTTATAGAAAAAGAATTACCATGATGTTGATATGAATGTGTTATCTGAATGTTTTTTGTTTTTGTTTTTTCTTACTCATTTTTCAGGTCCTCCATGAATGAGATTTATATTGATCACAGTTTGTAGGCCCTGTTCTCAAAAATCCTATTTGTAATTTATATGCATTTGTTCTCAAATGAAACCTTAACCTTGTTTATCTGGTGGGTAAAACAAACAGATGCTCAACAGGTAACAAAATCATTTGATCTCATCATTAAATTATGCACTTATTTATTGTATCTGTGATATTTAAATACTTGTGTAGATATTATTTCACCTTCTCGTATGTATAGATTTGAAAAAAGTGAAAAAAAAAATAGTTTTAATGTTACATCTAAAAAATGTCAATACGAAACTATTATAAATAATAAAATGGGTCTGTCTAATATCTAAAAAGAGAATAGAAATGACCTCTTAGACCTTATCATTTCAGACATAAAACGAGATGTGAATACATGAATTCATATAATCTCTTGTACAGACACCAATTTCTTTTTTTCTTATAACATAACATTGTTACACATTGAGTGTAACAATGTTATGTTATGTTATGTTATGTTATGAGTGTAACAAAGTGTGATCACCACAAAAGGTGACTTGATATGTCTTTTATTTTTTAAAAGCAAAAAAAAATTCAGATGATTTTTTTTTTTTTTACTTTTTTTTTCAGAAATATGGATCCAGTCTTAGCCTGCATGGTCACTGGCATATCACTGTGCAATGACACCACAGTGAGTGTGGATGTAAGTGGAACAGTACAAAAAAAAGACTTTCTTAAATCCTGAATCAATATATGTAAAACTTTCCCATGACCCTGCCAAGCCTCCATGAGTCAATATTAGGATTTTAAAGGTTTTGCTGCCAACTAAATCAATACTCTGTAAGCCTTTTGTATATTAAATATTCAATGTTTAATTAGTCTGCGCTTGAAACGTCACTAACAGAAATTCAATTTTGATAAAAGTTTAAACTAAGTGAAGCTTTTAATTGAATTTAAATATGTATGCCAAGAGATGAAATCCTACTTGTGTGGTAAGGTTTAAGAGGCCCAGAGCCAGATCAAGTAAGATTTAAAACTCTGACCTATCCACTAATCGTATCATCTTTTTTATTCTTTCACAGGGGCAATAGTTCTACTCCAGAGAGTGAAGCATTAATGCTTAAATATTACCTAATTTAACAGATCAAGATCTGACCGGGTTAAGAAGCTTTTGATTTAGTAGGTGGTTTTGTTATGTTTCATTTCAGAACTGGCCATTCACTTTTTAAATTTCCATGGTGCTAAATGTCAATCTATCGTCCTTCTTGGTTCTTAGCATATATAATTACTATTCTGCTTCCGTGGGGTTAAACACGTTTCCCCTTGATTTACTGAAAAGCCAACTGTGAGACCATGAATTAACTAACAAACAACCTACCTGCTGTGCCTGACAGTCTACCTGTGTACAGTAGAACAAGCTGTGTGGAAAAGATAAGGAATCTCTTCTCGCAAGGCATGTACTAGCAGTAGAGTTCATGGAATGGGTATGTGATGTGGTTTATTGTCAATGATGTATAAAAAGTTCAGTTAATTTTGAGCTCATTTTCATAGGTCAAGGGCACAATGATAACATGGTAATGATATGTACGTATGTAATGTATGTAATGTATACTGTACTTAATTACAATGACACTATTAATTTGAAAGTTCCTTTTTCATTTTAATTTTGGCTTATTTTTCAGGAACACTATAATGAACAGTACTGTAAATATGCCAGTTAGCGAAAAGGCCAGTTCATCTGTAGTCCCTGGCCAGATATGAAATTGTCTGCCTAAAATCCAAAGACAAGTTAAAAATAGGGTTAAAATTTTTTTTTTTTTTAAACAATCCTGTCAGAACATGTCAAATACATGTAGAGCCATACAAAGGGATTAGATTAGCCTAAGGTTAACAGACATAGGCAATAGGACAAAATTAAAGCAGATGTTAGTAGTGTAAGGATGTGGTGTAACTAAGCAATGGTACGGCAGATCAACAGACCGTGGAACCAAGGTTAAATAGGACAAACACTAATTTGCAAGACACTGCCAATACAAGTTGTTAGTGGAATACACTGGCGAATAAACACTGACATGAAAGCTGATTTAAAATACAAATTTGGTACATTTTATTACTTCCAGAACTTTTTTTTTTTTTAGAGAAAGACTTAATTAAAAAGATTAAATTAGAATTGTGCTGTGCATTCCTAAGAAAAAAATATCTTTACTGGACTGCAGGGTGGCTGATCCTGTTAAGGCGCTGTTGCCGCATGTAAAATCACAATTAGCTCTAGCATCACCAGACAGGGGACGGGTTCAGTCAGCCAGGATGACAGCACCTCATCACAAACAAGCAACCCCCTGCGGCTCGATCAAGTGCCTTTTAAGTTCATCAGTCAAGATGCACCTGAAGTGTCTTCCTGCGCCTCTTGTCTGCGTCAGCCCGACATGAGAACTGAGGAGTGACTCTTGGCATCGCGTGCCGCAGAGGAGAGCACCGGCTCGTCTGTGCTCTCGAAAACTCTACGGTAGAGGTTGTAGCAATGAACATTTACATATACGTACAGTGCCCTCCAAAAAGTATGGTGACTGTGAAGTTTAATGAAATTTATTTTTGCTTTATACTTAAGGCATTCAGATTTCAGATCAAAAGATGAATATGAGACAAAAAGTACAGACAATATGCTGTAAGGGCTATAATTAACACACCCGATATGGATCGTAAAGACCCTCAAATTAAAGCTGACAATCTGCATGTAACCTCATATCAATTGTTTCATTTCAAATCCAATGTGCTGGAGTACAGCCAAAACAGCAAAAAAAAACAACAAAAAAAAAACTTTTACATTTAACTACACAGAGCAGTCCGTAAGCATTGCTTAATTTGTGCCAGATCATGCCAAAACAGAAGCCGGGACCTCTCAGTGTTGGATTACTGGTGTTCCGGGGCCTATTTGCCTGGATCTGGTATCTCTTGAAGGAAAAGAAAAAATTAATAAAAACACACACGTCATGTCCATTTCAATGATAGTCGGCAATGGGGTTCAATCGCTTCTCAACACCCCTGGTCCTCCAATGGTGGAATCACTTCCCTGCTTTGGCACTGTTTTCGTTTTTTTTTTTTTTTTGGGGGGGGGGGGGGGTGTTCCAGGACCTCAGAAAACCATCAGTCACCTCCTTTACATGGGCTCTATTTCTGGAACATCCTGATTTATAATTTAAGGACTCTCCACAGGTATTGGATCAGTGACACTATTTTTGTTGTTGTTGTTGTTTTGGCTCTGTACTCCAGCACATTGGATTTGAAATGAAACAATGGATATGAGGTTAATGCGTAGATTTGTCTGCTTCAGTTTGAGTATATATGCATCATTATTGCATGATCTGTTTAAGAATTACACACACACACACAAACACACGCACATGCACACACACACACACACACGGGGCATTCAAAAATGGGTAAAAAGAGAGGGGAAAGAGTATACGTCTATGGCTATATTGTCATTCCTGTTTGTGGCGCATGTATAAAAGGGCTGGACTGGAAAAATGTGCTTCCCAGATAAGATGGCTGAGATTGCCAGCATCTGAAATTTTATCAAGTAAATAATTGGCGCAGATAAAAGTGGCTTCAGATTGAGCAGCCATATACAAAATTATAATAAGGCTATAGATGAAACAGTATTGCTACCACTGATCTTCATCTCCAAGTGGTTTTCTAGTAACACACCTCCCTTCTCTACTGGTGTAGAGAATGAAGTGTCTCTGCACAGTAGTTCAGTGGATACATTTTTAACAAGCCATTATACGTGGTGTGAACAATTACAGTAAATTACAGCTTGCAATATTATAGTAATTTTCCAAACGCTAACATGGAAGGCATGCAGCAAATTTCTGATTAAATGTTTGAAGTACCAATGATTTGGACTTATTTTAGTAGGAGGGAAATAAATGCAAGTATGCAACAGCAAAAAACTACCGGTCTTAAATCTGCTACTTCAGTGCTAGTTTGTACTAGGCAGGATTGTTTGTTTGTTTGCTGAACAGGTTACCCTACAGGGTTGGAGTCCTGATATATGTGGTCACTTCTGGCACTACGATCTTTACTTCACCCTAGTGTGTTTCTTTTGCACCTCTGCACCTTGAACTGTTGCACTTGTTGTACGTCGCTCTGGATAAGAGCGTCTGCTAAATTCCTGTAATGTAATGTAATGTAATGTACTTCCATATACATAATAAATAAATAAAACATTTATTATCAGAATTCTTTAAGTTGTTCCTCCTTACATTCCACTTTTCTAAAAATCTATTTCATGTCAGGGGTAAGATCCACAGGCACCACAGACATTTACCACATCCTTTTTACATGGATTTAATGACCATAGTGGTAAATATATCCCACATAACTCCCCAAAGGCCCCATACAATCCCATGGGAATGGCGGTCTTTCTTTGTCTAGGACAGAACAGCTTAAAATGAATCCTGTCTCTCCCACATTACCTAGCAATTAAGATAAAAAACCATGAAGGACCATCTTGACATTTTCAGAAAATGACCTGTGCAAATCGAGGGTATAATTTCCCAGTCTATAGTGAACACATACATTACTTGTATAACGTGCTGTTCAGTGTGTATTTGTACAATGTATTGTGGTTCATTCTATTGTACCTCCAAATATATAACAATTGTAATTTATTTAGTAAATTTTACTAACTTTAGTATTGTGGTACTAGTCTTTTTTGTATCAAAACCTGTTGAATTTCCTATATTTTATTCTCTATAGCCCCCCCCCCCCCCCCCCCCAACCAGGAATAAGCATGTTAGATAATGGATGGATAGATGGATGGATGGGCGGATAATAATAATAATAATAATAACAGCTGCAGCCTTTAAATCTCAGTACATACTGCCACAGCCGTGTGAGATGAAGTCAAAAAGATGTTCAAAAAGAAGACACCAGACATGGTGAACTCAGACACATTTCTAATATGGCAAACCAAGTTAATCTTACAGACCAGTGAACAGGGAGAGGAAGACACCAAGGGGCAGATGAGGAAGTCCCAAATCTTCCAATGAGTTTGGAAGGCCCCCAATGTTCCAGATAAGCAGAGAAGACAACCTGTAATTGTGTACCAGTCAGCTCTCAGGGGCATTGTCTGCAAAGATGATGTGTTGGAAAAGATCCACAGAGGAATATAAATGTGTATCCAAAACTGAGGACAGTGTTTTGCTGCACTTGTCTGTAATAATTACACATTTTAAATTTAGCATCTTTTCAGGTTTCATGGAAACCAAACTTTTGCATGGAACAATTAAACTGAATATACTGTGGTGGTACAATTATCCCCAACCCCCAGCTGATCAGGAAGGAGTCTGAATCTGCTAGTTCCAACCACATAAAATATGGAAAGGATGAATAACTTTAATTAAAATTATGCTGTATTAAACAAATGTCACCGCAATATGCATTAACGAATGAATAAATGGCTCTTCGGTTTCAAAGAACACTAAATACGTTTTTTAAAATCCCTTTCCCTTCATAAATTACAATCCTTTCTTTTCTATTGAGCAGCAAATAACAAAAGGAACTGTACTGATTGGAGGAGGGTTTTTAGAATGTTAACAAAATAAACAAAACAATTAAAGCTAGCAGGCCTAGACAATCACGTAGGCAGGTAGAGGCTTGCAATGATAAGCCAAGTCCAGCTCCGGTGTAGGTAACCCAGCATAGGTGTGTTTTTAAATAGAACACCTTGAAGCCAGCCAGGCTCCCCAATACTCTTACAACTTATCCTCCATAGGCCTGACAACTGAAGCAGTGGAAACTCAGCCAGAAAGATCAGCAGAGTTCAGAGCCAGAACAAAGCTGCTAACAGGAGGCGTGTACTTAGAGAGGGTGTCAGAAATCAACTTGGATATGCTACTTCCTGCCTCCTAATGCCAACAGAAAGGGTGCTGTCACACCCTCAATGGACAAGAAAAAAAGCACCACAGCTGTTCTCAATGACCAATTAACTGCCAGTCTCCAAGACACCGATCAACAGGTGATCCACATAGCCCCATAATCAATTGCCAAGTCAAAGAAATCTCAAACTGAGTTTAGAGATTATAAAATCAAGAGGATATTATATCAAACTAAGTGGCAATGAAAACATACACTGAAGGAAACTAACAAGCGGCAATACTATGTTTACTATATTTTCCAGGCAACAATAGTCTAGTTATCACACTACAAAGCCAGCCTTGAAAATCGAGATATTTTCATATGATTATTCTTTCTTCCCAAGAAAGCAAAATATTCAGACAAACAGAACTTATATGGAAATACTGCAATTTAATATTTAGACTACATTTCCTAACCAACATAAAATCATAAAAGGATAAAGTAAAAAGAATTAAGGGTGGAATATATTTAGTCAGTCAGTACCATTGTAACAGCACATTCTACTGAATAGATCAGGATTATTGCAACAATTTTTGCAGCAATTTTACCAATTCATTCCTAAAATAAAACATATATATTATTCCAGTCTGGAATCAGTCTTTGTGCCTCTCTATTCACTACTGCATCCACATCCATATCCAAATTATTTCCAAGTGAACATGCACTTACTACAGAGTCATTTCTATTTTCCACACTACAGGTTATTTATAGTACTACTACACATAAAAGAGCATAGCCAGATGTGCTCTGAATAATAACAATAGGAACACTGTGCATGATTGACAGGTCATTGACTTGACTGGTATAAACCCTATATGATATAAGATACTGTAGGCTCAGCTCCTGGTCCTGGAGAGCCAACCTGCTCTGCTGGTTTTATTTTCACTTTTTAAATTTAATTAACCAGGTGAAGATAGTTAACAGAGTTAATTGGTTAAGTGCAGATTAACAACAAAAAAAACAAGCAGAGCCTGTGGCTCTCCAGGACCAGGATTGCAGAACCCCGGTATAGCCTATGACCAAGGTAGTCTCCGATGCTATAAAGGTCATGTTATGACAGTTGATATAAATTATTACAGAACTATTTGATGCTTAAGAGGGATATCTAAGTGCTGCATGGCACGTTGTGGATTCAAAAAATATAGGCTTCCTTAGTCTCTGTTACGACCCCATGGGTCTAGGGGTGCATGGGGTATGTAACTTGATGTTTAATGGCCGGGAGATGTTAATGCTGTAGATGGTAACAACAAAAAAACACAGACAAAGCAGCAACTCAGTGCACGGGTGTTTACTGTGATAACAATCAAAACGGTGCAACAAACTACCAGACATATAACAACCCAGACACACACTACCAGGGTCAACGGACGCTGGATGTTGCCAAAAGAACAAACAAACAAGCTAGCTAAACCAGAGAGTAAACTAATCTAGTGTATCAAGTACACAAACAAAAAGGCCTATCTACTCTAACTAGCAGACTGAAACACAATTGGTTGGCAATCACCCCTAAGGACTAGTGAATCTATACATAACATAGCCTACGGGCATATGTACAGGAGCCCCCAGTCTTACCTGTCCCAAGCCTTGGAAGTGTACATAAAACAAGACAAGTTCAAATGAGGTGTTAACATACATAGTCAAAGACATAACACAGAGCAAACAGTCAGACATCATTGTTACAAACAGGTGGGGTTTTTATAGAAGATGTGGCGAGTTCTGATTGGCTGTCCAGAATTGACACGGAGGGTGGGGCTTGGTGAAGGTGGGACTGGGTGGATGGTGACTGACAGGTGAAGGCAGGGAAGTCCACACAAAAGAAAAACATGGCATGTAACACTTCCCCCCTTAAGAACTAACTTAACACATTTATTTATTTTTAAGTTAGTTAACACACATGGTAATCTTATACACCACTTCATTCTAAAATACCAAAGTAGCCTACATAATTACAGGCGTACACACATTGTGCCAATTCCCCCTTACCTATACACAATTCATTCAAATGTTTTAATTATTCAAAACTACGAGACAATGTATCAGCCAGTACGTTGTCAGTCCCTTTAATATGGCGAATATTTAAATTATATGCCTGTAGAATCAGCGACCAACGCATAAGGCGCTGGTTCTGATTGTACATTCGCGATAAAAACACTAATGGGTTATGGTCTGTAAAGACCTCGACAGGGGTAGAACTCGAGCCAATGTACACCTCGAAGAACTGCAAGGCTAATAACAACGCGAGTGCTTCCTTTTCGATGGTGCTATAATTTAGTTGGTGTTTATTAAATTTTCGCGAGAAGAAACTGACGGGGTGATCAATTCCATCTAGATCTTCTTGCAGCAGTACCGCACCAGCTCCTAGAGCGCTTGCATCAACCTCTAACTTAAACGGTTGCGCAAGGTCTGGAGCCGCGAGTACAGGCGCACTGCATAGCAAAAGCTTAACAGCCTCAAAAGCTATTTGGCAGTCTGAGGTCCACACAAAAGGTTTCCTAATACTAAGCGCACTCGTTAAGGGTGCCACAACAACCGAGAAGTTCCTACAAAAACTCCGATAATATCCTGCCATCCCGAGGAAACGGCGTAACTCACGCCTGCTAGTAGGCGCAGGGAAACCAGCAATGGCAGCAACCTTTGCTTCCAATGGCCGAACTTGGCCATGACCCACTTGCTTTCCCAGGTATGTTACTGTCGCTTTGCCAAACTCACATTTGGCGAGATTCAGAGTTAGCGTTGCTTTGGCCAACCTCTCAAACACACAACGCAGTACGGAAACATGGTCGGCCCAATTATCTGACCTAATAACCAAGTCATCTAAATAGGCATAACAATCTGAAATACCCATAAGTACGGTATTCACTAGACGCTGAAACGTGGCGGGAGCGTTTCTAAGGCCGAAGGCTAAAACATTATATTGGAGGAAGTTATCGGGGGTAACAAACGCTGAAATCTCAGACGCGCGAGGAGTCAACGGCACTTGCCAATACCCCTTCAGCAAGTCAAGTTTAGTGACAAATTTAGCGGCACCAATGTTATCGATGCAGTCCTCCATTCTCGGTAGGGGATAGGAGTCTGGCACCGTAACCGCATTGACTTTTCGAAAGTCAGTGCAGAAACGTGACGTTCCATCAGGTTTCGGCACAAGAATACAAGGCGAGCTCCATGGACTAGCACTGGGCTTACCCAAGTTATTGTCTAACAGGTATTGCACTTCCCGTCTCATAGCCTCACGTTTTGTACTATTAACCCGATATGGGTGTTGTCTAATAGGGGCGGCACCGTTCACATCAATGTCATGATGTGTTACGGTAGTCTGCGAGGGAGTATCACCAAAAAGATTTGGAAACTCATGTATTAAATTAACAATGTCAGACCGTTGAACATCTGATAAGTGAGCAAGGTGGGACGACAAATCTGACAAAGTCTCCGAATTGGTGAGTCTAGCACACTGCTGAGGGGCGTTCCGAAGCACGAGGCCATCCTCATCCTCTGTACAATTAAAACTGGGGTTACTAGGTACAGGGCTAATGCTAGAAACTCGTGACACAGGCAGAACTTTCTTCACATCCTTCGACTGAAGTGTCGTCCTAGAATTATATGCCTTAAGCATATTAATATGGCACACGCGTGACTGACGCTTACGATCGGGTGTTTGAATTACGTAATTGCTTTCACTCAGTTTTTCTTCTACAGTATAGGGACCAGAAAAACGAGCAGACAAAGCAGATCCAGCAATCGGTAGCAAAACTAGGACCTGATCACCAGGTTTGAAATTGCGATCAACAGCCTTCCAATCAAAACGACGCTTCATTTTACTCTGACACAAAGAGAGCGATTCTTTAGCAATGGAACAGGCATGATGCAATTTCTCTCGGACCTGACTAACGTAATCCAACACATTAGGCTTTATATCCGAGTCATACATGAACTGATCCTTTAAAACTTTTAAAGGACCCCGAACAGTATGCCCAAACACTAGTTCAGCAGGGCTGAACCCTAACGATTCCTGTACCGCTTCTCGTAAAGCGAACAGAATGTATGGCAACCCTTCTTCCCAACAATTTCCAGTCTCCAAACAATATTTGCGGAGAGCCGATTTGAGAGTCTGATGCCAACGCTCTAGTGCCCCCTGGCTCTCAGGGTGGTAAGCACTTGCGATCTGATGCTTAATAGCTAGAGACTGCACAAATTGTTTAAACTGTTTCGAGACAAAGTTAGAACCCTGATCCGTTTGGATAATTTTAGGGAATCCAAATATAGAAAAGAACTTAGTCAGTGCTTTAATGACGTTCTTGGTAGTGATGGTGCGCAATGGAATAGCTTCCGGAAATCTAGTCGCGATACACATTATAGTGAGCAGAAACTGTTGACCAGACTTTGCCTTAGGAAGCGGACCCACGCAATCAACAATTACATGGTGAAATGGTTCACCAAGTACTGGAATTGGACAGAGCGGGGCTGGTGGAACAACCTGATTAGGTTTTCCCGTTACCTGACAAATGTGACAAGACCGACAGTGTTTTACCACAGCACTTTTAAGTCCTGGCCAAAAGAAATTCTTTAACACGCGATTGTACGTCTTGGAAATTCCCAAATGACCAGACCATGGATTTTCATGTGCCAACGCTAATACCTGTGGTCGATACATGCCAGGTACAACAATTTGAAAGACCACACCCCATTCGGCTCCCTTAGTTAATGAAGACGACCACTTCCTCATTAACAACCCATCATCTATAAAATAAGCAGTCGACTTTTCTTTCATCACAACAGGTTTAACCACCATCTCAAAACACTTACGCAAAGACGGATCATTTTCCTGAGCAGCAACAAGTTGTTCGCGAGTGACAGGCAATTTATCTGAGGCAAACTCTAGAGATAAGGTAAGAGATTCCTCTTTTTCACAAAAATCTTGAGGTTCAACCTCTGTACCTACCTCCGGCTTTACACGTGGTACTTCCGGTTTGGTGAGATGACTATCCTCAGTAAAAGTGGACGCTAAAACAGATTCTGATAAATCAACTTCCTCACCCCATTTCTTTGATTGAGCTCGAGTGAGCACGCAAGCAGGGAAAACACCGGGAAGTGATCTAGACATGTCAGAGATGGGACACGATACGGGGTTATTTAAAACTTCGAGTACTGGACGCACTTTACCTCCGGCAAGATCATTGCCCATAATGAAGTCCACGCCTGGTACAGGTAAAGCGGACCGTACAGCCACATTAAAATAACCCGTGACTAAATCAGTCTGAACATGTACTTTGTGTAAGGGAACGGTAACCAAGGCCATATCAATGCCCTGAATTACCACATTAGCACCACTATATGTCACGTCCGATACGGCTATCACGTCGGCTAACACGAAGGATTGCGAAGCTCCCGTGTCTCTTAAAATCCGCACCGGTTTTTGCTCAGTCGGATCACCGGAAAGGGAAACAAAACCTTCAAAAATAAACGGCTCAAAACCATCTTCAGGTTTGCTTTCAGGACCGTTTAAACACTGATCAGTTCGAGGAACAATTCTAACAAAGCCTGTAGGCTTAGCTTGGGCAGCGGTTTTCTTTTTCAAAGTAAAACAGTTAGCAATAACATGCCCTACCTTATGGCAGTAGAAACATTCACGTTCCTCTTTAGACCGTGGGGGTGACATTTTGGAATCTTTTGGAGATTCGTTGTCTTTTGCACTGCGGGAAGCAACAGACTTAGCTCCTTGGGTGGAACCAAACATAGTCTTATGAGTGAGTGCAAACTCATCCGCAAATATCGCAGCTTCAGACAAAGACATCACTTTTTGTTCGTTTAAGTAAACTACAACACGTTCCGGAACACAATTTTTAAACTCTTCTATCAAAATTAATTCACGAAGAGAGTCATAATTATCAACTTTACTCGCAGCACACCATTTGTCAAACAGAGTTCCCTTTTCTCTGGCGAACTCTACGAACGATTGGGCGGAGGTTTTCTTTTGATTTCTAAATTTCTGTCGATAGGCCTCCGGGACCAACTCATATACACGAAGAATAGCCGCTTTTACCACATCATAGTTCATGCTATCCTCAAGAGTTAGTGTAGCCATTACATCTTGTGCTTTTCCAATGAGTTTACACTGCAGCAAGGTTGTCCAAATTTCTTTGGGCCAGTTAAGAGCTGCTGCCAAACGTTCAAAAGTGCTGAAATAGGCATCTACCTCAGTCTCCCTGAAAGAGGGTAATGCCACATGTCTCCTGACATCATAGCCAGCAAAACCAAGCGGTGGGGACGTACCTGGGGTAACCACAGTGGCATTTTGCTCTGTAGCATTTTGTAACTCCAGCTGCCGCATCTTAACCTCTGTCTCTAATTCCAGCTTACGCATAGCTAACTGAAATTCCTGTTCCTGTTTTCGTGCCCTCTCTCGTGCCTCAGTATCTGCCTTACGAGCCTTCTCCTCAGCCTCGAACTTCAACCGGGCGAGACGGATCTTTAGCCGGGCATTACTACCCGACCCACAAGAACTCGGCGAGTACGCCTCAAACCTGGGCAATGTAGGTGGAGGGGTAGTTGGAGGAATCTCCTCTTTCACTCCTACCACAGCAGAACCACCAGCGCCCCGAGGCGACTGTGGACTCGCAACAGGCCCAGTAGGCGACATGTCAGGCTGGACAAGCGGACAAACAGCAACAGGCGAGGCAAGAATTTTGAGTTCCACCAGCCTCTCCCTTACCCGCGACTTAATCTCTCTCTTCCGGAGAGCAGCAGACACCACAAGACCCACGTGCTCTGCAATTTTCAGCAGGTCAATCTTACGGCACAGATCCAGTGCCTCATCTGACAGATTGCTCAGAAAGTCACTGACATCAAACGAAGTCATTGTCCTAGTACTGCACCAATGTACACACAGTTATCTTTACAGTTAATTCCTTTGTCATTACAATTCAGCAATCCCGGACGAGCCCCCAAATATGTTACGACCCCATGGGTCTAGGGGTGCATGGGGTATGTAACTTGATGTTTAATGGCCGGGAGATGTTAATGCTGTAGATGGTAACAACAAAAAAACACAGACAAAGCAGCAACTCAGTGCACGGGTGTTTACTGTGATAACAATCAAAACGGTGCAACAAACTACCAGACATATAACAACCCAGACACACACTACCAGGGTCAACGGACGCTGGATGTTGCCAAAAGAACAAACAAACAAGCTAGCTAAACCAGAGAGTAAACTAATCTAGTGTATCAAGTACACAAACAAAAAGGCCTATCTACTCTAACTAGCAGACTGAAACACAATTGGTTGGCAATCACCCCTAAGGACTAGTGAATCTATACATAACATAGCCTACGGGCATATGTACAGGAGCCCCCAGTCTTACCTGTCCCAAGCCTTGGAAGTGTACATAAAACAAGACAAGTTCAAATGAGGTGTTAACATACATAGTCAAAGACATAACACAGAGCAAACAGTCAGACATCATTGTTACAAACAGGTGGGGTTTTTATAGAAGATGTGGCGAGTTCTGATTGGCTGTCCAGAATTGACACGGAGGGTGGGGCTTGGTGAAGGTGGGACTGGGTGGATGGTGACTGACAGGTGAAGGCAGGGAAGTCCACACAAAAGAAAAACATGGCATGTAACAAGCAGTTCACAGCCAGGTTACAAATGTACTGCTGACACAACTGCTACAGAAGTGGAAAAAATATAAGGTTGATCCACCACTGTGAATTTTACAGATTCTAGTGACAGCAAAAGGAATACAGATACAGTATGATTATGATACCAAGATTTAAAACCAGGGTAGGCAATCCTGTTCCTGGAGATGTTCCTGCTCTTTGCTACATCCAAACCTATAACTATATAATTGGATTAATTATTAGACTTAATTAATGACTACATTATGCAGACATTCAGCATTTCATTGTTCGGGCTGTGAATATTCAGGCACAATACGCGATCAAACTCTTGCTCTCGAGTTTCGATAAAGAAAAACATCACTGGAATGCTATGCCATGACCAGGCTTGCCTACCCCCGGTTTAAATGTTTCATTTCAAAATCAATGTGCACAAGGTCTTCCAAATGCAAGTTAACGGTTTCATTCTTATCAGCTGTGAACTTGAAAACACTGTCAATCTTATAGCTCAGCTGGGCTAAAATCCAAACCATCGCCTGCAAGCCAGATCAACATGACCTGTCAAATGGTACAATGTGACAATGTCAGATCAAGTGCCTATTAAGAATCATTCATTTCCAAATTCAGGTAATTCAGAATTTAAATAAGTTGAACTCAGCTTCATTTCCTCAAACAAACAAGTGGTCTTTATCAAATATGTTTGGAGATCAGAGTCATTTTTCTGGCATACAGCTACAGGTGTTTAGCGACCTATAGAAGCATGCACTTAGCATAACACCTAGACAATCCTCCTTAGCAATGGAATAGACTGATTGTTGTACAGTGGCCAGATGAAATATTTAGCCCCTTGAACATTTTTTACATTTACAAATTCATAGTAGTAATCAACACAACCCAGTCAAAGCACTTTCAAAGCCAAAAACAGTACTGTAAATAAATAATTGCAAATAAAGCCTTAAGTCTTAAAATAAAGGCAAACTTACTGGCAAAATTATCAGAAAGTACTTAAATTACCTTGATTTTTTTATTTTTATTTTTTGCAATAATAGTGGTTCTAATTATTTTAGAAGAATTAAATGAATTAAATTACCTAGGTCTCTAAGGTCAAAGGTCTCTCAATCAGGTAGTGATTTTCAAAATGGACATGAAGACATCGGACAAACAACATCTGCGCAAAATAAACAAACAAGTAAAAAGCATACAAAAAATGGGTTTCCTAAAATCAATAAATACTGCACTGAAATCACATTAAAACACTCCTTAGAGAGAGAGAGAGGGGGAGAGAGAGAGAGAGCGAGAAAACTAAGAGAGAGAAGGGCCTGGCCTCCATTGCCTCCAAACAGATCACCTTGAGGGACTGCTCATTATGGACTACCAACCCCCAACCCCCCTCCCCCCCCCCCACCTCCCCTGTCCTCTATGTAGGCCAGATCTGCGTTCAAACAGGAAGTCTTTTCTTCTTTTCTCCCTTTTCTAATTGCATCATGGGACCTATGTGCTGTTAGAATACAGCATGTGCAGTGGTCAATGTTTCAAGAAGGAGTATCTCCATCCTCCTGCAGAAGATTCCAGAAATTCCCATTGGGCTTTCCAATGTCTCACATCAACTCAGTCTGGCTCGCATAGGCCATAAGGCCATGCTGTCTTTCTGCAATCATTATAGGGTCAACTTGCCGAGTTAACTCAAAAGCTAATTTTCATCACTGGTCCCTGGGCAGGTCACAATGCTAGAGAAAAAAAAGTGAAGCACGTATTAAAATGTAATCAGGGGGTCTTTGTGATCATCATTGCGGTCATCATCGAGAGACGTTTCTTGTAGAAGGAAGCCAGGTGTGGATGTGAAATTTCCCCCAGGTGAGGTACTAACTGGATAAGCGTATTTGCAAATGTTTTTGCAAAGTTTACATCCCCTGTAGATTGAGGCTCTCATTTGAAGGGCATTGGTTGGGCACAGCTGCTACCATTTCATTCTGTGAGATGTGGCCTGAAGACACGAAGTTAAAAGCAAAAACAAACTACAAGAACATGAAGCCAAAAAGAAAAAAAACATACCACAAACTCAGAGAGCTATGACACCTGAAATTAAATAACTCCTCAGTTATTCAAGTGACATTTGCACTTAATGTGAAAACTAAATGTGCCAAGTTTTTCCTTGTACCCCTACCTTAAGTAACCGTAGGAACAATACAGCTTTCTACCCACTCAAGATATGATTAGTTTCAAGGACACCTGGACATTTTTTTTTTCTTTTAAAATGTTAACGACAAAAGAGCACAAATTTTCAGAAGTTGTTCTCCAGGTGTCCCTGCGTGCACTCTTGAGTTCAGAAGCAGCTATCTGACGGTCAGCAGATATGTGAGTAATTATACAATTAGGGACTGATTATGAGGCGTTCATCAGTGCAAAGCAGTGAATTACCTGCTGTGGAGGAAGTAAACCATTGACGCAAAAAAATAATGACTAATGGTGTCAAGAGAGTAAAAAATAGCTAAAAGAACATCCTGTTGTTCCATTGCATGCTGACACATTTAATATAATCTTGCAACTCATCTTGAGGCCATACAACAAACAAAAGGTAGTCAACAGACCAGCACTTAAAGACACTAATACAGAACAAATGAAAGTGAGATGGGCACAGGAGAAGGGGGGGGGGGCAGCTGTCAAAAAAAAGATAAAGAGAGCAGCGAGGGCATAATTTAATGTGTGATGTAATGGAGACATTTGTCCGTGAAAATATTCCTAGTGGGGGAAAAAAAAGATCATTCAAATTTATGAGCATTTTTTTTTAGCAAGTAAGACATGTATAAATGGGCATTCCTGAGATCTAGTCACCCTTATAAAGACTATTCTCTTTCAGACTGCTGATTTAGACAAAAATAAGATCCTCACTTTCTGTTAACACTTACGTGTGTGAAAGTGCAGCATTCACAGTCGTCTCTCTTGCCTTGAATGAACTGAGCTGATTGCTAGTGTTAATTGTGATTTTTTTTTTCCCCTACAAGTTTGCTTGAGCCGGAGCCTCCACTGACTGAAAGGCACGCAAGTTAACAACCTGCCCAGACAGCAAGTAGCTCCAGTGCAGTATCGGCCAAGGTCCTGCCCAGCGTTGCTCGCTATCAGGGCTGAGGTTTTCTCTGGACCTGAATCACATTCATTTACAGCCCTCACAGAGCAATACACCGGACTCATGAAGTGAATGCCCAATCAGACACCTCGTCTGATCTTTTCCCTCTCTGCCAAAATCCTGAATATGAATTAATATAAAGCTGAGATCAAAGAAGGGCACATTCTCATAAGATGCACATTTTACGGATTTTGCATGTTTGGCATGCCGGCCCTATTTGTCAATGCCATCTTCTCTTCTCAGTGGGCATTTTATAAGCTCATCATTTATTTTATTTTTATTTTATTTTTTAAGCGCCGAGCCATTTCTGAGCCCAGTCCCGCTGCTTTGCGGAGTACAAAGAGGCATCACATGATTCATCATTTGGGTTAAATGTAAAACAGAAAAGGAAAGACTTTGTAGACGGGCATGGGCTGAAATTAATCACTCTGCACTGCGTGAGGCATGAAGTGCCTGCCCGGCTCTTTTCAGATCACTGTAATGAAGCCGGGCGCTCAAAAAGACCCGTGGAAGATCCAAAGAAAAGGACCGCAGACCCGATTTTTAAATCCCAGCTTTCGTGCAGGAAACCCTTGAGAAGGCGCCTGGTGCTAAGGCTGCCACTGCACACTGCAGCTCTCTCCGTATCTTTTTTTTTGCTGAAAGTGCCGAGCTAGTCGAGGCTGACTGATTGGCTCCTCCGCAACGTGGCCGATTCTTTAACAAGACTCTTCCTCGCATCCAGACACGACGTCGCTTATTTACCTGAGCGCTGCTCTGGCGGGCCCCGTGATCGATAGCGGCTAGGAGAGAGGGCTAAATGATGCAATGCTGAAATGACGAGCCACTTCGCGGGGGGGGGGGGAGGAGAGAAGAGGCGGGGACGTGGCCCGCGCTGATAGCTTACAAAAAGAGTTCATTCCTCGGATGCCGCCACACATGATTAGTCTCTTATTATCAGACGGCTCCGTGAATAAAGAGCGCTTATTGATTCCTGTTAGCCACGGTAGCCTTTCTCATTAGGAAAGGAAGAAAAATCACTGTGTAGGAAATAGTGTCATTGTGCACGTCTCTGATTAATGCTTGATGCTGCGAGCACCCAGCGTTCCAGAAAAAAAGTTAAATATAAATATAAATATATATATATGTGTGTGTGTGTGTGTGTGTGTAGACGGGTGACAAATTAAAGGAAAAACCAACATAAAGTGTCTTAGTAAGGTGTTGGACCACCACGAGCTGCCAAAACAGCTTCAAAGCGCCTTGGCATAGATTCTATAAGCCTCTGGAACCCTGCTGGAGAGATGGAAACACCATTCTTCCAAACTATATTCCCTCATTTTGTGTTTTGATGATGGTGGTGGAGCGCGCTGTGTGATACGTCGGTCCAAAATCAGGCTTATACATGCAAACTGCTTAAACTACTGTCTGTGATCATATCTCATATCTCTTTATCATATCTATGGTAATCATGCCTCACTCGTAGTTTGACTTGCCATAACTTTACTGACTTAGCCTGTGCTTACTGCGTGAACTAGACTTGATGTTCATGGCTATGGATAACTGATACTTAATAAATTTAATCAGACCTGTGTTCTGTAGTTGTTCCCATGAGCTTTGGTGCGCACTTCGGATAGAAGCGTCTGCCAAATAAAATGTAATGAAATGCAATTCCATGATAACGAGGAGGAGTCTGTCCACATGTTGCGCTCCTGTGGAGCTTTTTCCTTAAGTCACATGAGAAGTGGAGTCATTTCCCTGTTCCCGGGCCTTCCACTTCAGTTTTACTGTAATCCCAATTATTCACCGTCTTGTGATGGATTACGCAGCCCACACGTTTTGATAAATTGTGAGTGCGAAGTGCACCTAACGACCTTTTGCTGAGAGGTACAATATAATGTCTTTAACGTTCATTGCAGTGCAGTGCCCCTGATTAGATTAGCACCGTAAAAAAAACCGCTATACAAATCACAAAGTCTTTTCCATAAGTCATCCACACACCATATAATATGTAATTTCATTTCATTTCATTTTGGCAATGATTGGATCTGAGGAAAGATCTAGAAAACCACCAAAGGTATCACAAACTCCTGGCAGGCCCATGACTGCCCAGGGGACTTGTAAGTCCAAGAGCGAAACATAAATAAAACCGTGTGCATTTTATTATGCAACAAAACGCTTTCAATTCTATTGCTCTTTCAGGCTTCGGAAAATGTTTCTGCAAATTAATTGTGTCTGGGCAGGACCTCTCGTAAACAGCGTATAATACAACATTGACTTGCATAGCCTTAATGGAAGATTACTGAAACGTGCTGTGGTTAGGTTATGTAACCATGATTTTATCAAGAACGTATCTGAGCATTTTTGTTTTTTAACGGAACAAATTATTGCTTTATCATTTCTGATTTTGTTTCCAGGCTCTTCTGACATAATTAATCGTGTTGCCTTTCTCCACCACACTGATCATGAATTTGTATGGATGTTTCCGGTTTTTAAAAGCCAAAAGCCGATTTTTGAAGACACTTGTAACAAAGAAAACATAAGACTGTTTATTTGCTCTATAGGTTACCAATACTTTCGTTATTGTTATGAAATTATCTTTTTATTGTTTTAAGTAAGCGTATTTGTTCTATTTTGTCACTTTTATATGATGAGTGCAAATAAACCAAATCAAAATTATTCATAGCATGTTTATATTGCTGTCATGTGGCTGAATCTTTTCTCAATGCTTCCAGAAGAACACATTTTGATGGCTTTGATGTAGTAAAATACTGTCAGAACCAATGAAAATACGACTGATTGATGACAAATATTACAAAAATAAGACCGAGGTTGAAAAAAAAGAAACAGACCTTTAATGTCTGCCTCACACACTTGTGTATTGTTTCCAGATGGCTGACATTTTGGGAAAGACATAGCAACAGCATTCCAGTGCAGCTTGCGCATGGACTCTGCTCACACTTCTTACATCCTAAAGTAGAATACAAATCGACCAAAATAAAAATTAAACCCCGATCAAGTGTTACGGAACGAAAACCAGCCGGTTCTGATCCACGGGCCGATCGATCGGTGCGCTCCTAATTGCTATGATTAAAAAGCAGATTGAGATATGGCATACAAACCCGAGCTATGTATCCAGTACAGCTACAGAGGGTATTAATTGCATGTCTTCAGCGTGTGAATCAGGGATTTTGTCTCTTGGTTTTTGTTCTGGTAGGCTGCTCAACAGGCCTATTGTATTCAAATGATATAGTGGCCTCCCTCTGTAATCAAGTATACAAGCTTTTCTATTCTGCTATCCTGTATTTTCCCTGTGCGAACTCCCTGATATCTAAACCTAATTAGCACATGCATTGAAATAAGAGGTGCTGTATATGTAACCAACCTCTGCATTCTGTCAATGAAATAAATTAAAATAATTATGCAATACGTTATGCAACCAATAAGTATTACTTTATCAAATTAATTTATTATGGCCAGTTGGCACTATTTCCCTATGGAAAAAAAAACTCTCACTCAGTTAATGTTAGCTGGCCACCATCTGCCACAGATTAGCTTACTACCATGAACCAAACCAGCTAACACAAAACATTTCCATAACATTGCAGAGGAATCCAATTAGATTCCCCTTTTTTTTAAAGATTACATCATAATAATATAATGTCATTTTTGGATGCGTGGGTTCATGTGAGAACTGATAGCAAGGCTTACCAACCTTTCTGCTTAGTCAAATGATCCTTGACAGGGGTTTTTATCATGTTATATCCTATCAAATTTCTATTTGACAGGATTTCTATTTCTGTGTGACATGGTCAAAATGGTGTTTTATTGGTTGCACCGAATGACATTCAAAAATGCAGTTAAGTGTTTCAAGCAAATCAGTAACGTAACCCCTTATCAAATATCATCCATACTGCAGTATATAGTTACATATCTTCACAAAATCCTTCATAGTTTGTAATTCTAGTATTTGCTTTTTGAATATACAATTGGACCATTGCATCGAATGACATTTTTGCTTTTAAAAAGTCCCATGAGTTAATTGTTAACTTTTGTGGTTCAAAAAAATGAAAAAAAAGTAATTACATAAAATCTGCACATACTAATTGGTCTTTGTGAACATTATTGCGTTCAGGCATTCATGTAGTGTTTTAGTTTACCTTTCATTTTTTTAAAAATCAGCAACGTGTCATAGGTGGCACAACATTTCCTGGTACGCAAGTTTGTGCTTCACTAAACAAATGTGTTTAAAACAAGATTCTTCAGACAACGTGACAACAACAAATATCTGGTGAGTGACAGGCAATGCTCTGAAAAAACAGCAAAACAGCATTTTAATAATCTAAATCATGTTCAGTTGTCTAATGTCCTATTTATTTATTTTTGTAGATATGCATAACCCTGGTTGTTCTTTTTATACTGTGAACCAATGTGTTATGATATGATATTCTAGCCTTTTGTAACATGGTCCAAACCAACTTGACTTTAGAATTTCAACTCCCGACCTGAAGCTCATGACATGACTTAGTTTGATGACATGACTTTAAAAATGTTCTTGGATATATTAGATTTGTAATGGAGGGTGCCGGGTCATTGCTCTCTGCTCAAATGACCCCGTACGTATACTTTGCAGTTGCTGCCAGTTTTGTTGATTTTGTTCATCAGGTTCAGAACCATATTTATTCTTGCCCTGGGGGTATTGCATTTTCCACTAGAGGTTGAGGATAAATAAAAAAAGGGTTGGGGACTGCAACTTCTCACTGCACCTGTCATCCAATGGAATATTGCCCAGACTCCTTCCAAGAGGTGATTTACAAAATAAAGATGAGTTCTACTGATGAATGGAAGCCAGGGGGGAAAAAATGGCATGGAATTCTAAGGGAGTTCAGAATTCAATAACAACTCAAATCCATTACTCCATTCTGTGAAAACAGTCATTATCGCTTGCCTCTCGTCTAGCCTGCGACAAGTTATCAACACCACAGAATCCACTTTCCTCTTGCCACGAACAACTCTTATTGAAGGAAGCAATGTGCACCGAGCATTAAAAATCTGCTTTAATCAACATCGCATCTAAATTCTGAATTCTGATCAGAAAATGTATGCATTGCATCGCTCTTATATAATTATTATTATTCATTTTAACTAGAGCGCACTGCTGATATGCAACATTTTTCAAAGGTGATGCAGTAGTTCACTATATTTTAAGGGTTCCGGTATATTATCACAATTATCGCTGCTGTTTTGGTTTCGTTGGTTTGTGGTTGTTACTTATTGCGTTGAAGGGTGGTGTCATCCTCAGCAAAGGAATTTATTAATATACAGTTCGGTGACATCACCAATGAAACTTTTTTATGATTTTTTTTTTTCTGTCTCCAGTCACTGCATTTCATTTTCATCATTTTTTCATTGTGAAGCAGCTAAAAAAAAGTGACAGACTTCTTTCAGTGCGTTTAGTCAAAGCAGAATACATTAACGATGCATTGACTCAGTTGGCAGTTTCTGGAATTTAATTAGAATCGTAAAGTGGCTGGATGGCTCTATTGATGAATAAACAATGAATATGAAAATGTTTATTTGAACATGTTTTGACACATTTGAACATGTTCCTTGTGAGCAAGCATCAATGTTTAATTTCACTTGTTCCGACAACAAGCGGTTTTTCATCCTCTCAAATGCCATGTGCATTATAACCTCGGAGTCAGGGACCAACTAGTCAACTGAACTGAAACCAAAAGTAGCACACAGCTTGCCTTATCAAGCTCTCTACTGTCACTGGTGCAAAACTTCGAGAACTGAACAAAAAAGGAGTCACAGTTCCAACTGATAAAAACTCGTATCTAAATACTGTCAGCACAAGACAAATGGGAATGTCTTAACAGTATGGCTAAGAAATACATTGTATAAAATCAACCGTATCTGACTTAGCCTACAACAGGGCTACAAAAAAAAACAAGCAGTTTGCAAAAGAAGCCAAAAGACAGGTCAGTCAACACACTTGGTCAGTCATAAAATCTTGACTGTTCTAATTAAGCACAACGGCATGAAAGGCCATGCTGTAAGTTGAATACAGTCATCGCTACAGGGGTGTTGTTAGGCACGACGTGGAATGGATTGCTGGCAACCCCCTGTAGATGTGACTGTATTCATCATACAGCACGGGCTCAAGTGCCATATTGCCTTTTATAAAACAGTTACCACATATAGAAACACAGTATTATTTGTATTTGTGATATTATTGGCATGTAACAGTTTGTAAGTGGAATGATACTGTTTACAAACAGGCTGTTTGATTTACTGTCACTGTATCGAATTAACAATCGCTGTAGAACGAGGTCTCAGCCAATCAGCGTCCAGGATCGAAATATCCCCTTTTTACAACCAGATTTCATCAAAATGCATCAAAATGACCTCCATTTTCAAAGTTCCCTTGAATACCACAAAGGTTGTACCCTGTCTCTCTTGCCATCATCTCAAAGTCTTGTAGCCAATGCCATGGGGTGAGTATGAACTGTTGAATCTACTGTACGGACCTCCTAACATGCACAACTTCATTATCTCCCCAGCAAAAGACATCTTCGTAGATCTCATAATACTTTAATTTCCATCTATGATTCATCAGGCTGTTAAAATCATTAATCTGCTGGTAATTAATTCTGAGTAATGAAATAATTATGAGCAAGAACAATGTTGGAAGCTGTAATGTTTTCACATTTAAATAATTTAACTAAATATTGCTTTTTCCAAAATTCAAAAACGATTATTTTGACAGGTGCAAGGACTGTTTGACTCAACATTATGCGAGGTATGTTTACAGATATTAGAGAAATGTTGCTGTCATTTGCTAGTCCCTGTTAGTGCTCAGCATTGCCCAAGATAAGACAGACTGCTTCAGCTCTACAACCTCCTGTCATAACTCATTATAAAGGGTGAGAGGATGCTGCCTTTGGTCTAGAAGACAAGAAATGAGACTGTTTATGAGTTTTAAAGGGGATATCAACGGATGCACACGCATAGATTTGAACACTTACAATCGGAAGAGAGATCTTGGTTTCTGGTCAAAAGGATTAGGTACTTGTAAGCGCCTTACTTTGACGCTAACCCTTTTTTTTGTACAGTTGATATTTGCATGTACTTGCTCTGAAAAAAATGGGTGCATTAGCTCTCTCTCCACTGGAAGATGAAATAGCTCATTTCTTAAGACAAGCATCTTTTGTCTTCCTGGGACTATAAATAGCACTGAGGAACAGACTTAGTACTCAGACATAATGGCAGTCGCACTGGGGAGAGCATATGAAGTTCTGAAGCACAATTTATTATTTTTTTAAATAAAAAAATGAAATCAGTGAATTACGTATAGGATTGCACCGCAAAGGCATGTCACCACCAACAACATCCAGCAATAGCCATTTTACCATAGCTATTTTAACCGATGTCTGTCTTTGAAAATGGTAAATGAAATGGTAATGAAAATGGCATTTGGTGAATGTATCAAAGTTTGCCGCAAAACTATAATGGCAGCCAACAGGGGCACTACCAGGAAATTTAGGCCCCATGGAAAGATCTCATATGGGGCCCCTGGAAAATCCAATGTTCTAATATTTTGTAATTATCCAAACCAACCCCCCACCCCTCCCTTATAGTGCCCTTAATAACCTATACTATGTTCTCTTTTGCAAATACTATACCCAGATAAGCGTCAACTGGAATGAATGAAAGCAAGGAAGAAAAAACAACACACCCTGAATGTATTCAATGTAAAATTAATTGTAAATTTGGTGGGCTCATCGTCCTGGCTCGCTGCCCTGGAACGCAGCCAATGCCACAATATGAAACCTGGCTAGCTGATTATTCAAAATTGCTTCCTCTCATTCCTACCAATTACCCTGAATTAAAAGGGAAGCATTTAGATATCTCAACATGTGGCTTAACATCCCAAATAAGTGTATCTTTTGAATCATGAGAATGCACAGAACGGTAAATATGGCAATGGAATGAGAAATACCACATGACCTGGAATATCTTGAAGTCATATTTGGCACAAACAAGACACTGAAGTAAAAAGTACATTAAACTGCCACAATTTTGCACAAGAACTGTGCAAATAATTCACTGATTATACTCAGATAAAATAAATACAAATTTGCTTTCAAAACAATTTCTGAAGCTGAAAAGCCATTGTGCTCAGCTCTTAGACAAAAGTATTGTTATGTACTTTCAGAATAACAATGTGTTATAACAAATGTGACAATACCAACAATGTAATCTGGTTAATGGTTAAGCATTATAAAGGGTGACATAAAACATGCTTATGTGGGATGCTAGGCTAACTGTGACATACCTTATGATGACAGGTGATGTCACGAACCAATCCAAATCAGCCCGAAGGAAGTTAATCCCCTTGCCTCCTGTGACAATGGCAGTAAATGGCAACACTGCTCTGCAATATTTTCATGGGTAAATTAAAATGGGCACTGCTTCAAACTTTCAGTGGAACCATTTTGAAGACATGTAGTTCTATTCACGCATTATTTCTTCAGTAACTACTCCCAGGTCTGTAAGTGCGTATACACATACACAATTGAGCACACAAACGCTCAGCTACGTTCATACAGGGTAATTTGACGTTTGTAGTTGCATTTATTTTGTGCTTGCAATAAATGGCTCGCAGCTCACACATTAAACTTCTTCTGACAGAACGTCAGGATTCGTGGGGGGTTTGGACCCAAACGCAGAGGGGGGGGAAAATACAAAACTCCAAATGATAAGAACAAAAGACTTTACTTAGAAAAAGGGAACAAAAGGGAACAAAAAGCCTCGCAGGGCAACTTTCGACAAACGAAGGAAAACTCTACAACAACACAGGAACAAAGAAAATCCAGAAAATCCAAACAATAGGAAACCAGAACATGGGCAGGAACACATGGAGCAGGTACTTGAGTAGGGGCTTACGCACAAAACAACCAGACATAACCAAGGATCCAGCACCTGAGTCAAGCAAGAGGGAAACTTAAATAGAACAGACACTGACGAGACACAGGAGGGCACCATGAACAATCAGGCCACAGAGAGGGAAGGGAAAACAAGACAACCAAGAACCAATAATAGGACAATTGAAAACAATCATACAATTAACAGGGGAGAGCAGGACACAAAACAGAAGTGCCGCCATCTGGCGGCCCAACGGGGAAAACACCGACAGGAACACAGAACCATGACACAGAATTTGTTACGTGTATCAGGATAGCCTATAATTTTTCCACACCGTTCAGCTGATTTGGCTTTTTTTTTTTTGTGTTTCATTAGACAGCACGTTGTTCTGGAGGTTTGATGTACATAGGAACTGGTCATGCAATGCATTGCCACAGTTTTATCCCACTTTCATGAGATCTCTCTGAGCTGTCTGATAGTATCCCAGCTGAATAACAACAATTATTGCTATGTATTTAATTAAGATGATGTTAATATCACGGTAACATTCATTATGCGATTGATTTGCATGCAAACAGAAATGTTAAACTAGTGCACTAGAATTATGTGGTTTCATAAATTCTTAATCCAGTGGGATTTCAGCCTACTAGAAATAACAGCCAATAAAAAAAGACATGCACACACAGTGAGTTCAATAGTTTTTCAATGTTATGCTAAACCAGAAATGTCTGCAGGCTTAATGAAATATTTGAATATTATTTTAATATTAACTGCATTTTTTTTTAAAAGGGAGAGCAGACAGCCCATCCCTCCTATTGTATTCATTGTATATATCGTTTTTTGTTGTTGTGTATTTTACAAAAAGGAGGATGGGCTGTCTTCTCTTTATTTAAATCTTGCAATAAATATTTTAAAGATATTTAATGCGACAGGTAGACATGGGACCAAAGCACTGAAGCGGGGGATCGAACCCCCAAACACACGTACATGGCTGGAGAGTTCAAGGCTCCACAGACTGGACCACACCACACATCTAGTCTATGACCGTATTTTTTAAATCACATTCTTCACTCTTCAGTAATGAAAAGTAAAGTAAAGCGTTCATTTCATTAAAGAGAAGAACTTATCATTGGTAATAGGCAACACAAAAAATGCTTTTCTTTTAATCAATAGGGACAATGCACATTCATCTTCATTTAAAGTATTTTTTCTCAGATAGGGTTTTGAAAAGCTTTATTTTAATTTCTGTTCTCTAGTTCTGCAAATTGATATGAATTTGCAGTAGAATCAACCCTATCAAGTGCTTCTGACACTATTTTTTGAATACTCCATTTTTTCAGTCTCTCATATCTTAAAATGAACCATCAACCTGCAAGGGGTAGTGTGTTCTTAGAATTCTCAACTAAGAAGTGTGGGTTTGTGTGCGTGTGTGTGTGTGTGAGAGAGAGAGAGAGAGAGAGAGAAAGTGTGTGTGTGTTTGTGTGCCTTTGGGTGTGCGTGTGTGTGTGTGTAAGAGAGAGAGAGAGAGAGAGAGAGAGAGAGAGAGTGTGTGTATGAGAGAGAGTGTATGTCTATATGTGTGTGCGTGCACATGTGTGGGAGTGGAACAAAAAGTCATCTCTATGGAAACAACGGTAGCATTTACAGGGAAAGCAGTCCACAAAACCTCAGTCAAACTCACACTGAGAACTTTTGAAATTAGTCGATTTGATTTTTTCCATATTAGACAGAACAACTAATTTAATGTTAGACAGAACAAACATTTTAGCCTTCCCTTTTGTCCAGTCCAATTATTTCTCACTCTTGCACAAGACTTGATTAAATAAAATGTAAATAATCCATAAAATTATTAAAATATTGCTAAAACGCATTGATGGTTGTGTGGTATACACTTCTATTGATCTCAAAACTTTAAAAAAAAACCTAATTTGAACATGTTTGAATGACCTAGCACCAGCACACGCAAAAACGCACATACATGCACACAAACACACACACACACCCACACACACAATACACATGTTATAAATGTATATACTGTAGCCTGGCAACAACGAGGCAGGGGATCCTGTGAACACTAATGAAATATGCACAAATCATTAACATATGGCCATTGATTAAACAAATGTGCATTGTGAAGTTGTAGAGTGTTGCACTGTTCTGAGCAATGCTCAGTAGACATATTTATGAGATCTTGAATTATGCAGAATTGTTTTCCCTTATGTTAAATAAATTCCCACGCCTTTCCACAAACAGTAATAAGACATGGTATCAAACAATAGCGTTAAGCAATAAAAAAAAAAGAAAATGTAGCACCACAAAGGATATTTAAAGTTAAAGAATCTATTCAAGTTTGTTTCAAAACGGGGTTATCGAGTTGAGGCACGAGTGAATTGATTCGTCCTGTGGTTTCGGTCAAAGTAAGACTGCCAGCGCTGACTCGCGTGAGGACTCCTGTGGGTAAATGCACGCTGGGCCCCCCAGGGTGGAAGAGTGCCAGTCAGTAGGGTATTGCCTGCCTCATGATGCTACAACAACTCTGATTGGATCCCTGCCATCCACCTTTCGCTGACTGTATCAGTGGTGCTCATAATTTCATAGAACAGTTTCATTCTATGTGTCATTATACTGAATGGATGGAAAACATTTTTAAAAATGATAGACTAGCAGGTGAGATCGGCCAGGTCCTAATCGCTGAAAGTATGGACATCTGGTCACTTAACCTAAACCATTTGTTTAAAATGAAGAGCTCAGCCACAAAATCACAAAGGCACAGAGCCAAGCCTGTCCTGTGTTGAATGGAGGTAAAAATCCTGGAGGAACTTAACACATATTTTCAGCAACCTGAGATGATAAAGAGATTCATTTTAACAAAAACAAGAAAACACCGGGTTCCCCTCGGACTGAGTTCAAAGACCCCCTGCCCCAGACATGACCATCTCAGGGGGTAGTACTGCAACACCAAAAAGAGAGTATTGATGTGAAGTGTGAGGCATGACCTGCATGTATTCACAGTGTATAGCCACCAGGTGGCAAATACAGATATAATGTTACAGAAAAACACTGAATCGTGGTGAACAACATTGTATTATCCAAAAACCAACACTTGTAAATCTAACTACAGTAAACCATGTAGTCCTACCTTCAAGGCAAAAAAATGTCCATTCTCTGCATAGGCTACTCTCTCCATTACCAACCTGTCAGTGCGTGCGTTTGCCATTGCTGATGCAATCCACAGTGAGCCCGCCCCGAACACAACTTCCTAAAACTGTCCAAAGCACCGAACCGGAAAATCAGGGCCACGTTGTGTCTTGTGCAACTCGAAGGTTCATATACATTAATACTTCGTGAGGGGGACAAAAGCATGTTTTAAAAAATATAATTATCTCAGTAATTAATGACAAATAATAGTACGCATTCAAGCAGAAATATAATAATATTCACACGGCGAATATGCAATTAAATGATTGCCGTATCAATGACGTACAGCTGATGGACTGGCATATCAACTAAATGACTCTTGCAATGAAGTAATGTAATGACAATAAGAAACTCAGAGTCCAGAAAACTATGCTTTGCTGAGCGCATAATACAGCATTTTCCATATAATCTTGTGATATCACAGCCGCAGTTAGCCAGTGATGCATGAAAAATATACGTGTGACAAAAGTTTCTCGGGTACGCATTGTGGATTGTTGAATGGAATAGCTATTCACCATAAGTTAAAAAAAAAAAAACTTGAAATTAATTTCCCAGCTATTTTCATGGAAGACATGCACATAAAGAAGATTATTTATTTTAGTTATTTGCTGTTCCAATACAGCTCTAAATTTGTTTGAATCGTTACCTGAATATTGTTATTGGTATAACACCTGGATGTGTAATCTGCTACATATCTGCTTTATAAACAAAATGAGCTATTTGCAGTACTGTTCTGTTCATGTAAAAAAAGCTTTTCAGTATTATTTCTCAGGGCAGCTGTCTAAATTAACTGTTCAGCTAAGCAAAGCAATATTCTCCCATAATGAATTTTTTTCTTTCTCCCCCCACAACAATGCAATCAGTGAGAAGCGTGGTTAATTTGTGGAATGAGATCCACATTTCCATTAATATTGTCGTCACTATTATCAAGTTCCTTCTTTTTTCTTCATTATCTCATTTTCTTGATAGCTACCACATTCAACTTCAACTCAGATTTTAAAATACAATTTTTTTAAGAACCAAATTTTATTGTAGTCGGATGATTTAACTTTAAGCAACTCAAAGCTCAGAACAAAGGTACAGCCTTTGAAAAATAAGCTGCGGTGACACTATGACCTTCACCTCCGGAGGAAAGATCAAAGGCTAAATGTTTAGCCAATAAAACCCACGTGACCCATCACTGGCCTAGATTAATCTTAATTAACCTTCTATGCTTGCTACCTCCCTCCAGAAATGGAATGAGAGTGAAATCACACAAAAACACTTGTGCTGAGTGATGCTTGGGGAGGTGGGGCAGGCATCTATAGATAGACGAATTGTTTTAATGTCCATATCAGTCACAAGATCTTTGGAAATTCATGAATTCTAGATATGGGGTTTGAATAAATGAAGGAGTCGAGTGATCTGGTCCACGGCAGATCAGTTAAGATACTTGCCTTCAAAGGCAAATCCTCACAAATGTAGACTTTTCCTGAGGATATCTTTCACTGGTTACAGATAAAAAAAAGCATATATCAGACATTTCCCTAACAAGATTTCAGCATCCATTGATCAGATATTAAGTTGAAATACACCTATGTGGCACAGGAGAGCAGAATTTGATTGGTAGGATCACCTATCAAAATGAGCCAATAATCCATCAGGGATGACCTCAGGGCAAAACCGACAATGAACAACGACCCCCAGACGCAGGATTGCAACTGTTAGCTAAATCAAGAAGACTGAAGTCCAAGCACATGACTGTGGATCATCATACTTACACAAACTTTGTACTGGCCATTGACTGAACTCAACACTCACTGGCTATGAGAGAGAAACCCACAGACGAGAGGGGAGACTTCTGCAGGCCAAGTCTTCGGGGACCCCGTGATGTTGGTATAGCATAAGAATAACTCATTCTGAACATATGGTGCCCTTGCGTTTTATAATCCTTCCTTCAGTCTCGATTCTTCGGACCATTTCCACTGCAATAATATTTGAAAATAAGACGCCTGAATGTGATTTCCCTGCCACTGACCACAGACTGCAGAACATCTGAAATCAAATGAAGCTGTGAGACGGCTGGTGTAGTCTACAGAGCAGTCGACTCTCAGGCCAAAGTTTGAGTCTCCCCAACGGTTAAATTCTCGTTCCCCCGCCATGACACCTTCTGAGCTTCTGTATCGGCCACCCGCCCTATCTTATTTCTTTTTATCTTTTATCTATATTTATCTCTGTTTTCCCTGTCTAAACATTTTTTTTTAAACTGGAGTGTACTGTCCACCCTCTATTTTTTTAAAGGAAAAAATCTGGCCTCTGTGGCAATTCATCCCAATTAGTAATTATACAAAGGCTTCAATACACAAAATGCACTGGTTTTTAAGGCATCTTAATTAACGGACGCACAGCAAAGCAGATAATTAAATATTAACGTACAGTAAATATTTCATTGACGCACGTTACGCTCGTGAAAAGGCAGTGACATCACGGCTGAGGCTCAGGATATGCAGAGCAAATCTATTTTAAACGGTACATTGTGTGTGACCTTTACTCGTCTGAGGAAGGAACTTTAAGAAGCACATCCCATCATGCTCCACTTGGCACGTCTTACTTTTCACGTTCCTCTGTATGTGTTCACATTTATAGCATTTCCTCTTTACAAAAGTGTTGTTTAATATGTGAATTAGACTAGCAGGTGTGCTCACGCTGACTAATTTCAGTGAGTCAAGCTGGATGAAGACGTCTCATTAATAAAACAGCATGTTTATTCTTCTATTTGGCAATTCTTTTATGAATGGGTTTTTGTTTATATAGTTTGAACCTTTTTAGATCCCTTGCATATCCAAGCCATGCAAGTCTCAGGAGAGTCTTGTGTTCTCATGAACACAGAAAAAGGGGTTATATCAGGATTTTTCAAGGATATGAGGGTAAAATTGTTGCAGAGCAACACAGAGAAACACAGGATTACTGTATTTTTTTCCTTCATTTTTTCAACTGTTTCATGTCCTTATTGCACATACATTGTATAGTAGTATCATACAAAAACTTATTGGACAAAACCCTAGAAACCATCCAGTAGCAGCCACAGGATATTTTACATTTAACCCTCTTAATGTGTGAACTTAAGGTTATGTATTTAACCCCTTTAATTAAAAAAATGTATTATTTTGATGCCATTGTTGTGAGAATAGGAAAATATCTATTTTGGTACAGCATCATTAAAATTTTTATTAGACACCTGGCAAATTGCTTTATTTTATTACCCCATAAGTAGCAGGAAATGGAGCAATGCTTCCAAAATAAAGCACCCAAATTGGTGTGCTATAAGTGGACATTAATCTACGAAGCATTCTAAAGTGGTTTCTTCATTATTGTGCTTTCCCAGCACCACCACTTCAGCAACCGCCAGCTAAATCCCCTCAAAAATCAATTTTGACACTTCCATGAAGTAATGGAGTTGCTTCTTTAAGTACTCTCTTCATGGAAGAGAGATCAAGGTGTGTAAATTCTTCTTTGGGAAAAGTTTAAAGGGCCTAATCCTGCTGGAACCTTTTATCTCTATTGTGTAACCCGTTTTATTGGTTAAAAAATACACACGGCTCCTCCTTGTGTGGGTATCAGAATATAAGTAGCCCTCAGTATAAGTTTCAGACTGAGGGCTACTGGCATCTGAAATTTGACATTCTTTGTTGGTACAGTAGAAAAAGATTCCCTGTGCTCAAATGAAAGCATTTTTGTGCCCCAGGCCCTCTGGTGAAACAACTTTCCAGAATTTCCCACCCAAATGCATCCAAGTTGGTAAAGTCCTGTTCGGAACCACCCTGAGAATATTCCAATATTAAAAGTCCTGTTGAAAACAGCTCAAAGAAAATATTACAATATTAAAAGTCCTGTTAAAAACTTGAGGGGTGGGGGGGGGGAGAATCTATTTCAAGCAGTTTGTTCTGCACTAAATTCTGCATTCATATACACAGTAAAATGTCCAGTGTTAATCCAACTCTGACAAAGTACACATGCGTCAAATAGCGACCATAATATGTATTCTGTAAGAGCAGATTTAACACTAAGTGTTTTACTGTGTACTCCTTCCAACCATGCCTTGAATTTTGAAAAACAAGAAAGTTTGGTTTTGATGTGTCATCTTGTACTATACCCCACAATATCTTGCATTAACTACTTAAGTTGTTGTATCGACTAATCCTGCGACTGCTCTCTTGATTTTAATCTCTTACATTTCAACTGACATTTCGAATTTGTGAATTTGTGGTTATGCCCACACAATTCTATCTGTTTACAAGTGTAGGTGTACATGCAGACAGCTCAGTATTCTGAAACAAAAAATAACTGTGATTGAATCTGAGGGTTAGGATTCGACAGTGAACAAATACCTTACACCCAACAAGAATATTTGCAAATTAAAGATTTTTAAGATGCACATTAATATCTGCAGTAAATATTAAACCGTCCTGCTGCCAAGAAGTAATTCACCAAAACAATAAATCAGTTTCAGAGCCCCACAAGTGTATCTGATAGGGCTGTTGTTTATATGTATTGAACATTTTTATTGAATGTCTTGAATTAGCACATTTCTGATCAGGACACATATTCGTTGCACAGCCTGACACCGTTTCCCGGGTAAAAATAAATTATAATCAACGATCATAAACAATCAAAATCAAAAAATAATCAAATCAATGTGCTTTTCCACAAACATGGTGTGAATCATACAGTGCCACGTAAAATTGGGTTCCAAAGGCAAGCTGTGGATAACAAAAGCGGCATTGTGATGGAGCAATATGACATACAGTATGCGTGCGGTTTTGTGCGTGAAAATAACAGCGGAAGATAAAGTCTGCACTTTTTGAAAGCCTGGCGGTGTTGCTTATCGTGTGTCATCCTCTCAAAGTTCAAACTGATTGGGCATTTTCCCAGCCGACCGGAGTGGACAAATGGGTCACATCGCTAAGGATACACGGCAAAGACGATTATGGCCGTTTCTTCGAGGGTCTCATTCTTTTTAAATGCCATCCCTCCGGCTCGTGAAAAGAAAAGAAAAGTTCATAGCTGGAGTGTCTTAAATCTGCCGGCTGACATTTTTTACAGCCGTGCACTGCGATGATTTAAGCAGCCCCTGTGGCAGAGCCCATACAAGGTAATGCCATAAATCCCAACTAATTCAGTTTCGGTGACAAACCCCCACAACGGGGACTTCCTCCATGGGCTCCTGGTCCTCCCTTAAAGTGGCCAAGTGAGAAAGCTAAATGTAGTTTAGCGAGCCTACATAGCCTCGCCGCACCTATTACAGGTCTTTCATCAAAATAAAAGTCAATGACCTATTGCATTTCTGACACTTTTGGCCAATGGCAGTTTTGATGAAGACATTCACATATGCATATATTATACACACACACACACACACACATACACACAGACACACTGGGGACCAAAAGTCTGAGGACACTACCAAGTCCAGGTTGTTTTACTTATTTGTTGAAACAAAATGCAATTATGACACTCCAGGTACACTTCTTCCTTCAAGAATGCATTACTGAGAACAAAGGGGAGCTTATTAGGATGGCGTCCCCACCACAGTCATCGTACCTGAACCCAATCGACCATCTGTGGGAGCAGTCGAAGAGGGAAAAGGCCAAGCATCAAGTAGCATCAACAGATCATCGATGGGAAGTGTTGAGAAAGTGCCGGCATGAAATAGAAGACGAGGTGTTACATAAGCTGGCAGAATCAATGCCAAGCAGAGTGAGGGTGGTAATCAAGGAAAAATGTGGAGACACTGTGTACAAACTGTTTTTTGCCAATCAATACCTACACACTTTTTTTCCAAATTATATTATTAAAAAGCAATCTATTCTTGAATGCGAAGTAGAAACAGATCATCATAATTGTATCAGCCCTTGATACATAATGAAAACAATCCGTTCTTTCTAGTGTCCTCAGACTTTTGGTCCCCAGCGTGTGTGTGTGTGTGTGTGAGACCACTACACGGTCACCACGTCTTAGTCTGGATGGTTACTTTTTGCCTCTGATTTCTCATCATGTAACAGAGCTAGTATCAAGGTCTTTTGAGGAGCATAAGCAGTACATTTTAGTGCATCTCTGTCTCGAGTTTGTGAGTGGTAATTAAATGCTGTACAAGTCTACGGTCATAAAACCTTCGAAGGCACTGCATTTGAATCATTTGATTTGAAGAACATGTACATTTCCATGATAATATAGCCAACATTACAATTAATATTACAGTACGCTAGCAATAACTAGTAGCATTTAGCACTAACATAACAGTGTGCAAGCATTGATTAGCTAGCATTAACTCGACTAATGAGCATTTGTAGTGAACATGCGTATCGCAGTCACGCGCACTGACTTGGGTAGAGGGATGTGTGAGGTGTCACAGAACATGAGGTACCACAAAAGGGAATTTCAATAAGTGTCTTGAGTGGTGGATGGAAGAGCCGGGGAATTTGTTGTGACAACTCTGCCTGCACTGAAATTTCACTGCGTCTGGTAATTCGTGCCAAGTGTCTGGACAAGAACGCCTCCGTGCACGAGATCATGTCCGTTTCTGACATTGACACTGCCGTGTACAAGGCAGGACATGCCTCTGCAAATGGACCGATAAAGAATTTGTGCACTCTAGTTTCCGCCCCCGTGAATGCACCTTTTCATGCAGTGACACACAAAACAGGCACAGGTCCCACAAGCAGCTGCAGACAAGCAGGCAAAGTACCAGGTGAATCAATTCATTTTAATCCATAAGAATTTTTTCCACTCAAAATTCAAAGTCCGAATGGGATTCTTACAAACGCACACACCCACACACACACACACATACACACACATATGCACACACACACACACTCTCTCTGTTACGCATGACCATCTGCTGTTTCCCGGTCTCCGCGTGGCCGTGGCTGCGGTCTTTGGGAGAGCGGCGGCGTCCTAAACGGAGACATCGCCTAAACGGCCTCGAAGCGGCGGGGCGCCGAAGACCTCTGCTCGGCGGCGGAGGCGCGCGATCACGCCGAAAAGGCTGTGCCACCGTAATTGATAGAGTCGTGTGCCCGACTTATTAATTTACCGACACTCCTCTGCAACGCCAGGCTGGCAGGGCTCATTCTCGTGCCAGCAGGGCACTGACATATGGCAGTCTCTCTGACTCGCCGGGCCACGTCCTCGCATGCTAAACAGCCGCTCGTTAGACAGGGTGTCTGGGAGCGCGGGTCCGCGCTCGACATCGGCCAGCGATTCCGCCCCCGGGAATCTTCAGGCAACAGAGGCAAACCAACGACCACACAGCTGAAATTAGAGAACCATTATCTTAAAAGCGATATATAACGGTGCGGTGTGAGTTGTGGTTAAACCTCGGCACTCTTGATTGAGCTGGACGACAACAACCGTTAAAATGAATTATTTCTCTAGGGAACGATTGGCCATCCCACACCTCCTTGACAGCATAATAATGGCTGTTTGAATTGATTTTATTATATTTCAATGCCCTTTCCAATCTAATGTCAGATCGGAAAGGGTCAATTCAGTGGAAGATGTAATGTGAAATGTGGACATTGCAACAGTCTCTCTAATAAATCACATAATAGTTACATAGTTATCATTTAGTTGTGGCAAAACATTACTATTGAACATTTGGTGGGACCAAATTAGTCAAAACCAGTGCAGATTTTTAATGTTCACCATGAATAATCAGAAGGGAAGCAGAAGCATTCATGTGGTTCGCATAAATTTGTACCAGCTAAATACAAAAAAGGACACAAATATGGTTTTGATCTCGAGCCACAACAACAGCAGCGACTTTGACTGAAGCCACCATTTCAAGTTGCATTCTTTTTTCTTTTTCTTTTTGGGGGGGGGGATTTAACTGAGATCATGAAAACAAATGAAATGAAAAGCTGATTAAAGCTGACCATTTGGTCCGCCCCAGCGGAACATGATTTTGTGATCTAAAGCAACTCATGTTCAGTAGGACCATTAACTAGCTAGCTACCTCACTACAGAATACAGTACATGGCAAGCTAACCAATTTAACATCAATATCCAAGGCACACTGTATAAGGTATACTGGTATACATCCATACAATCATACAAGGTACGAGGTACACTGTTACATCATATTATAAAATCTACAAACATGGACCCAATGCATGCCATTTTTATTTTATAAATTTCCTACCTGCAGTCAGCAGCAATCTAGTACTGGTTGTCCACTAGAAAACCAGTCTACAGACTGCTGCATCATCTAGCTACGACGGAAAAAGTTTATGTTTTGAAATTACATTGAATTTTAATGATTCATCCCTGACTTCAGTTGGCAGACTTTGGTATTTTGCATTTCTCACATCGGAAATTCTCCGGCAGGTGAAACTTAAATCGGTGAAGTAGCCTTGGCTTTCTGAGTGAAAGATACTGTAATTGTGCCATTGTGATTGAAGGAAGCCTTTTTTTGTTCACTCGGAGATGCACTGCATGCTTTGTCACCATTTTGACAAACTTTAATCACAGCCACTGTGTATTGTGTGGGTAGGTAGCTTTGTTACCGAGACGTCACATTCCTTCGTGTGCGGCAGTTAAATTTCCCCCAGACATCCCTCTGTGACGGAAAACAGACAGGCGTACAAGTGAGCAGGGCGGCACAAAGACAGCATGTGCGTGCGTTTTGATTTACCTGTCATGAAAAATCTGAAAAATAGAAATGCTATCAACTGGAAAAAAAAAAAAAAAAAGTTTTTCTGTTTTCTCTGCATGTAAGGTATCGTTCCTTTACAGCATATACACATTTGTTACATGAAATCACAGCAAAAAAAAACTATCATATACAGAGATAACATTTTATTTCAATACTGTAGTTCTGTCAGGACCACTGTCATCAAGTAGAACTTTATTGACAATAAAGGCAATACAGTTATGTTTGGCGGTATGGCTCTGTTCTGGAGCTCTCCCGCCAACCACGCAGCCCGCGTGGATAAGGCCGGGAGGCCAGCAGCCAAACCCCCCTAGAGGGATACACACAGAACAGATCCAGCAGCAAAGCAGTTCTTAACACATATGGATGGAGCAATGCAATTTCTTAACACATAGGGATGGAGCAATACAAATACTTAACACATAGGAATGGAGAATGCAAATTCTTGACGCATGGGGATGAAGCTGGGGTGGTGGAGGGGATTTACGAAGCAACGTGCAGCGCTTGCATGCAGGAGGAGCAGCCGAATGAGTAGAGGGAGGCTGTTTAAGTAGACCGCCCTGTTAGTGAATGTACTGTGATAGGCGAACATCACTCAGCTGAGCCATCAGCTGATTCGGCCGGAGCGCTTGACTCTCGTGACCTGCCAGAACTACGCGATGCTCCATTTTTTGTATTGGTGACATGTTTGTCTGCTATGCACATACAGGAGCTAAGTTCACATTGCCAGGTAGTTTTTAATTTTGATGGAGCAATGTATAATTTGAATATTTCTGATTAACTGTTGATCATTTTTGAAAATTTGAAATGCAATGAAATGTTAACATATAATTTTCTTTTTAAACTTGCTTATTTTTCAACTACTGTTATAGTGATATTTTAATCCAATTTAACAACTCAAAAACATGGGCATTTTTTTACAGGTTAACTACACAGAAAAACTTAAACCGAGTTCAATAGGTATCACATATACATTTTCAATATAAAATGCACTCAGAATTGACTCATTAAATATTTTAGTGTACTTACTGTGACAAACACGCCTGCCACAGGCCACCGAAGTGGCTTTCCTTGGGGCCCTCCAGCACAGAGACACAGGGAGATGATGTTCCAACAGTCCAGATTTATTTCCGAGGGTTTTGCAAGATGTTACAGCCAAGTGAGCAGATCTTAAACACTGTCATGACAGAGAAGCTCCCCGTGTGAGTGGGGATGGCAGATTTAACCTGTGCGCAGTGATTACCTCACTACGCACAGGTGCAGCCACTCCTGTTCCTGGGTCCAAGTAACCTGGCCAATTATCTAATTCTTAACCAATTATCCAATTGGCCAGGTCTAATTAGCTTGACCCAGGGCAGGTGTGGCTGCTTAAACCAGCCATCCCCACACCACACTTACATTCCCATGCTTGCTGAGATCTCGGTTTTACTTTTGAACGCACTGGTTTGACATTGCCAACTTTGGGCGTTGTGCACATCGAGGAGTCCACAACTGGCAAACAAGTGCGACTACACACGTACTTGTACATCAAGTGACGGCTTCTCTCGCAATCACTTAGTTAGACATGAGCCGCATTTCCTATGGTGACTCACGCAGCACGCACTCGAGCGCTGGGCTAATGGAGGGCAATGGACTGGAGTAGATTAAGGGCCTTTTCACCCGCTTATGTAGGGGGAAACAATCCAAGTCAAACCCTTGGAATTCTGGGATATAAAGGAAGCTGAGCGCACGTGCTACGTTGCTCAGAACACTGGCCGGAGATGATCGATTTACAATAAATCTGATCGCTTCCTAAAACAGACTCCCAGCTCTGTCATTTTCACTTGATATAAACGGTAAACGGACTGCATTTATATAGTGCTTTTATCCAAACGCGCTTTACAATCGATGCCTCTCATTCACCCATTCAAACACACACACACACTCACACACCAACGGTGAAGGGCTGCCCCATGCAAGGTGCCAATCAGCTCGTTGGGAGCAATTAGGGGTTAGGTGTCTTGCTCAGGGACACTTCCACATGCCCCAGGGCGGGGGATCGAACCGGGAACCCTCCGACTGGCAGACAACCGCTCTTACCTCCTGATCTATGTCGCCCCACATGATATAATTTCAATCACCTCTTAGTGCTGCCAGTGATGGAGATCACCAGTCTCCTGTGGGGGTCATTTCATCTTCAAGGCAGCGATTTTTGGGAACGAGTGTGAGGTGCAGTAGGGGTCCACTCCCTCCACGTTGTTAATATGTTTATTGAGAGTTGAGGTTCCTTTCAATCCCACAGTTCCCTCCTAATGATTAATCCCCCGGGAAAACCACAGACAGGTAATTTGAACAATTTATCACCTCCTTATTTATGGGTTTGGTTTTCTTGTTAAAGCGAAACAGAGCAATGCGCTTCAGCACTTTGCTGATTGGCCATCCACCTTGCCCTGAAATGCCTCTTACCGCTATTCGTGCTGCTGGAGCACCAGAACACAGTTGACATTGCGCCGCAGCACAATAAAAATGTAGTATATTAGCGAAGGCATCTGTGAATATCAACTGTGTTTTTGCGGCGCAGGTATATGGGAGGTAACTTTTTAAAGTTTCTGCCAGTAGTATTTCCCCTAAACCGTACGCATGTGTGTGTCTATGAAGAAGTTGTGTCCAATGGCAGGTGTATTTACAGGCCTAACTATACCTCTGACAAGCTGTTTTTCCATTAGCAAACCTGTGCAACCAAACCAAACAACCCAGACACCGTCCTGTAGACCCCACTACCCATTCCCAGCATACTCCAGGAAAACGATGTTCAATTAAAACGGCAAAGCTTTACCGAAAATAAAAACGGTCATCAAATCCAGCCTAAATCAAACTGCCGTGGACAGTGCAGTCAGCGCTGCCTCTCCACCTCCCATCCACTGTGTCTCAGTGCTGTGATAAAGACTGCAGAACTGGCCAAGGACACCTCTTCTCACAGGTCGTTTTTCAGCAAAGTGCATGTACATTCACCCAAGGTCACTGGATCCTGGTTTGTTCTCTTCGTTATCCACAGTGGACTCACCAGATGTTCATCGAATTAATGCGCCACCTCCATTTTGACTTCAGGCGAGTGTACCACCACCAAGCGGATCCAGAACCAGATGCCTCTCTACAGGTGCCAAATGACACCCCCCCCCCCTCCTCCCCACCCTCCAAAGGCAATAATCTAAAGCATACATCAAAAAGAACTGATGACCGATGACAAACTTACTGCAATTTACTGCAATAGTCATCTCAGTTTTCAAGACTAGAACCCAACCAAAGATCTTTTGAATCAGCGAGGGAGCTCTATAAACATAGACCGCAGAATATGTGCACGCTAGGCAAGCGAGTCCTTTTCCTTCCACATCGCCTTGTTGCTTCTGCATAGCAAATCAGCATATTCACTGCCATGACCATACATAATAGAGTTCAGAATACTGTTTTGACAGTCTGATGGACAAGTAAAAAATTATCCTTGTTTACACAGCTTCCCTGTTCCATGTATTGACATGGAACTTGTTTTAGAAGTCAGAATTTACTACGAAAGGCGTACGGTGCATGCAAACAGTCCTCTGCCAAACAAAATTGTTTTGATTGGACGTGCAAGCAAATGGGAGCCACTCACTCGAATGCCAAGGGGTTCCTCCACCACTCCACGAATTAGACGGATCGCTGGCCCACTGAGGCAAAGAATTAACATGAAATTATTTTGCTTTTAACAAGGTTTCATTTCCAAGATGATCGAGCACACCTCTATTAATGTACTGGTAATTAGCAGCAGAGGCGCTGAACTGTCCTTTTGTCTGCTCGGTTGTCGAGTACCGCAAAACAATAGAATTTGCCTTTGTTTTAGACCCATGTTTGATAAAGCCGTAATCCTTCCTGACACAATGAAGATGGCCTTTACAATGGCTGATTAATAAATGCCAAGCATGACTGGCAAGACCCTTTCTCTGGTTTTACTTTAATCAGATGGCAGCGGCAGTTCCCCGGTTATATTCTACCGTAACTCATCGTATGACTGAATGATAAATTAAATCAGCTGATTAAATGAAAAGCCTGAGATTCATCTCTGTTTTACTGTATGCCTGATTTGAATTAATCAAAATAAGGCAGTTAATTAAGAGAAGCACTTCATATTAAGTTCATGAAAAAGGAATTCAAAACTCAAAAGCTCTGAAAATTAAAACCAGAAGTCACTCAAACAGAAAATGGGGAGAACACTACAGTTGTGATATTTTAAGGCTTATTTTGGAGGTAGCCGCTTTTATTTTAAAATGAACAATATTCTGTCATTCTAATTCACAATTTAAATTGCATTAATTAATACTAAGGAAAGAGAAAATCAAGCACTTTCATATTAAGCTAGGCTTTTACTCCATCATATTTTTCTGACATATATTATTTAACTATTACCACTGCATAAATCATGAAAACCCATAAAAGTTTGTTTTTGATCAAGCACAGATTTCATTATTCAATACCAATATACGCTCTATAAGTGCTTTGTCACAAAAAAGGTACATAATAAATGGTGGATACAGATAAGACACCTGTGACTTATATGCTATTATTTTTGTACAGTTGTCCAAGCAGTAACCAGGCCTTCCAGTACGTGCTATATAGTAAATTGTAGAGAGGACTGTCATGAAGCAATATGGCTGCACACTGACACCCTGTTTCACAAAGTAAGCTCAAACTGTACTGATTGTGTTGCCATAGCAACATATTCCTTACCAGGCCTAACCTGATCCAGGCCTCACCTGCTCTTTAACAGCTGGCATATCTGACCAATCACTGCCCGTCACAAAGATTTTAGAGATGGCCTCATCTTTTCTACGGGAGCCTGTTAGTATCAGTGCACAAATTATAAGTAGTGTAATTGTGAAGTATCAATCAACGTCATTGCGAAGATCTGTATATGTTTTATGGAGTGGGCTATTTTCATGAACATAATATAAAAGTAAAAATTATGTTATATTCACTTAGGTTTGTGCATTTGTTGCTTTGATGTGACATGTTCGAGGAAGGAAAAATAAAATAATTGATTTCAAACATGAAATGTACATCAGCTGCATGGTCCTACTAATTAGACATTATAAGAATAGCACTGTATGTGATTTAATATCAATATAAATGATAAAATACCATATAATGACAACACTGGCCAAGGACAGTGTACAAGAAAATCTCTTACAGTAACTACTAGTAGCCAGAGAGCAGTCTTTTGATGGAGTTGCTGTAATAAAGGAAAGGGTCATCCTAGTTTAAAATGTGTTTTGATATTTTGATATGCTGAAAAGAACAACGATAACACAAAGCTTGTCTACGGTCCTTCACAAAACGTGATCTCTCACACGGCCATTACTGTTTGTATTTTCAATATGAGGAAAACAATGTGTTGCAGGCAGAAGAAATTGCAAATCTCCAGACCATAGAATTCAGCCTTTGGGGGAAAATTATAGAGAATAAAAATGAAAAATAAAAAATAAAAAAAAAAGCTCGTTTTGTCCCTTGGAATATTTGACTGTTGGACTTGCATACCACAGGCAACACAGAACACATAAAGAGAAAAGGCTAACCCACCTCCCACACACACACACACACACACACACACACACACGCACACACGCACACACATACACACACATACAGCCCTTAATGTTTATCCCTCTCCACTTTAATTTGGAGACTGCCATCAGCAATAGCAATAACTGTAGATTATTGCTGGTGGAATTTCTCTGGGGACTGTGTCCTGACCGGAGATACAGTTCCACCGCGCACCTTGTCACGTTACTCTTTCCAAAGGGCCAAATTTCTCCGTTTGATTGGCCTACAGACCTCCCGTGGTCCCGCCTTTTAGTACTCTTTGGAGGGACAATTTGCGCGTCTGCTCCCGAATTTTATTTGCCGCCGGTTTTTGTGGAGGAAAGGAGAGGACACTGAATGAAAGGCATTAATCACTTCGCAGAGCACTAAGAGATAATTGTGGTGGGACACCGAGGTAGAGGGAGAGGCGCAAACAGAGAGAAAACACAATAAATCAGCAGCCGTGGCATCGAGGCTTGAGAGAAGTGCACTACACAACAGGCCTTCCGCGAGCGTCTCATCCAACACTCTCAGCACAAATATGTCATCGCGAGCAGTGACTGGCTCTGATAGGCTGGAGGAATGTGACGCGATAGCACACAGTCCTCCAGAACTGATGCAAAATGAAAGAACAAAAAAACGTTTTTTTTTTTTGTAATCCCCAAGGATATTTGGCTGTAGATATTCAGGGATAAGAACATGCATAAGACTTGCACTACAATCACACTTGTGTAGGATTTATAATGTAATACAGCTGCAAGTGGGGACAGTCAAATGACTCAAAATTTGTTTTTCTGAAAGGTCCATCCCAGATAGAGATACCTGGCTGAAAATATTCTCTTAACTATCTTCAATCATGAACTTGGAAAAGGGTCACCAAAATACCTGGAAATACCTGGATACTGCACTATAATGCAAATTCACAGATTTGTGACATTTCTAGAGGTGTTAGAAATCCCATTACATGTACTTGCGTAAGCTTGGGTTTGCTTAGATTTGGACTTGTTTTATGTGGCAGCTTCTACTCTTTACTTTAAAACGTCAGTTAAATTTTCAAAAATCATGCAGCAGTCTTGAGCAATTCACATTGTATTCATATCTTATATTATACCAGTAGCTGGTGTTTAAGAACAAGTTACTGTACTGGTCAAATTTAGGAGGGAGAAGCTGGTCCCAGATCTGCAATTAAATAACATACCTAGCGACCTAATGTGTTCGGCCAGCAAACGTGCCAGATGCTGATAGTTTCTGTGCAAAACCCATTTTTAACTGTTTTTAAATACAAATTCAAGACAAAATTGTGAACTGGGATTTATTTTTTTATAACAAGTAGAGATTGCTATGTTATAGAAGAGTTATATGTAGACATAGGTAAGACCGCTGATCTCACAAAGGATCATTCAAAAACATAACTGCCATCGGCTTTAGTTCTTTTGTAGCTCTTATATAGATTAAATTATTTTATATGTGTGCAGATCCACTAGGAGGCATAGTCTAATGGGAAGCGTACCCCAATGAATCACAGGCTATTTTAATTTTTATCTTGTGGTCTAAAGATGAGCCATAAGATGTGGAACATAACGAATTCAATGAAACGCAGTGTACTGGTACAATATTGTTTTACACTTTTATGGGCCTTGACATTGTTTGTCCATCCATGTTTCACTTCCTCCACACTTTTCCTTAACAGTGTGATTTTATTGTTTTTGTGCTGGCGAACACACCATCATAATTAGTCCCTGACTGTGCAATTAGCCACAGCCTGACCAAACTGGCAAAAGGAATGCTGGAATTGAAGTACACTTCACACTTCGCCCGAGTGAAACCCTCTCTTCCCTGGACGATACTACTGCCAGTTTTTTGTGTTAGCACTGGCACTCTTCGGATTTTAAACCACACTGTGAATTTTCAAACCAGACCACGTACAGTAGCAGCTTCATCTCAGTTCCTAAAAAGCATAATATATCTTCTTTTTGTTAAAAAATATCCTGAATATACCCAGCAGGCACCTCTTCTGACAGCCTGGTATTTCCCCTGCTCGCTCTCTTTCCAGTCACAGATGGGCAAGGACTCAATGGCATATCTTTGGATAGATTTAAACCAAATATTTAGATTAACTAAATCTATCTTTGCTGACTATACTATATTATAGATTAAAATTAGAGATGTAGATTTTTTTAGAACCAAAGAAAGTAAATGTAAGCGAGTTTCATCTTAAATCTTGGTTCTGTTAATCTAATATTTTAAGTTAAATATTTATTTCAGATCCCAAGATATGAGGACCCTATGCAATACAATTTCCAATTGAATGTGTTAAGTCACGAGACAACAATGTGTATTTGCTGCAAACTGCTGTCGAGTTTGTATTTCACGCATCATGCCCTCTAAGTTGACAGACAAGCCATGTCAGCAGTGATTTATTTTTGGCATATAGCAATGTTCACCTTCACAACTTCGCTCATGAAATAGTAATAGCACCGAAATTCAGCCACAAATCAAATGACCTACTTTTCTGCTCTGGTTTCAGTCTTGTTTCAGTATTCTTTCTTTCCTAATGATGATTTCAGAAGCTTTGAACACAGATCTGTGATGGGCACAGGTGAACCTCTGACTCGAAAATTCCCCTTGAAATGTGGTGCTGCATGAAAACACATGAAAAAGCAAGAGTTAAAATATGAATGGCTGTTTTGGGAATTCTTATGTTCTTGCAAAGCTCTCTCTTAGCAAAACTAAAGTCTATGGTGTCCATTTTGGGGGCATCCATCTTGTATTTTCCTCACTTCCCTTTTCATACTTTCATACAAGCTGCTACATTTCTCAAAAATCATGTTAATATTCTACACCCTTTTTGTGTTACTTGCAATGCATTTTGTGTCAAAGTTACTACTTTTGTGTCACCAATTTTAAAAAATTAAAATGTGAGACTTTTTAATCACAGACTGTTGAAAATGACACAAAATGTGTTGTCCTTAACCAGACATGGCAGACATGTTTTTTTAAAAATGGCACTACCTTCACCCTGACCATTAACTTCTTATGATTCATCATGAGAAGAATGGAGTTGGCCTAAAGCAGAGAGGTGAGGAGGTCCTAAAAGGGACATCGTACAGCAAGTGTCCATGCATAGCATTATCGTCTTTGTGCTTATGTAGGGTGACCATGCTTTGGATTTCAAAACAGAAGCCAGGGGTGGCGTGTGTTACTACAATAATACCAGGCTATGTGTCTATATACGGTCTATGGAACACGCAAAACCCAACTGGGCAATTTTAGGAATTTATAAATCCCGCCTGGACAGATACTGTCGGTCGCAAAAAGAAGAAATGTCCGGGAGAAAGAGGATGTCTGGTCAGCCTAGCTTATATAAAGTCCAAAATGTTTTATAGGGTTTAGAAAAATCTGTGCTAGAAGTCAGTGGAGATGGAAAAAGGCAGAATGGCCATGTAGAAATGAATAGAAGTTCCAAGAAAATTGAAACACTCCTAATAAATCAGTCCCGGCCGTATCCCAGCAAAACCTTCCAACCATTGCTTAGCAAACTAGTTCGACTACAGAGCACCTTGGATAAACCGCACTAAAGACTGAGCCACACAAAATTGTTTTTTTTGTGCCAAATTGCCCATTGATCAATGAATGCTTCATTGTTGAAGCAACCTTCAGTTTTTACTTTTTTTTTTTTTTTTCTTCCCGGCTGTCATTTTGTGTACTCTGGAAACATATTCTGTAGCATTAAGCCTTCCTTTTGTAACTCATTCTTTTGTCAATATAAACACATTTCGGCTCCGCTGCTGGTACGCTGCGCAAAAGGTTTGGCAATTAAGAAAAGCATCACACATTCTAAAGGATTACACTAAAGGGAGCCTGAAAAATTTCAGCATTGATTTTTCTTTTCTGCATTTTTTTTTTTTTTTTTTTTTTTTTTCAAGCCGCAAGCTTCCAAGAACTGATAGCCCTAATTCAATCACAGACATTTTGCTTTAATGGACAATTAGCTGGAAAGAGTACGACCTGCAGTTTCATAAATTCTCACCTTGTCAACAATGTGAGTGATGCATAGGCCCAAAAGCCCACTCTAAATGCTTTTAACCCATCCAGCCTAATTAAATATGGGTGAAAGTTTTTTTTCCAGTCTAACAGATTCAGAGACGGTTTGATCCTTTCGTTCCACAATTGTAACGTGAAAAACAAAGTGTCTGCGGGGTCAAATACGGATTATTATTAAGTATTATATGGAGTCTTGTAGACACTGCAAAGCACCACGACCCTGTTCCATCGAAACAGCACGGTCACTGTAAAGGTGTGGTGAGCCACTGCAACAGTAGGAGAAAAATGACTGAAATGGTTCAGTGCAATTTTCAAACTGCCTAAAGCAGTTAATCTCATATAGAATTATTTGAGAGAGAGAAACACTATTACTTTTAGTTGCCATAAAGGGGAACATAATGTGAGGACTCCTCTTATTGCCATTCCACTTTCTATGACCGAACATTATCCCCTTAATATGTACTGAAAATTTTCTTGCAGTGCATCTCTGTCACATCGCATACCTTGCCACCCCACTTATGACAAAATATGACCGGCAGACCTTCATGAGGTATGTAAGAGTTACAGTTAGGCTTCTCCGTCTCCATACAAAATTCGATTTTAACACGCTGTATATTTCTAACGAGCACGAAAATTGCCATGAATGCGACTGCCTGCTAAAGTACTATTTTACTTTGGTGTTGGGTCGTTCTCATCTTTTACTATTGGGTACTGTAGCCCCTACGGCACCACCAAAATAAACAAAACTCTTCAAACCCTTGGACAGCAAAGTGCATTACAGCAGGGATGGGTCTCTGTAATGGCCTACTACATCAGAGTGGCATTTCTGTCAATAGAATGAGGCTAGTAGTGCTTCTAGTAAATGCTCTCTATCATCTGGCTCACCTGCCTTTTCCATTCATTTTTCAGATATTTTAAAGCAAAAATCGTATGAATAATGGTTGCTTGGAATCATCTTGCTTAATTTTTCTAGAAGGCCTATACAACACCATCAACAAACCCAACATGACACCCAACATGCTCAGCATTTACACACAAATCTGCTCACAAATCTAAATATCTGCCATACAGGTTTGCTCTTGATGGTCTAAAAAAAATGCAGCTTTAATTCAAGAGCTATACCGACCATGCTAACTTGACCTTTCAAGCACAGGTTCTGATTCATGTGATTTCACTTAAGGGCAAACTCACAGTTCCAGCAAGGAAAAGTAATTTGGAGGGACTTTCACAAAATGTTCTGAACATGTTCAGAGTTCATAAAATATTCCTGTAATTGTCAAAAAAGTAATACGTTTTAGAGATGAACCTGCATTCATTCACAGGCAGTATATTGACATTACAATCTAAAGTACTATTCTCTGTTCATGATCCCGGCATACATAAGGAACGCCATGGTACTGTATGTTATGAGATCCCGATGTCTGGAATCCTATATTAAATAACATAACCTGAAGAGTATTTTAGTAACATTACAAAAAATAAGCCACATCCGGAATCCAAGAGAAAATGAGTGCAAACCTCAGTTCCCTCAGGCTTGAATTATTGCAATGCTCTAACATTTTATAGTAGCCAAAACTGTATTATTTCCCCTTACTCCTGCCCTCTTAGATTAGTCCAGAATGTTGTTACAAGGACTTAAACTGAATTGACCGCATCCCAGCTGTTATCACCTCTCTTCAGATTATTTCATTTATTTGCATTTCTATTTTTTCAAATCTCTTTTCTTGGGGGGGGGGGGGGCAGTTTGCTGGCTCCCTATTAAATAGAGAACACTAAAATGTCCTCCTAATCTACAAAGCTGTAAATAGGCTGGCACTGTGATATCTTACTAAGCATACTATTTCAAAATAATAATAAGACATTTATGGCCCTGTTTATCCACAACACTTTTACCCACCAATTATCAACCTCATTATATCCTAAATGGGGGCCTATGCAGTCCCTTTCATCCCGTCTTATCCTTTTTTCTACAGGTTCACCCTATGCCCCACGCACACTGGTTCAACTAGTGTTATTCATTCAACCGTTCATTAGAATTTTTATCCAATTCATGGAAACTCAATTACTGATCCATACAGAAAGCCTGTTCTGCACATGTTCCCATGCCTGATTTCCACTACTGCAGCTGTTAAAAGCTGATATTGTGACTTGTGCGCATCTGTTGTATTCCCGATTCCACTCAAAAGGCAATAATTCAATTACCTAGGGATGGCGATTTTCAGTTATTTCACAGATTGAGTGATCATATAATGTGCTTGATTCCAAATCCATTCCTAGCATGGCGAAGAATCAATTTTTAGAAGGCATCTTGGCATCACTCGTTTATAAAATGCATGCATGCATAACAACACACATCGGTACCAAGGTTTTTCCATCATCATGAAGTCTTAATTCATAGCCTATTGTGTCAATAAACGTGGTCAGAGTGAGATATGATACAAAAATAAATGTATTCTCAATGTTGCGCCCCCACAAAACTAATATACAACAGCTGGGCTGGATACCCAATTCTGACTGACTATTTTTCCATATACGGTGGGAATATATGGGAAATAACAGCGGCAAAAAATTGCGCATAAGTTTAACTAGGTAAATAAAGCGGAAATGTGTAAGAGCCAACAGTTACAATATCATACTTGCAGCAGTGTCAGCATGATGTCCATGAATGACTGTATAGAATAGCTAGTCTACGGTAGTTATAGCTTGACTACATTTATAGTTCAATAAGAGGAAAATATATTTTCCAATTAAAAAATTAAAAATAAAGCACATGGACGTCCAAGCTACCTTTGAGAATTTACTAAATATACCAATAGAAAAACCGAGCCCAGCAGCGGCTCGGTGGGAGGTATCCTACCTCAAATGGCTACTCGCCAGTAAATTTACTTACCACAATGCGTCATCTGTAACACGGCAACTTAGTGTTAAAATAGTGAGTTGATGCAGTTTGACACTCAGGCGTGCAAACAGTGAGGGAGCTAACCACTAAGCTAGAACCTCCCATCCGGAGCGAGCAAAACCCTGAACAGATAAAAAAAGAAACCAGCTGGTTTACACAGGGGCATTCACAACAACCGATCGCGTAGGCCTACAGAATAATAGTCAATGTGCCGACCTTGCGGGCGAAGAGAGATGAGAGATGCTTGTTTATAAAGCAACCCCCAACCCGCTGTTAAACAAACAGGCCTAGTGCCGGTCCACTGAGACCAGGTCTGCTCAGCAAATGGAAGATAAACACCACAGCACTGTGTTATAGGGACTGGAGCGACATCGGCAATTACTACATTGAAAAAAAAGCGCAATAATATGCTAAGAAAGAGGAAAAACAGCAAACGGCATTAAAGCAACCTAAAAGGGAAACAACCCAGTCAAACAAAGTTCTGCTGTATATTAAAAAAACATAAACCTCAGATGCCGTAAGGACAGTCCTACTTACCATTCCCCTACTCCAACTCATGCACCGGACCTACGGACCTCTCAGATGAATAGGAGGGGCAGGGCGTTTGTTAGTGGATGAAACTGAACACAGCACGATCGGGTAATTTCCCATAAAACAGGAAGCTACACGGAAGAGGAAGCAGGCCCAAGGTCAGGAGACGAGGTAACATTAAAACGACAGGTACGTTCCACTTACATAGCTGCCTACCTAATTGACGGACTATTCAGAATAAAGGAGAGGGAAAAGAAAGCTTATTGATGCAATTTGCGTTCTTTGTGAAAACGACCAGAAAAGTCGTAAACCGGTCACCGTCTACCCCCACGATGAAAGCACTTAATCCCAGGGCCTGAAAATGGCTGAAGTCATACTGCTGAAGTCAAACATGGCGTGAGGCCATTTTTTTTTACTGAAAACAGAGCTGAATTGAAATATTAGGTAGCCTGGTTGAGATAGGCTACTAGAAAGATACACTTGTTGCTAAATGGTATAGGGAATGGGATATTTGCTGAAATACTTAAGTGAACTTTCCATTCCACTGGAATAGCATCTTTTGAAACGTATATTTTCATTACAATTGAAGGAGGTAATAAATTTGCTTTGGGCAATTTAACTCAGCGCAAGGCATTCAAACAGCATAATTTTCATAAAGCCCCTCAGACATTAGTTCGCATATACAATGGCTTACCAGCAAAAAATATATCTGCAATCAAAACATGTGCTTCAAAATATGTATTTACTTTATTCTGTTCAAATTAAGAAATATCCTCCATTTTATTGTTTCTTTTTTTAAATACTGTATGATAAATTAATAAATGAAGCCAAGTCCTAACACATGGTTGTACATTCATAAAATAAAGATTGAATAGGCACATACCCAACGAGTAATCAATAAATCAAACTCGTACCCATCCCAACTGTTATCTACCAGAACAGATAAAATAAACTTTTGTAGTTTGAGATTTTTGTTTCTTTTTGTCACCTCTGGGGGGAAATGTTCAATGTTTCTCCTAACCAACATTTAACTTGTTTTTTTCCCCACCCTGATCTTTTCAAGAACAATCCGTCAAAATGTATCTTGTTAAATGTTGCCATGATCAGGTTGCATTAGGAAATCTTTCTGTCTCAGTTTAAGTATCAATTTATTATGTCATTAATCCTATTGCTGTCACGGTAGGCAATTTCTTCTTCTTTGTTCTTTCTTTGCTGCTAAAGCTTCTGTGCTGTTCCTTTTTGTTCTTCATTGTTGTTGTTTGTGCATATTGTGTAGAGCACATTAATAACAATTCCTTTATTAAACACTATACTGCATCTAATTTAATTTAAAAATGTATGTTTATTTTCCCTTATTGTGAATCATCATGGTAATAACGCATCAGTCATTTGTAGCTGTTTTAACTGTTCAGATGAAACTATGCTAATTGGAAAAGTAAAGTAAGATTCAGCAAGCTGCACTGTATACACAGTATATACTTGTAAAGTGTAATATATTATATGTTCAACCCATCTCAGTGCCCACCAGTAGGTTCCAACCCACAGTCTACTGAGCTAGCAAAAATGTGTTTAACCCTTCAAGGTGTAATAATTATGTGATTAGAATGTTCTTAACTGAAAATTCTAATGCTGCAGTTCACTACTGGTAATTGAAAGCAATGTAGTTCTAGAACACTTAGATTTAGAATTTTGAAAGAACATACTCCTCAAAAGGTTAATCCTATTCTGAAGGGAGAATCCCTCTGCTAAATATTATTGTAAATATTTCAACAATTTGTTCTGAATTTAGGACAGCATGACTTTGAAAATCCATTCATGTTCTGCAGAATGCCACATCCAAGAAATTCAGTGAAAGAAAGTGTTGCTATGGTTTCACACCCTAGACCTTTCAAAACTGTTGTATGCACCAACATTGAGTTTCTGAAGATAGATAGCTTGAAATATGGCACTATGACAGTTTATTGAAAAAAACCCATATGCTAGAATTGAGGACAATTAGGATGAGAAGCCTTTATTTTCTGTAAGACATATTATTGTTTATTCCCATGCACTCCTAAGCACACATTTAACACAAATGATAGTTTTTAAAACATCAGTCTTACTCTTAACACAAGTCTTAACATTAAGAATAGCATAGGAACAACTGAATGATGCTTGAGTAATAATGCCTGCACACTTCCTTGTTTTTCAGGAAACCCAAAATATAATGCTGTCCTCAATTCTAGCATATGGGTTTTTTTCAATAAACTGTCATAGTGCCATATTTAAAGATACAAATAGTCAACTCAAGGGCAAATGTACAGTCTCTTTGGATATTATACACTGAAGATGCCCTTAACCCGTGAATGGGTTATGGGTAATGAAAAATTGTAAGAAAAAAAGTGAAATGCAGTACCCCAGGGACCACAATGTAGCATAACAGCAGCCATAAACAATTAAAGACAGAAATAAATACAGAAATTAAAATGATTTTTAAAAAAGACAATGAACAATGTCTTTTTCCTGCTTCTGGGATTTATATTATTTGGACGGCATACAGTATGACCCACGAAAACTATTGATCGGCTTTTCAATAGGGAAAGCCCTGAAATGAGCGAGCCGCCATACGCGGGGGTGCGTTTTGCTCCGTAGTCCTGATCTGAGCAAGTGGGCAGTGGGGATGCCAGTCGCCAGACCGGACCGCGCATGAAAATTTGCAATGAGTTGCACAAAAATTGCGGTGCGTTGCTTGATCTTGACCGACGCACCCCCAGCAGTGGCTCTCCCTCCCACTTCGGCACACGTTGGGTCAACAAATTTCCAAATTTCCAGCTCAGGCGCGTCAAAACCCACGATGAACTTCGCCAGTGCAGCGGCTCGCAACGCGCCACGCGCTCGCTGGCCGGACAATAAAACCCAACGTGTCATTTTTTAACACACCTCCACGCCTAGTTAAGGACAACACATTTTTTTTTGTGTTGCTTTCAACAGTCTGCTAAGAAGTCTCCCTTTGTGAGACATACCGCAAATGGTATATTTGTAACACGAAAGTTTTGAAAGTAACGCAAAAGTAGTAACGCAAAAAGTGTGTTGGATCTAAGCACCTTGTTTTTCAGAGTGTAGACTTGTATTTAAGCCCGTTCCGCTTCTGAGGTCCCTTTCTAAGACGTCTTTACGGGATATAGCGCACAACCGCAACATCTTCACAGCTGCTATCACGGTCTCATCAGAGGTTCTGAAGCATAAAGGCATATAACAACTGAATAAATGTTTTGGCACGCCTGTGAGATTGGGTTCAAGTGCTTTTTGAAGGTACACTGTGTAAAGTGTTATCTAATCTTCCTCTGTGGCACAGTATGATAACTGCAATTCAGTGACATTTTTAAAGGTTTTTGTGAGATTTGGTGTGTGTTAAGGGAAGCAACGCAAGATTGAAATGTTTTGCAATTGATGTTCAAAGTAATAAAAGTTCTGAAAGTTGAGTTCTGGGACATGATAATTGTGAGCAGCCACTGAGGTCTCATATAAATCTCATTTGTGCCTACCATGTTCTTCAGGACACATTCTGTTGGAAAAAAAAAAAATCTTCTTTTTTCTTTTTTTTTTTGGATCCAATCAATGTAATATCATCTAACAGCATGAAAATATTATTGCCTCAAGCAAAACATCATCCTTTACTGCTTTATAAAAAAAATCACCATCGTGCTACCTCAGAGAGGTCATCTCAGCAGACAGTATAAATGAAATGGTGGTGCAAATTCAGTGCTGGATTTGATTCTGTAACTTTGTTTTCACTCACACACAGATATACACTCAGTCCATGGTAAATCAAGGGAGCACCAAAGCGCACCCGTCTCATGTTAACTGGTAATTTGTCTGTTTTTTTATCATGCTGGGACCTCTTATGTTCCACAAAAATGAAATGCCTGGCAACGAAAGAACCTGTTTTTGAGGGATTCACTTGTGTTATGTTACTCATTACATTTCCTTTTTTAAAGAACTTATGTGAAGTACATTTTATCCAACTCAATGACTTCGGCAGCTTAAATTTTGGTAAAAGTCCAACGTCAAATCGTACAAGTAGCTAGAGAGCTTCTTAAAAATGTATTTTACTTTTGGAAATTTGTACAAGTATTCTTTGCATCTAGCTAGAATGGGTGATATGGCCCAATCTTATGTACACTACATGGCCATTAAGATTTGCCTTTGGCTGGAACTAAGGGGCCAAGCCCAAACCATGAAAAACATCCACAGATCAAGGGGTTTCTGGATACTTTTGGTCATATAGTGTATCTCTGGTCTGGAGTGATAAAATCCACATATTGATATATATGCTTTTTAATGTACTGTACTGGGGAACATAAAACAGAGGCTCACTGCTGGAGGTCACGTTATTTTTATTTTAATCAAGTTTGTGATATCTTTCTACTACATATTTCTGATGATAGCAGACAAGAACTGAAAAATGTCAAATATAAATTGTAAGCAATATGAAAACTAACTTGTATTTAATGAGATACTGAACTCTATGCATTTAAAAATGTAAATATATAAGAACCAATGCAGTATAATGTAATCAGTTCTCTGATTTTCATCATATTCTTTTACAGTCATTTTCCATTTACATATAGGGTATGAGGTCAAGTGAAGTTTTGAAAGGAATGTTAGTAATGTAAATACAGAACCAGATTTCTTTTTTGTGCATAAAATATCTGGTACAATGAAGGACAGTAATAAAATGCATTACAAAATAATCCATCGTTGTCCAAATATGTGACTTTTGAAACTGATTCAATATTCAGTACAGCAAAGAGCAAAGAAGGTTTTGTCTCTCCTAATACAATTAGATTGCTCCTGAAATCATTTTCTGTAATGTATTACCGCCCCCGACATCTTCTATTGATTTCCGTAATTGATAAATGTTAAAACAAGTGAATGTTCTGATATTTATGGGGCTGACAGTCGAAAAACAATTATCATTGAAACTTCAATGAACTTACCTCTAGCTGAATGACAGATCCAATGCAATTAATCTATGTAGTGAATTGTTATCAGTTCTCAGCCAAAATGCAGTTTCCTCATTCCTCAGTACATTTAGGGTAGTCTGTGGTAGCTCTGTGAAGCTGGTAAAAACAATTATGTAAAATAAATAAGCTGAATCCTTCTACTTTGGTTTTGACAATATCACAAATTACGGAAAACAATGCACAAAATAATTACATTTGTTTTTTGTTTCATTTTTGAACATGTGGGGGCTTCAACAACATTGTCATCATTATCACATATCAATAATACCTCAAAAACATACTAGTACAAGCAGTTATTTCATGGCACAAAATCAAGTATACCATACAGTAAATTATATCAGCTTCTCTGCTGGAAATGAAAAGCCCCTGTTGTTGTTTGGCAGCAGCTGGCTTTAGAGGCAAGCCTGTTTGCAGGTCAATAGACTGAACTATAAGTGCCCGTAATACAGTAACACTTTTAAATCTGCTGAATAACACATCTGAAATATTCATTCTATGCAGTAAATCATTTTACACTCCATGTATATACAAAACAAAAAGGAATTCAGAATGACAAAGAAAAGGCTGTTCAGTCAATCTAGGCTCCTCACCACTATACCTACTAAAGTGGTGAGGAGTAGTTTAACTGCATGTACATGTAGTTAACCTGTAGTTTAATTACATTTTGTAACAGTTTGCTGGTAGTTCAATTACATTCACATTTGTGTAGTGGTTGTTGTAGTTAATTACTTTTTTCCATTTTTAAGTGTAGTCAACTACACAAATTACCAACTACATTTGCCCTAAAATATTTGACTAAATACCACCTCCACTGTATCTTTTCCCTCTAATCCTGGTTGGTGAGAAGCACTCCACTCCAATACAGTTGCCAATGTTCAACTGCCAATTGCCTCATATTGCTGGTTCTCTAAAATAAACCGTTTGGTACATTGTTTAGCGGCAAGAATGCACTGATGAGCTCAGCAATAGCAAACAACCGGGTAGACTACGGAAGACCACCGTTCTGGATGACTGCAGAATACTTTCTATTATGAAGAAAATACTGCCAAACAGATCCAATCAAGAGCACTCTCCAGGATGTAGGCGTAGATGTAGGGGGTTCCCCGGTGTCCTGGTTAAATTCCCAACCTGGTTCTTTCAGCCTGACACTTAATCATCCCCCACTTTAATTGGCTAAAAATGGTTCTCTCCCTCTCCGCCACTTGCAAATTAATTGGGCTCTTCTCAGCAAGATTTTTCCAGTTGTTTCTTCTGATGACACTTGCGTTTTAATCATGGGGTGGGTAAATTTCGCATTTCTCCTATCCTCAGGCAACCCTGCCCAACAAAATGCAAAAAAAATAATCAAACGGCAGCTCAGAAGGTTCATTTGAAAATTATTTGTATTCTTTGGTGTAGGTTTCATGGGTTTGTTTCTGAACAGGAAGATGGAATAAAACTTTTATTCATTCATTCACAAAGAAAATCAAGTTTCCTTCTTTATACCGCAGTGCGTGCAAACCAGAATTATTTTGTTTTAGTGCCTTTCAATTTCACTTGGTTTATTTGTGGTACTCCTGCTGCATGTGCCTGTCTCTGGAGGATATGTATGATGGAGAATACAGACATCCTCTAGGCCAGTGGTACCCAACGAAGTTCCTATAGATCTACCATCCTGTAGGATTTCATTTCCACCTTAATTTATCACACCTTGCTCTACTAATTAACAAGATTTCTAGCTGTTGAATGAAGTGTTTTTGTAAGTGTTGGAATTAAAACGTACAGGATGGTACCATAGATCTCCAGGATCAGGGATTTGTTACCGCTGCTCTAGGCTGTGCTTTCGATTTTCCAGTGCATTACTGGTTAATTTGGCCAACTAGCTGCAGTTCCAATGGAACATGATGGAAACATTAGAAGGCACGGCTCACACTGCCCACATCTGGAAACAATTCAGGAGTAAAAGCACCATCTGGGCAGCAGTGTAGTATAGTGGTTAGGGAACTTGGCTATTTAGACCCAGAGGTTGTAGGTTCAGTTCCCAAGTGAGGCACAGCTACTGTACTGTTGAGAAAGGTTACTAAGCCTGAAATGCTTCAGTATACTGTGGGGACCAAAGGTCTGAGGACACTACCAAGGCCTGAATGTTTTAATTATTTATCATGGGAAAATACAATTATAACACCCTGCTTATACTTCTTAATTAAGAAAAGGTGTGGAGGCATTTACTGAAGGTCAAACATTGTTAGTACCCTGTGTGTGTCGCCTTAATTACCACCCTCACTCTGCTTGGCATTGATTCCAGAAGCTTACGTAACATCTCATCTACCATTTCATGCCAACACTTTCTCAACACTTCCCATAGATGATCTGTTGATGTTACTTGATGTTTGGCCTTTTCTCTCTTCAGCTGCTCACACAGAAAGTTATGTCACTCATGGACATTTATATTGCCCTTTACGTAAGTTCTTTGTTTCCACGTAAATGTAATGTTTGCTCTCATACAGTACAAATTATGAGTGAACCGAAATTACAAAATGGCCGCTTTTCATTCCAGATGATCTGAGACAGCCCTGACCTAGTGGCCTGGGATTGCTCACATCACTGATGGGTAAACAGAATTTTAAAATCATTGGTACAGCCAAACAATTTGGCACTATACATTTCTAATCACTAATCATTGATAACTCTGCATTTTTAGTACCTTTTTAAAAAATACCAAGCCAGAGATACCATGGCAGTATCATCGCCAAAATATCAACAGCAGTTTCACAGTGCTTTGACAGAAGTGTCTGAATGTGTATAGAGACATAAAACCACTGTAATAAAGCGTGATGTAGGACTTTATGGCATTTATTTCAGCACCATATCTTTTGCACCATAAATATTTCTCTCTCCTTCTCTCAACTCCTTCCTGGACTTGACGAATGTTTGGAAGTTGGACACAGATGTCCTAAAATATGTGTTCCATATACATGGACTCCTCAGAAACCGATCCATTTATCCCCCCCGCCTCCCTCCATTGGCTTCTCAGAAACCAAACCCCCCCCCAAATATGGAATGGTAAATCATATCTGTTCAATGAATGCAACACCCACTCTCAATTCACAGAGCACATATGCCCTATGTTCTCTAAAATTCCTCAGGCCCCAATTCCTCTGTTTTTGATCTGCAGTCCACCAACCGAGCTGCACAAGTCAGGAGCAATGCAGGCTCCTGATGGGCGAGAGGAGTTGCTCCGGAGTAATGAGGTGTTGAATAGTATGCCGTCTGAAAGCAGCCCTCCCTGGGGAGTGCTGTGGCATATGCAGCCCCCCCCCCCCTTTCCCCCAACCCCCCCACCTCAGGCTGCTGCACAGCTAGTGTCTGCACTCACATGCTCAGGGTTTGATTCCAGTAGGAGGAGCCCAGAGCTTTACCTCGAAGCACCACCAGCCACCAGCCTTGAGGAACCTTTTTGTATTTGTGGGACTCACTCACATTGGATTACAGCAATGCATTCATACCAGACGAACCCACAGCAAGTGGTTGACATTTTTTTGTATATAAATGTCAGTGCTTGGTAAATAACCAATGACTTGAACAAATAATTTAAAACCCTGAAGGCAAGTTTGCAACATGAGCTGACATTAATAAATCTGGCTGCAAGTTCTTCATTTTCATACGCCAGAAAATTGTTCAGAAAATGACCATTCACTAAGCTGATGGGTTTTTACTAAATAGATAAATCACAGTCATATGTGTTAGGAAATTAATAATTAAGTACTACCACAAGGGGTAAGGAGGACAAAACCTTTCCAAATTATTGGATCACATATTTAAATTTGCGACACAAATCATTGCAGTCAGTTCTGAGCAATATAGTGAAGCCTTACATTTCTTCTTACGAAGCACTTTTAACCAGTGACAAAAGACAAATTCAAAAACCCATTTCATTTAATTATTTTCAGGATATAAGCACACATAGAAGGAACTGTCTCATGAAATAAATCAGAGGTCAAGGGTTTATTCAGAGTATTTTAAAGGATCATTGGGTTTGAGAGCTGTACTCCAGCACTGATTCTGGCTTTGGAGAGAATGGAATAATCTAATATACTGTAAAGTAAAATTGTATCATACATGTTAAATTTCTCATTAGATGAAAAACCTATTATATCCAGTACAGTATAATAGCTCACCAATGACAGTGACTAAATAGCATAATGCAATAACAGTTGTTTATCTGTCTATATATAGCCCTGTTAGTGGTCTTCCTCCTTCACCTGTCTGCTGACTTGACCTGCAGCTATTCAGTTTGGCTTCATTTAAATATAAATGAATTCATTCATTATTTTTGGCAGCTAATATGTTGAAAAATTAATGCTAGCTGGAACAGGTACTTGCATCATGAGAGTCAGTTAGGCTGGGACTTTGTAATAAGGTCAAAACATTGGATCTCTGACCCTTACAGCTGACCAGACAGACTGTGAGAGCGAGCTCACCCCGGGCACACACAGAAGGAACTGTTGCCCTACTGCCCCGACTCGACAGGAAATCCAGGGGCTACTCTCCAGCTCGCTCTAAGCTGTCATGGTGGCTGTGAACATGCTTCGATATTTTTTGCAGGATCTGGATACATAGGGATGCGGTGGAGCATCATGCAAATGACTGATGGGTTTTGCCTGTAAGGTGGGATGCTGTCTGAAAAAAAATAATGACCTGCCAATGCAGGGTCAGCTCTCTTGCGGCTGCTGATCTCATCTAGGTCAATAGGCCAGGAAGGGAGGAAGGGGGAGGGGCTAGTGCTGCAAGCTGCACACCAATACTGGCTTGGACTGTATTAAGTGATAAGGAGGGTTAAGCAGTGTCTGGTCAAGCTGTCAGCACCAGGGCCAGATGTTGGTCTGGTCAGACCTGCACGCTCTGTACATACTTGGGAGCCAGCTACTCTCGCATCACCCCTACGAGAAAAAAAAAAATCAAAAACCACATGTGAACACTCAACATGTGAAGAGTATGCATGTGAACTATAAAAAATAATTCCACTTCTAACATGAGAGCAGAAAAAGGTAACCTATGCTATTTCAAGTGACATCCTTTGTTTTCATGTGTGAAAACTGCAGTTCATATTTTTAAAAGTCAGTCACATGAAAATGTAAAGATGCAAATGACTCAATGTAATCCATTTTTTTTTGTAAGGGCAGTAACCCCATAAATCCCATATTGTCACTGACGGTGTTACACCCCTTTTCCCTGATATGCTCCCTTTCAAAGTCCAAGCTGTTGTAAGGCCCACGGGAACAGGCATAGAGTGGAATTTCCTCTCTGACTGTCGTAAAGCAATTCGCCAGGTGCAGAGTCTGATATTGTCGGGACAGAGTGGCCCGTAAGACCTTGGCATCTGGTTTTGCGACAGTTCACAGGTGACACCTCTTTTCTATGGTCAAGCAATTCTAAAATTATCCCAACATCCTGGAGGTTTCAGATGGCAAGTGGTAGGGTCGCATGGTGGAAGTGGGGCAAGTTGCTCAGGACGGTTGAGGGACAGTCACAGTGCCCTCGCCTGGTGTCGCTGGGTAACTTGTCTCCCAACCTTCATAAGGAGAGAAATTTACTCACGCACACTTTTTGTTGGGAAGTAAATCCCGATTTGGGTCGAGTGCATTGATACACTACACTATGCGGTCTTGATGCACTGTGGAGGGACATTGAGAGTTGACGGTTGGTTCATGTGAAAGATTGTGCAGTTGTTTCATGTTTTTCGGAGTTTTCATGACAATCACGAGAACAAATATTCATATTTGGTATGGTTTTTATGGTCTCTGTGCGAGTGATGCTCTGGTTTAGGTTTTAAAACCAGCAAACCTGTAGAAAATCTATTTTAATCAATTTGTAAGTAAACTGTATTTTTGGGACACTCCTCCTAGTAGCCTAAATCCATCTGTCTGATCCTGTCTGAACCAAATTCCAATCTTCCCCCTCCAAGTACATTTATGGTTTTATGACCCTTTTGTGGCGACATCCACCTGCCTGCGCTGGGTTCTTATAGGAGAGGAACAGGGCCCTCGGGGAGTCTGCAATCAGACTTCCCACACAAGACTCTTTCTGTGTGTAGACTGCTGTCAGGTATGCTCATCTTTATCTTTGATTGTTAGACTATTTTCTAAATTCTGTAACTACAAATTGACTATTTTAAGTGTATAACCTACCTGACATTAAAACTGTTAATGACTTGATTTGTGTGGTCTTGGTCAATGTTTCGTTCTTGTAACAGCCCTCTAAGTCGGTTTCCCCCAATTATGACTAGGGAACTGCCCGTTGGACTTGTTTGATCACCAAGTTTTCAGTTAAGGCGGGACCGTCAGCAGAACCAAGTTGATCCTGGGATGACCAATATTGGCCCTTTCGGAGTCCCTGAACCCTAATTGGGTTATACTCCCCATGAGGGAAATCTCACAACCGCTGTGTCGTCTGCAAACAGCTAGTTAAATTGTCGTTACGGGCGCATCCGCGGTGCGTACCGGGTGAAACTGCGTTGACCCTCGGTGTAGAACTTCAGACGAACTGAGGTCCATTCTAAATCAAGCCTAAATTCTAATTTGGAACATAACTTATTAATTAATATGGAGTCAGATTATCACGAGGATAAAACCTAGTAACTGTTACGCTTTCTTGCTGTGGTCATGGATATATTTGATGTGTTGTTCCACGCATTTGTGAATATTCTGATGCTCCCATTGGGATATTGACAGTCCGGCGACAGATCGGATATATCTCTGATGACAGCATAGCCCCGTTTACGAACGGAGAGTAACCAGAATGCTACTGATCCGTTTCAGGCCAGTTTTAAGCGAGATATGAAGCAGCGCCTTCATATCTAACCCGTGGCAACGGAACCAGTGCATTCTTAATTATAATTGTGCCCTGTTCTTACGAACAGAGGAAAATAACTAACATCTCCGGTTTTGAATCACACCAGCCAAGGGAGAACACGCGATACCTTCCCCTCCAGCTACAAACCCTCATTGGTCTAGCTGTGAGGTGTTTACAAGTGGTGACCTCGACGTGATATGGAGTATCTGGAGTGTTCCCTGAAATGTCTGCTGGTGTTTTTCATCCCGGCGTGATACCCTTCACTGTGGGTATCTCGCATTTTCTTCTCTGGGTTTCCTGATCCTTGGTGTGGTGAGTGACACAATTCTCATATATTAGCCTGTGCTAGGGAGAGTTTTTAGCCACTGTGCAGGGGATCGACATATCCCAGACAGGCCTGGGACCGTAGAAACCAGGCTTTTTCCATATTACTACCCTTCGGGGGAATGCATAAACAGGGAAAGAGAGAAGCTTAGGCTGGCATGTTTTTATGAAATGGGTTGTGCTAATACGGCGGAATGCGTTCTAGAACAAACTAGCCTATAGCAGTAGATGGTTACGTATGTGTACGAAAATGTAAACGTTTGTAGAAAGGAAGGGAGTTTTGATGCAAGGCTTACTACTGTTTCTGCGCAGAGGCGCAGAAAACCTTGCTCAAACTTAGGAGAAAATGAGGCACTGGTGAAAAGCCAGTGAATTTTGAAGGTGAACAGAATGGAGTATGAAAGGCTAAAAAGCAATAGAAGGTGAACAGTGAGAAAGTTTATAGCTGCCAGTAAGTGTGTGCAATCACAGAATGCACATGCGAAGAAGTTTGAACTTTGCTAGGGGGCTAACCCAGGAAAAGTGGCAAGCTTCTTATTATAATTAAATTAAATAATATTAGAATACTGCTGAATGCTGAATCAGGTGCATAACCTCGGCTTCGAAGTTTCAGCCCTGAAAGCAGAGTCTGTGCTGATCTTTAAACCCAGGTATGGCCCTGTGGCAGTACACGCATCTCAAGACCTCTGACAGTGCAGACTGCAGCTGCACCAAGTTTTGAAACTGTTCGTATCTGTCCGGAGAAAACCATACTTTAAGTCTCAGAGATCGAGGCCGGTACCAGTGTAGTCACTGAACCTCTGGGTACCACGCCCGATGTAATGTCACAGGACCGCTGAGTGCCACTGCAAATGCAAGTCTCCATCCCTCTGAAAGTGTAGCCGCAGGCTACAACAAGGGTGGCGACCGTCTGGAATTTGCCACATGTGGGACTCATGTCTAAAGACCTCTGAGACTGGTGAAAAGGTATCAGGACACAGAACTTCTGAATTTCTGAGGAGCTGGAACCAAGGTCCTTGGCCTGTGTTATCTGTCTCAGTAACCATTGGTATACTATTAATTAAATAAATAGGTTAGGGTTTATAAAACAGTTGAGATAAGCCAGTGTAGAAGGTAAAATTCCAACATGGCTTATAACCAACCAAAAAATAGACTTTGGCCTATTATAAATAAAATAACCATTAGCCTAGAGCTAAATTAAGTTATGTAGGCATAGGTGTGCCACCATTCACCTTTCTTTAGAAAGCTCGCTTTCAAAAAAGTGTAGTGAATTCTGGAGTACCCTATTGTTTTCATCTGAGTTTTTGTTCTGTGTCTTAGCAGCACAAGGATGAAACCAGAGGATTTTAATTAATAAGATTAACTAATAAAATATTAATTATTAATGCATGCCTGTGCACGCCATTTAGAAACTGTTAGAATTCACTAACCGACTTATTTGGGTGCCAATTAAATTACCTAGGGCATGTTAGATACTAGAGATCTAATGGTATTTTTGTGTGAATTTCACCATAGCACAACATATACATATTAGAATCTTTGTCAAACCATTGATAAGCCAGTCAATGCCATAAATGAATATAATGTCATCAAACTTTAACTCAACTAATAAGGGCCAGTATCATCTGTGCCTGCAATGAAAATTATTTAAGGAAGAAGTCTTCCAAACTACATATCTCAAATAAATAAATAAATAAATAAGGAGAAGAAGCAATTACTCCTAAGTTTACATAAAGTTTGTCTTTTAGCATTAAAATGTTGAAAGAGGGGTCATTTTTTGGCAAGGACTGGCTTACTGGTCTCACTTTATTCTACTTTTTCACAGTTTCCTCTCCTTAAATTCCCTCCTTCCTTTTCATTTACTGTTCCTCCTCCTCCTTTCTCCCTTCTCCCCATCTGTCTGTCTTGTTCTGTTTCCCCCCCTTCTCTGTCAGTTGTTGAATATTTAAGGAACAGTAAACCTACACTCCCAAGACAGTGTCTGATTTTCTTTTTGTTTTTTCATCTTTTTATTTTTTGTCAGTTTTGGTTTAACCCCCAAATTATGCAGACAGTAACCCTACATAGATTTTCTCTTCTTTGCACAAATACAGGCAAGAAGTTAGCACCTCAAACATCGGTGACAGACCAGTTGGGTGGAAATCTCTGAAGGGGTCATAAACATGTCAGCAGCTCATTTAGCCAACTCCTAACTTTAAACAGGCCCCCTGGTGTAGCACCAGAGCAAATTTTACAACACCCAATTTGTTACATTAGGGGATCCACCCATCCCATTAAGAACTTCACAGTCATCTAATCTAACAAGAGCACATAAACCAGCACACATCCAATCCTAAACAGCGCACATATAGGACACAATAGAAACACTATCCTATGTGATTCTATGAATTTCTTGGTGCAATAATGAATTTCTCTTATACCATTAACACATAGTATTAGACAACATTTCTTCAGTCTGCTTCAATTAAACTATTTTACCGTAATTACCATTCCAGTAATTTTCAACTTTTTAATAAATGTATGTATGTAGGCATTGTATGTTTCTGAACACTACTTGTCTTATATGTCTTAATTTATGATTTTGGTGTTTTTCTTTATTTTTTGTTCTTTATTTTTATACTATCATTTTCAATAACCATCCACACAAAATGTATTGGGTTCTTTGTTTCTTTTCCTTTAATTCACCCAGAACAGGTGTACCCAAATTCCACTACCATACGCTCTATCGGCGTAGTAGTGAAGAATCAGGTTCTAAAATTAGATCACCTTACCGGGTATATCACTATGAGGGGCACAGAGACCATATTCACCACTCGCATGTGTTGTCATGAAAGCTCCAGCTATATCATCTGTACCTGTAACACCTTACAACCTTTTTCTCCCAATGATACCAAATTCATTAGTGTGCAGTCTTTGCATGGCCACGCTGACGCTATCCAGGTTTCCCACACACAATGGTGCGTCATCAGCGAGATGAACTCTTTCTCGTATGGAGGTCTGACCTGTCCAGCAAACCACACTTTCTGTTTGGAAGTGACGGAATATTTGGCCATGGGTCAGATCAACATTCTAGGCCGAGTTCCACTGGAGGTGGACGTCTCCCCGTGGTGGGAGGACACATTCTACGAACAAGGAACGCGGGCCCTGACTGACCTAATGAGTTTGGTATAACAGATCATCCGTGACACCAATTATCACATCAACCAGGCTTAGGTGGAGGTGAATCTGGCCAAAAGAACGGCGGAGATCCTGGCCAGCTCCTCTACCCGGTCCGCCCAGGACACGTACACCTGGTGGGATTGGGTGTTCCGAGGGTGCGTCATCCCTAGCGCAGTCATCTTTACCATCACCCTGGTTCAATGCTGTTATTTTCGACACCTGATACACTCTCTGCGCACCTCCACTCATGCTGCATTGGTTCTCAGCCCCCTCCAGTTTCCAGCGAGGCCGGGCTTGAGACCATAAACACCGGACCTGGACTGCTGTCAAAGTTGGGCATTTTCAGTGACCCCTGGGACAGCGTTCTGTTTGTCCCACGGGGCCAGAGAGGGGAACTGTAAGGCCCACGGGAACAGGCATAGAGTGGAATTTCCTCTCTGACTGTCGTAAAGCAATTCGCCAGGTGCAGAGTCTGATATTGTCGGGACAGAGTGGCCCGTAAGACCTTGGCATCTGGTTTTGCGACAGTTCACAGGTGACACCTCTTTTCTATGGTCAAGCAATTCTAAAATTATCCCAACATCCTGGAGGTTTCAGATGGCAAGTGGTAGGGTCGCATGGTGGAAGTGGGGCAAGTTGCTCAGGACGGTTGAGGGACAGTCACAGTGCCCTCGCCTGGTGTCGCTGGGTAACTTGTCTCCCAACCTTCATAAGGAGAGAAATTTACTCACGCACACTTTTTGTTGGGAAGTAAATCCCGATTTGGGTCGAGTGCATTGATACACTACACTATGCGGTCTTGATGCACTGTGGAGGGACATTGAGAGTTGACGGTTGGTTCATGTGAAAGATTGTGCAGTTGTTTCATGTTTTTCGGAGTTTTCATGACAATCACGAGAACAAATATTCATATTTGGTATGGTTTTTATGGTCTCTGTGCGAGTGATGCTCTGGTTTAGGTTTTAAAACCAGCAAACCTGTAGAAAATCTATTTTAATCAATTTGTAAGTAAACTGTATTTTTGGGACACTCCTCCTAGTAGCCTAAATCCATCTGTCTGATCCTGTCTGAACCAAATTCCAATCTTCCCCCTCCAAGTACATTTATGGTTTTATGACCCTTTTGTGGCGACATCCACCTGCCTGCGCTGGGTTCTTATAGGAGAGGAACAGGGCCCTCGGGGAGTCTGCAATCAGACTTCCCACACAAGACTCTTTCTGTGTGTAGACTGCTGTCAGGTATGCTCATCTTTATCTTTGATTGTTAGACTATTTTCTAAATTCTGTAACTACAAATTGACTATTTTAAGTGTATAACCTACCTGACATTAAAACTGTTAATGACTTGATTTGTGTGGTCTTGGTCAATGTTTCGTTCTTGTAACAGCCCTCTAAGTCGGTTTCCCCCAATTATGACTAGGGAACTGCCCGTTGGACTTGTTTGATCACCAAGTTTTCAGTTAAGGCGGGACCGTCAGCAGAACCAAGTTGATCCTGGGATGACCAATATTGGCCCTTTCGGAGTCCCTGAACCCTAATTGGGTTATACTCCCCATGAGGGAAATCTCACAACCGCTGTGTCGTCTGCAAACAGCTAGTTAAATTGTCGTTACGGGCGCATCCGCGGTGCGTACCGGGTGAAACTGCGTTGACCCTCGGTGTAGAACTTCAGACGAACTGAGGTCCATTCTAAATCAAGCCTAAATTCTAATTTGGAACATAACTTATTAATTAATATGGAGTCAGATTATCACGAGGATAAAACCTAGTAACTGTTACGCTTTCTTGCTGTGGTCATGGATATATTTGATGTGTTGTTCCACGCATTTGTGAATATTCTGATGCTCCCATTGGGATATTGACAGTCCGGCGACAGATCGGATATATCTCTGATGACAGCATAGCCCCGTTTACGAACGGAGAGTAACCAGAATGCTACTGATCCGTTTCAGGCCAGTTTTAAGCGAGATATGAAGCAGCGCCTTCATATCTAACCCGTGGCAACGGAACCAGTGCATTCTTAATTATAATTGTGCCCTGTTCTTACGAACAGAGGAAAATAACTAACATCTCCGGTTTTGAATCACACCAGCCAAGGGAGAACACGCGATACCTTCCCCTCCAGCTACAAACCCTCATTGGTCTAGCTGTGAGGTGTTTACACTGTGAATAGTCACATTACTCATTAATAAGGATAGAAAGTCTCCCGTATAATCCATGGTGCTTTTACACCCCAAAACACCTTACCAGTGAATCTGTCAGCCATGCCTGCTGGATTCACAGCTCAAAAGAAATCTCAGTAACACTTTACAAGAAGGCTCCATTAACGAACATTAGTTAATGCATTAACTAAATGGAGCAACGAATGAGCTAATCGATTAACAAGGCATTTGGTGACATGAACAAAACATGTATTTGCATTTTATCAAATCATGTACCGTTCCCTGCCAAATTATCACATTGAAGGTGATACGGCAGGGAAGTATGGACTGTTCCCTTTTGGTCATCGGGGATAAATGTTTTGTATACTAATAGGATATACTTAAGGAAGTACTTCCGAACATGAACAAAGTGTTCATGTTGTTCACTTGTATGAATTGCTGGGGAGTCAGCCCCCCCCCACCTCCCACCCCCACCAGGCTTCCCTCTCTTCAGCAGTTACATGATCTTCAAAAATGTGCCATTGCTTATTGTGTCTGTACAACACACCAGGGAGCAGAAAAAGAAAGAAATCTAGCTTGGCCACCAGTCCCAGAACGTTTTTTTTTTTTTTTTTTTCACAGCCCCAATTGCAAACGATAAAATTTGTGCGAGTACGGCGACGGCGTATCATTACGATGAGGGATGGCGGCGGCGGCGTGGCCCAGCCCGGGACTCCCAGAATCCTGTGAAATCCCCGTAAGTAATGCGAGTCCCACTCTCTCTCTCAACCTTTGTCCCCACTGTCCCACTTTACAGCTTTACTGATGTTTACTGCTGCGGCACGACTCCCCTCAGCTTCCCGGCTCCCAGAACACACCAGCGCCCCTGCCAATCTCCCAAAAATCCTCAATCCCCCTTCAAAAAAGCACACATCAAACGTTTTTTTCTATTTTTCTTTTTAATTACTGTGGATTTTTTTTTCATGTATAAACTGCAGCATCAACAGTTTAGGTGATGAAAAAGCAGTACTTCTGATAAAGACACGTTGCTGAGATATCTTCGGGACCCAGCAGATGCACGTCCTTATGAAGCATTTTTATTTTTGTTTTAATTTATTTCAAGCTGCATTACAGTCAGAAGGAATGCACTAAACATAATGCTTTTAAATTAAAGGGAAAAGGGTGCTGAGCTGCCAAAAAAAGTATTCTAATTGCAATAAAAGCAGAACGTAGGTTATCCATCCACAGATAAGTTTCCTCCTATAGTATAATAAATGGATCATTTGTTCCTCCTGCCTTGCATAAGTTGTACGAAAAATAACCTATTCTGGAATTAAGATAGTAGGATAATTGAGATTTATGAGTGATAACGTTTGTTGAAGCCGAGACAATGAAATAGTGTCCGAGTTGTTCAGACTGTCCCTAATTTAAAGAGCTAAGCCTCAAGTAGCCTTCATTACCAGCTCACTATAAAAGTGTCTTCAAACAGCCAATAAGAGAACATAGAATTTCCATTTTCTTATATTCATCTCTGTTCTGTTGATATCTGCTGTACTGAGATGTGTAACAGATGCATAGTTCATTTATGGGTGGCAGTGTAGAATAAAGGGTAAGGAACTGGTCTTGTAACCTAAAAGATCACAGGTTTGATTCCTGGGTAGGGCACCGTTGTACCCTTGTGCAAGGTGCTTAGCCTGCATTGTTTCAGTATACATCCAGCTGTATAAATGGATGCACAGCAATGTAAATGCTATGTATGCTGTGCAGTTGTGTAAGTCGCTCTGGATAAGAGTGTCTGCCAAATGCCTGTAATGTAATGTAATATACGGTATGCAAATTACACCAATCTCATGTTTGCCATTGCATTGCTAGTTTGTCATAATAAAATCCCTTATTTGTAGTTCTGTAAGATCACCCACTGTATTGGATGTACATTTGCTCCGCATGTCAATTAATGTTGAAAGAGTGCACTGTCTGCTCTGTTGAGATGCACTTCACCTCTCAGACGTAGATCTAGACAAAACAAATTTAGGTATTTATTCAAAAACAATACTCATGTCTCTTTCCTTATGTGAAAATAAATTTCTTAGCAGACTAGCAATTTAGTGAAATGGCACATGTAGCCAACACCATTTTCTCATCTTGAAAAATTTATAGTGTTTAATATTGATGTTTTAGTGGGAAGCCGTGGGTGGAATACAGCGATTACAAAATAGCAGAATTGTGGTGTTATTTGAAAGCAGACTCAGTCATCAAATGCAAAGGATTTACAACCAAGTACTAAATATGACAAGTTTATTTCAGATTATGTTCATTTGTCCCATTACTTTTGCTCCCCTCAAATGGGGGGGCTATACATAAAAAGGGCTGTAATTCCTACATGGATCACCATGCATGTACATACCTTCAAATTATGCCTGACTGTTTGCACTTTAACCTTATAAATCATTTGTTGTTTAAAATCCAGTGTGCATGGGTACACACTCAAAACAACAACGATTGTGTCACTGTCCCAGAACTTTTGCATTTAACTGTATGAAAGTGTATGTAGAGATTTGGAATGGCTGTCAGAAAGTAATTTTCTTTAATCTATTGATTTTCCCCAAGGTTCTTGCACTCTACATAATGAGGAATGAGATGTTGTGTATTAATGTTTCCATAATCGTATTCAAAATTTGATATTTAAAATCTGCAAAACATCAGGATAATGGCCTGTGCCAATCAGCCCCATGCTGAGGTTGAATGTCACATTGGGTGTTTGTTTTCTTATTAAAAACATAATACGGAGTTTATGTATTCAAAATAATGCAGGCTTTTAACAACACAGCTCAAGCGACATAACATTAGGCAAAGGGGGTTATAAATATGTTAATGTTGAATCTAGAACATAATACCAAAGCCTTCACTGAACCTGAGGACAAACAAAAATTGCACACTGGAGACTTCGGTTATCCACAGTGATTAAAAATGAGCGCCGAGTATTTGATTTGGAAAAGATCCGAGAAACACAACGATAATGAAAATGCAGCAGGTAGGGGGCACATGATTAGCCTAATTAAATATATGACTTGCACGTATCAATAGCTCCAGCCAATGTGCTCTTCGGGTACTGTGAATTTGCTACGTTTGATTATCTGGACTGGCGCCATAGTATTTGCAGAGCAACTGAACAATGAAAGTAATGTACTGTAAGTCAGAACTCTCTCCGTGAATGAGACGAGAAGCAATGGTTCCGTGCCTGACATTAATTTCCTTTATTTTAACAACTTTGTAGTCATTAAGTCAGAGATTTACATGTCAAAGCAGCTCTTTTGTGACCCAGAGTTAAAAGCGAGACTAACAGCGGCTCTTGCCGCAGACTTACTATTTCGAACACGTTAGGGCCAAGGAGTTTTATCAGCTACCACGAACAGGTCTGAGTTTTCAGCAATTATTTCTGCATGAGCTGACATCTGAAAAATGTAATAACATGTAATTAAGGTCCAGAACGCTATATATCGCGGGCGAAAAATCTATTTGAGGATACAAAATGGCTTCACTTTCAGCACATTGGCAGCTGCTTTGCACTTGAGTGAATTTCCTGAGGAAATTAAGCGAATCGGCGGGACCTACGGACGTCTCCCGTATACCAACAAATGTGCGCGGGACTAAAGTCGATTGGACAAACCTCCGGGGCGCACCTTTTTTACTTATTTGAATTACTTGATCCAATTTGCAGCGTGTGATCAAGGCCTTTGAGTAGTGCTGAGGGATTCCATGCCATTACCAGCTACCAGCCCATGCAGGCTCCTGCTCTTACCAGCGACGGAGGCCAAAAGCTTCACCCGCATGGCCACCACCCCAGCTGCAGCCCCGGCTCCTCAGAGTGGAATACAGTAGACAGAGCTATTTGCCCCATGGGGGGCGACAGACTGGGGCAATTCAGGCCTGTTTTCAATGATGCAGCGGATTGGGAGCAGAGGGCTGGAGGACTGGAGATTTACAGTGAGGTGAGTGAGCTAAGGCATGTAGTGTAATCAGCTGAAGTGTTTTTTATCGATATGTACACAGTAAAAACACCTTGGTGTTCACTCTGCGACGCTCAGCAGTAGGGGGTACACAGGATGGAGAGGGAGGGATCCATTTTCTGTTTATTTAAGTTATAAGGCTCATCTGAGACCTTAAATATTTTCTGAGCTAATTTCCCTTTCATTTAGCTTTGTGTCCAGTTAAAAAATGGATTTTGTAGAGTTTACCTCTACTGGACCCTACCTGTACTGGACCCTACATTCTGTGAAAAATACATAAGTATTACTAAATAGATTAAGATGGTCATTATTTTTTGTAAAAATGTGATTTTCCACTAACACATTTTTACTGGCCTCAAGGCCCTGTATTAATTCGTCTGACCACTGCAAGCAAATCAGAGGAAAACAGCTGAGTTCAGCTTTGGGCTAAACTCCCCACATACAGTTTGGACTAATTTGAGATCTGTACTCTATAATCAGAGCTGACTGTTGTCCTTCGGGGATCACAATTCAGGTTAAAATGTAGGGGTTGCTTCTTCGAATCGAGTCCTTTTGGAGTGAGGGGGAAAAAAAATCTCTTTAAAAATTTAGGTTTCCCCTGAGATTTGCCAGAAAGGACAGCCTTCTGTAATACCATTGCGGCTAAGCTGAACAAGGTGTGAAATCTGTCTTTAACAACCACAGAGACAGTTGCTATCTTAAAGATCTCATGGGAATGGAGAAAGTCAGAGAACGTAAGGTTTAATTATTAAAATGTATGACCATTATTTCTCATTTCAATGCCTTTTAGAAAAGAAAGTCACCCTTGAAAATGTAAATTACTACCGTTCATATGGGTTTTCTTGATTTATTCTTAGATTTTTTTTTTTTTTTAATTCACTGATGATTTCTTGATCTGTGTGTTTGTTGTGCGTGCGCACTGTTGGGAATTTCACTAGAGTGAACACATCATCACAGGCTGCGGAATTTGCGAGCGGCCAGATCATAACAGAGAAAACAATTCAAGGTTACTGCGCGGATATTCAAGTCTGAGAAATCGCAGACAGGGAGGGAGACTGGAGGCAGGAGGCATGACAGATAATTGCCAAACTGATGCGAGTTAATTTTCTTTAATTGCTGATGGGTTGCCCTTGTCTCTCTCCTACCTGGCTGTTTTCGTGCAGCGCTGGTGAGAAGGGGGCCTCAGGTTCTGCACTGCCGACAAAGGGCTTGATGAACCGAATTCGCAATAGTAGGTTATACCGAAGACAGAAAATTGGTAAGAATCTCCTTTGCCAGCCAGTATAGACTTCTGCAAAGAAGAAAGAAAGGAGAAGCTATTACCAAGACATAAACGCTTACAGCTCTGTGCCAAAAGGTCTGAGAGTGGACAATTTATAACGTTAGGGCGCCTGCAATGTTCTCAGGCTGAGTGGAGAATCATGAGCCGCTCAAACAGAAGGGACTCTCCTCATTTTTTTTTTTTCTTCTTTTTTCATGCCTTCGAGATAAGAGGCAAGTTTGCGGGCTCCGCTTGATTTAAAACTTAAATCTACAGCCACCTGTGTAAATTGTGTTTGCTTGGATTTACAGCCCACGGTAGCTTCCATTCGCAGGTTTTGAGCTCTTTGTCAAGAGCCTGCTAGAAGAAGGAAAAAAAAAAAACATCGCCTCAATTGGATAGAGCCAACCCCCCAATATTTGGGGAGGGAAATTGCTGAGCCCAGAAACAGCTGACAGCCGGATTAGCGAATCGCAGGAGGGTAGGCAGCCTTTTTAAATGGGAAAACTTGGACCGCATTCTAATTTTTCAAAAGTTTTAACTGAACTCAAAAAGAAAGGGGGGGGGGAGCAGAAGCAGAGGAGGAGCCAGGTGTTCCGGGGTTGCGAGCCGTGGAGAGGTGTGGCCGGCGTCTATGTCGGAGTCTGATGAGCTTTTTCGAACGGGATGAGCGTGGCGATTCCCTCGGCAGTCTGGTAGGCCAGCATTAAAAAAAGTCTTAATTTAATGCGAGCTGTTAGAAATAGTCAGTGGAGAGCAGTAAGATGGGGATTGATGTGGGAGTATTTTTGGGGAGGTTGCTGCTGAGGTAAGCTGCAGAATTCTGAATGAGCTGCAGAGGCCTGACCACGGAGGTGGGAAGGCCATGCCAGGAAATGAATTGCACTCGTCCAGACAGGAGGACTCCAGTAGGAGGTGAGGTGAGGAAGGGGCAGGTGATTCTCCTGATGTTGTAAAAAAATTTTAAAAATCAGCATGCCCAGCTGCTCTCCTCCACAGTATTCTCGGCCCTGTGCCCCCCCCCCCCCCCCCCCAAGGCTGATGGCACTGAAGAACCTGACATGGTGGTGTCGCCCAAGGCGGCAGAGGGGGCTAAGTAAGAGATAAGACATGGCAGTGGTGTTCAGCATCTACGTCCTAGCCAGGATGAACTTCAGGTGGCGATTCTCCATCCAGCTCAAGATGCAACCTGAAAGACAGCTGGAGCAATGGAAGGAAAAGCTGAGTCATCAGCATTTAACAATTATGGCAAACTATGGGCAGGCAAGCTAAGACCAAGAAATTTGGTATAGAGCAGGGGTGTCCAATCTCATACAAAAAGGGCAGATGTGGGTGTAGGTTTATGTTTTAGCCTTGCACAAAGCCACCTGATTCTATTTATCAAGGTATTGATTGAAGACCATGATTTCTTAAATAGTTAAATCAGGTGTTGTAGTGCAAGGCTAAAGCAAAAACCTGTACCCACACTGGCCCTTTTCAAATAACACTGGACACCCCTGGTATGCTGAGAGAAGACCCTGGGCTGTGTGTGTACTTGAATCTAATGTGATGCAATTTGCATATTGAATAACATTAAGTTATAACAGACAATATTATATATATATATAATTTAAACTATGGTTGGTTACTGATATGCCAAAGTCTCGTAGTGAAAAAAGTTCATTCTTACAATATTGTTTTCACAAGTGGGGCATTGGCAGGAGAAACCCTCCAGAACATTCTTCCCTAAAGAAAACAGGAGAATTTAAAACCAAAGTGTTTACTTTAGTGGTTAGTAACTATGAAAAGCCAAATAAAGCACGCCACAAGTCTTGCAGTAGTGCTCCACTAGCAACGGCAGCAACTCTTTCAAAGAAAGTGCTTTTTGTCTGCAGTAGTACCTAGTCTAATTTCCAGCTTGACGTAGGAACCTCAGAGTGAGGTTTATCTGCTTTTACGGTGTGTTCCAAATTGCCGATTTCCATTTGAGTCACCTGTTGCAGAAAAGCTGGCGATTCAAAGGTAACTGCGTTTCCGTGGCTCCCAATTAATTTGTTTGTCGGGGCTGCTTAGCTGGGGCGGTCACTGCAAACATACGGATGAATTGTCCAGTCCAATGCAATTAACCCCAGGGGAGTAAAGAAAAAAAAAATCTGTACTTTTCATGTTGTGTGTTTGATTTTTTTTTTTTTTTTTTTTTGGCAAACAAACACCTTTGGATTTCTTATCCTGTACTGCAAGTACTACCACTTACAGCACTGGGGAGTGGACCTTGAGCTGCTAATGAGGTACTCTCAGAAAGGGCTTCAGTTCACATTGCCAGTAAAGTTTGCAAAATTCTCGTTTGTAGAGTGAGGGCCACTCGATTTATTAGGCAATGACACAGCACAGAAAAATCAGCATAGTGGCATCAATGAGGAGACTACCATCGACCAAGGGAACTGTGTGGGTGTGTGCGCTGTGTGTGTGCATGCTTGTGTGTGCCTGCAATGGGGGAAAAAAAGCAATTATGCACTCAATTTGAAGAAACTCATTTTACCTCTCACAATTAGCAGCACACACATCACAGAATTCAGAACGCATTCTTCTACTCTGTGTCACAAGCCCATGTGTTTCTGGGGATAGTTAGAAGAAAAAAAACAACTGCAAATCATGAAAACAAAACTCAGAATGACAGAAGCATCAAAAGCACCGTGATAGGAAAACCACTTAATACAAAAACATCTTTAAAATAATATAAAAGCAACCATGCATAAAAAGTATGAAATAACTACATTTGATTACAAGACTGACAGATCAGTTGTTTCATGTGATGTAGAGTTCTCAACAACCAAGCCTTATGAAATAGGTTCTAACTGTAAAACCTCTCAGTACAGAAGTTAAGTGTTTGAAACATTTTGGCAGCAAAAAAAAAAGTAAAAATCTACGGAAGCCCTAGGAGGCCATGCAATATTATTATTTTGGGTTCCGTTGTCTCGAGATCACAAGATAACAAAAGTTGTTTTCTCTTGATCACAACTTATTTATCTTGTGATCACATTGCCTCTACGGACTTCCGTAAATTTGGAAGTTGTCAATTATTGATAAACATAATGCAATTTCTGCATGAGTCAATCCGTGGTCAAAGTAAAATTTAATGTGGTCATCCATCTCAAGTAGCCAAGTAGCTACCAGTCAGTCCACAATGTACGGAAGTCCGTGGAAGCAATGTGATCACAAGATAAATAAGTCGTGATCACGAGAAAACAACTACTGTTGTTATCTCGTGATCACGAGATAAATAAATCGTGATCTCGAGATAATGGAACCCAAAATAATAATATTGCATGGCCTCTTAGGGCTTCTGTACAAATCTTTGTACTTGCACTTTTTGTACGTCACTTTGGATAAAAGTGCCAAATAAATGTAATGTAATGCAATGTAAAATCTCTGTTGCTTCTTCGTTTAACGTTACTGATGTTTCTGCCCCACGAGCCACAGAAGTGTCATCACTGAAGCACATCCCCCCCCCCCACCCCCCAGGTCTTGAGCTTTGTGCTCTTGATTGCACCGTGAGCCCGGCACGGCGTGAGCACTGGGGAACGTTCCGCCGAAACATGGCCTGCGGTCCTCAAAGAATTATGGGGCTCATTGCCGGCGCAGTTGTAAAAAAGAGGAAATTGAGGCGCAAGGTTACCTGTTCCACGCTGAGCCGGAGAAAGCAGACCAAATGTGTTTGCCATTTGTTTTTGGCAATTCCACGAGGGAGAGATGAATGATATAAATGTCAGTGTCGGGAGGGCAGCGGTAAACATGACAAGCTGCCGCTATCTGTTGCTATTGTCCTGATAAACACATTTTTGCCAGACAACAGGGGGTGTCATGTCTCCCTGTGACTGTGCATGGCAAATCGTACATTGCATTCTATAAATATGCATTCTGTTAAATACAATGTCAAGCCATTTTTTATCATTGATGATTTGTTTCCCAAGCATCGTTGGCCTGCTCACAATAAAATCAAATAAAAAAAATACAAATAAATAAATAAACACATACACACACACACACACACACACATTTAATTAAATCAATGTGTGTGCATTATCACTGCTTTGCTGACAATATCCAAACTGACAAATATTTCCTTTTCCTAAAATAAAGATCTCAGATTGTAATTCTTCCCTCCAGGTAGGCACACAGCACCTTCATTCAAACATCCTGTTTTAATTTATATTCTGCCTGTGTCCATCTGTCATATGTCAGTGCAATAGTAATTCTCCAGCCCAGTAACAGCGCTCCATTTTACGCGTATCGATTTTGTCCCCTCATTACATCAGGAAGATAAATTATTTGATACCAACCATCACACAGCGGGGCGCGCAGGGGTCCAAGGTATTTTAACAGACGCCACACCTTTATCTCCCTTACCCTCAGGCTTTGTCAATGGAGTGCCAACAGTTTGTAGTCCTAAACCCCGGAAGTGAGTTAGCAATTTTGAGCCGTGGGTTCCTTCGGCAGATTTCCAATGCTTTTTTTTTTTTTCTCCCCCATGGGGATTTCGATTTCTGCAGAAAATAAGGTCTGTGGTTAACATAAGCTTAAGAATGTTTCATTCTAAATTACAGTCATTAATATCTCAACCGTGAATTTTCGACGCTGTTGTTAGCTTTGAAAAGGTGAGTTGCCGACCATGTCCAGGTACTATTGCTGCCTAAGAAAACATGCCTTCTGCAAATTCATTTCACTCCATACCATCATGAGATAAAATTGAGTAGAAGTGCAAAATAATTGCAGCCCATTTTGCTCTGCGGCTGAGGCTGTTCAAAATACTGCCTCATTCAAGGCTGTCATTTTCAACAATGATCCTGAAATGCTGGGTCAAAAGAAAAGGTAGCAAGGTAGCTACTGAGTCTATTTGTCCTTTGTGGAGAACAATGTGACAGCATGACTAAATTCCTAAAGTTTTTTTTCTGACATGTTAAACAAATATCAATCCTACTTCAAAAATATGCAAAAGAAACCATGTTGACTGGGGGCGGTGTCGTATGAAATAGGCAAATATTAATTTTCAGAATATTCTGACCACGCAGGCATTCGTTTATTCCAAAGAAATGACTCATTCAGTCCAAGTATGATGAGGATGAAAAAATTCAAACCAGGACAGAACTTCTGGTCTGCATAATGTTGTAGTTTGTGCAGACAGAAAATGCAGTGGCTTGTATCTCTCATTGTCTTCTCCTGCCCTGATGAAGTATTTTTAGTACACAGCCAGACAATGCCTTAAAGGGGCAGAGCAATTAAACACCCACGCCATTAAAGGGCCACTATTATTTTTTTATATGCAGTTCAGTGCTGTAAAATTCCATAAATGTAATTTAACTATTCATGGTAAACAAAATGAAACACAAAAAAAAAAAAACAATTTCAGAAAAACATATGTCAGGTTCTTTTGAAAGCAGGTTTTTTGTGTGATTAAATGATTAAATGGGCAATGCATTAAATCACAATTGCTAAAAGTAATTGCTGCATTCTGTTCACTCATTTTAACATGATCTCATTTAAAGAGGCCATTCAGTAAAAGAATCTTCAGTTCCCTGTTGAATAAAAATGCACAGAAACATGGCACAGTTATCCCAAGAGTTTGTGGTTTCCAAAGCACCCTATAGATTCCTATAAACTCTTAATTAGTCTGTGCGTCTGCAGCGTACCGGATTTGTTGCCACCCGGATCCATAGCTGCTTTTGCTTCCGCGGCTTTGCAGTTGCAGAAAAATTCGCTTTTCCTCACTTTAATTGGGAACATAACCTTTTTATTTTCCCAAATACCACGGCATGCCGCTTCAGTTGACAAATGTCAGAGAATGACAGGGTTAAGCTGCAATCCGTTTGCTTCGGTGACAAAATAGCACAACGTGTGAGTTCTGGTGACTGTTTACCAGCAATTACCAACAATTATTCTCCTGGCTGAAACAGGTGCTTTAGCAGCTATGAATCCCGCCAGAGACAAGCGCCTGAGCTAAATGTCACATATGTCAATAATATTTTGACATAAATAAGTTTAAGTTTTGATTGGCCCATAGCTGCCTCTGACAGAGTCAATCTATTGTTCCGCTCTGTGCAATGTGCCTCATCCATTTTTATGAGTAAAGAACACTTCACTTATTAGAAAAATATTTTAAAAATAGTTTGAACTGTATCAAATGAACTCTAATTTTTACTAACATTTTGTTGTGTTTTATTAGTAACATACTGAGATTAATGAAAAATTGCCAGAAAGTTGGGCTGTACTGTACGTCTCCACTGCTGAAGGAGGAGAGCATTAGTCAGAGCCTCCTGGAAATAATTGTAGAGGTCTTGTTAATAAACATTGATTGCTCACAAACTGTTTGCCGACTTCTACTAAGTACATGTTTGATGGAAACACTGCCTTGTGTACTGTCTCATATCTTACACTGACAAGATGAATCAAAACCCACTCATTGGGAAACTAGGTCCAACAATCACAGATGTTTGTTTGCTACGAGTTCTGGTGTCCTGGGTGCTCCCTTTGAGAGACACAAAAACAAAAAAATTTATCCTTCATCTAAAATCTTTAAGATGATGAATTGGAAAGTTAAATTCTGTTTCATTCTTGACTTATTCGGTATCCCATCCCCCCCCCCACCTGCTGTTGCGTTGTACCTTTTCAATCTGTCTGTGGTTATTAGTAAGTCGTTTTCATGTTTCTGTCCTTAAAATACCTTTCTGACAAGCTGCTTTCGACATATTGTTGTCTGTCGCTCGTTTTGCTTGTGCCTGTTACTTCGGTTGTCAGGCTTGATAGTGAAGATGTTGAGATTTTCATAATACACTAATTAATTTGTCTACCTCACATGGCAATGTGTCCCATGAGTCCGGAAGCGCTCATTCCTTCCGTAGCTATGCAACGTTTGCTCGGCCAAGTCTTTGCACTGAAACAGTGAATTCATATCGCAAACATTTCCCAAACGACTTGCATGCTTTCGGCAAAATTAACTTTTTTATCTAGAAAAACAAAGGTTACCACAAAATTGACTTCTAAAAATCTTAAATGATGAAAAGTTACCATGTGTCCTACCGCGCGTATGTATGTATAGCAATTGTGTGTGTGTGTGTGCGTGTGTGTGTGCGCGTGTGTGTGTGTGTGTGTGTGTGTGTGTGTGTGTGTGTGTGTGTTTTTATTTTCCATGGATCACTCGAATTCTCTTTAAAAGAGAAGCTGGAATTCAGCTGAAAAATGCTCAGTGGCCCACATGAACAAATTGTATACAAGGATGCTTGCATCATCTTTTCTGTCTCGAAAAATGCACCTGCACCCGTGCAATCATTAATCTATCCAAAAAGAGGAATGCAACTGGTTCTGTCAGCAATTATGGTCATGAACATTGCACTAATGAGGAGTGCACTACAGCGTCTGCCTCCCATCCACACTTTGTTATTTTCCTCTTTTTCCACTACACCAGTCGATTGCAATCCCCCAACCCCCATTACTTTGGTTGCAGTGCCCATTAAAGATGGCAACAGGCACTCCTGCAGCAAGAGACGCAAGGTTCTGCAGTCTGCAGGTTTCGGTTTTCACCCTAAAAAATCAACAAGCAATTTTGGTCCAGGAGATGGTGTGTTAACCATTTAATCAACTGCTGTTCCTGTTCAAGTGCTGAGCAACAGTGGACACCAGCAGATCCTGTGGATGTCCAGGGAGAAGATTGAGGATCTCTGCCATAATGTCATACTGAACCCATCTAGACCTCCCATCCCTCGAACAGAGGGGACATCATACACACTGTGGGGATAGATGGGCCATGCCTCTTGATTCTTAGATCCCTCTTCCCAGAGTTGTACATGCAATCACTCTTGTACACTGAAAGTGTTATCATGCATTCCTAAATGTTTTCTTTTTCAGCTTGTCCAGGGAAGTCCACCTTGGAAAGCAAAGCTTATAAGGAAGTACAATGTACTCAGCCATGCTTCATGATTTGGCTGAAATTTGGTCAAATTATATGAATCCTCCAATTATATCTCGGCATCACTGAATTTTTTTACATGCCATGCGATAATTCAAGTGTGAGGAACAGCATAGTGGCTTGTTTTATTGACTGATTGAGCTTCCTGAACATAATTTTGTGGCCTGAAGTACAATATAAAACACAATTTTAATACATTAGATATTAAGTTGTGGCTTGTCAGTTTTCAAGAATTGAAAAACTGTTTTATGGCATCTCATTTATTTACAGCAGTCCACATGTGAGTGGCATTTGCTGCTGGAGAAAAACTTGATGGATTTGCACCATCCTGTTCCAATTCAAATGTGATTGATAATAAGAGCATTCATCTAGTCCCAGCTGTTAATGTTTAAGGAAGATGCTGTATCCCCATACTGTATCCCCATACCCAAAAGAAGGGAATACATAATGCATATACAATTCCTTTCCTTCGCCTCAACCCAGGGCACTGCATGTTTGTACGTAGTGAACCAAGACCCTGTAGAATTCAATTTCAAACAGCCATAAAGTTTTATCTGATACGTGGTTACACTGACAGCCGGGGAGGTGGTCAGAAAACGTAATGAAGCCATCCAGACACTACCAGAGTCTGAACATCTCTAGGCATCTAAGGCAAATCGCTATTTTTATTTTTTAATTTTCACAATTTTTCCCCACATACACAGTGCATGTATCTTTCAGTGATTTGAAAGATACATGCAATCAAAACTGTCTGCACAGATCAAATCTATTTGCAAGGTTTAGGGGGGGGGGGGGGAATTAACATATTAAAACAAGGGGTTTGAAGCTTCTTTTCGGCTCACATTACAAGATGGAAGTTTAAAAAAAAATGCTCACCCTCTACTTGTCCTTTTTGTAGAAAGCTGTTGATAACACACTATTTCCCAACCTGTACCGATTTTTCCTCTACAATTCTTCAGGCAGCAGTGACAGCCCAATTTCCATTAAATATAAACTGGCAATTTAATGCAGGCTATAAAAATCAATGGGGCACAGACAGGCATTGTGATGACTTTAATTATCTTGCCTCTTAAACAGCTGCTCTGTGTGTATTTTCCTTCTCTCTTTATGTAACATTTCTCATATTTTTTTTTTTTTGAGGTTAAGAACACATGATTGCTTTCCCCTACAAAACAAATGACCAAATATTTTATTTATATGTTCTTTACAATATCGATAATAGTAATACAGGAATACACGTGTGTGTGTGGTTTGTTTACTTTTTTGTGAAGCATTGCCAGGTTTAAAGGCTACACAAACAAGAAACGTGTTATTACAAGGAAGGCAAACTTGAAGCATACAGAAAAATCTTATATTTTTTATCTGTATATAGGGTATAATGCAAATTGCATGCTCTCCTCTGTTGAAGGGTCTTAAAATGAATTATAAGATGTTGGACTTAAAATTCCTTTTGTCCCCATTTTAGTGGTACTCAGATGTTAACTTTTCATGGTCTAAGCCTTTTGAGACTACTCAAATCTGTTCAAGGCACACAGATACTATAAGCCTTCAGTCTGAAAGACTCAGGCTCCTCCTCTTCTTTGAGCAGAAAGCATCGGAGGAAGCCATCATACCTGTTAGTTAGATAAGATCTCAATGTTTAAAGTTATCTGGAAATACAGGTCTGCTTACACAGCGATAACATTTAATCAAATCTGAGAGGTTGAAGCACAGAATATAAAGTTAAAAATAAAAGGGACAAAAGAGCAGATGCTCATATATTGCCCTTTATTTTTAATACTACGAATGAATCATTTCTATATGACTTGGATTTTTAAAGCTCAACTTTTAATATATGTTGATCATTTCGTTAAACAGTTTTTATTAATATTGTTCAAATTTTCATTTGGTGTGGAAAATACTGTTAAAATTTAAAAAATGTTAAGCAGTGTTCAAGGGTTTTGAAACCATCAAGGATACATTTTTTCAAGATGTTCTCAATGTCTGGTTTTGGGTCCGACTTAATGAATCCAATAAGATTCACTCTACTTTGAATACAACCCAAAATTAACCAAATACTGCTATATAGATACTGACCATAATACTGACCAAAATATACTGCCTAAGTATACCCAAGTAAACACTCCCAAAACTGCTAATACTTTCAAATATAAGTTTATTAGACCTTCACACTTCACCATACTTTTAAACTATTTTGAGTATTTGGCAAATTTTGTGAATGGATGGAAGTAAGGGAAAGGTAATTCCTTATGGCTATAGCACATGGCCCAGTTTTAATATCATATCTAGCCAAGGTAGATGGTGTTTTTTTAATTTGGTAGCTTGTACTGAACAAATGTCCAACAGTGATAAGCTGGATTTATAATTAATTACAAATGCAAAGAAATAATACTTTTAAATCCCATTTTGTCATTTAGTAGTCTCACAGCCTACCAGTCTATCAGCTAAATTAAAAACCATCCTATTTTTCTTGAACTAATTAGTGCCCCACGTCAGAAATGAGCTTGCGTTCTTCTGATATTGTAGAATTAACTCCCTGACCTCACATGCATATGCACACGTGCACACGTGCACACACACACACACACACACACACACACACACGTAGCCAAAGGCGTCCCTAGACTATTGGGGGTCTATTAGGCAAAAAATTATTTTGGGGCCCCTCCAAAAACATTGGGCACCTTCTGACTCTTCTGCTGCCAATGGAAGGTGTGAAGGTGGGACCCTGGATGAGAAGGTGGGGCCCTGGAAGAGAAGGTGGGACCCTGGAAGAGAAGGCGGGGCTCTGGATGAGAAGGCGGGGCCCTGGATGAGAGGGTGGGGCCCTGGACGAGAAGGCGGGGCCCTGGAGGAGAAGGCAGGACCGTAGGCGGAGTGCCTGATCTGCCTAGTGAGACTGACAACTGCATGCAGCTAGCCTAATTTTCACAGGTGTGTAATCACTTGACTGTCAGTCTACTTCTATTCTCTGCAGTACACATTATGTGGAATGAAAATATGCTAACAGAGGCTCATTCACTGGACAACAAAATTTTAAAAAACATTCTCAAAATATCAACCACCAACATGAATGAATCATAGCTGCTGATTTTATAATGTGGTTCTCGACAGAGAGATACGCAAAAGCCCAAAAGAAAATATCGTGGCCGTCACGTTTACCTGAAGATTTTCAAGGTCCCGTTTCACTGCCACAATGGAATCCTAAATTACATTATTTCCAAACCATTCAAGCCTCAGTAGATTTCTACGCGTCGCTGTTAAATGCGATGAAAGGTTGCCACCAACATGAAAAAAATCACAATTTCCCGGACTTGATCAATCCTCAGACAGTCTTTTAAAAGAGAAGAAAGGTGGTGTAACCAGGTTTCCACTATGAATGGCAGGCACCGCAGACTGCTGACAAGTGTGAATAAAAAAAATCCAGTGCTTCATGTACTTTCTACATTGTCCTGCTTACACCTCTACACCCAAATCCAATTTAATCTACAGAGTAACATCTTTAGCTGGCAGGCTTGGCATCTGAAAAGAATCCTGAACGTGTTAGCATTGCCCAGTGTCTGTTGTGGACAGAGCGGGCACTTCCTTAAAATCCGTACACCTGTTTATTTTCTTGATATTTCAGTTATGAAGAGGTATGCAGTGAAACAGCACGGAGCCAGTTCACTTGGTTGTTGAACCTGTGTGTATCTGTAGCATTTAACTCATTGCTCAGTCCATAATCAATTCAAACTGATCCCACCCAAACCAACCTAACGCCATTCCCCACCAATGTCTCTGTGTCTGTTTGCTGGTTGCTGTGAAATTTGAGTTGTATGAAATTCAAATTATTTACAAAAAATAGGCATCTCAGATAGAGAGAGAGAAACATACAGACAGACAGACAGACAGACAGAGAGAGACAGGGAGAGACAGGGAAAGACATGAATCTTTTCAGCCTATAGGACACTGTGTGGGCATCCCTTTTATTGTATTCACAGTCTCTCCTTTGCCCCTTGGTCTCTGGGTGGTGCCACAGCTTGGGCCCTTTCACACTGTATGAAAAGACGCCATATTCGCCATCGCCGCATTATCTGAAACACCGTCACGCGCCTGTAACCGCTGTCTACCCTCATCCCCACTGGCACCCTGCTGTAGCCGTTTATGCTAACGCAGGGGCCATTTTTCATCACCTGTACGTGAGCCGCCAGGTTTATCACCGCTGTTCATCACTGCATGGGTGTTGGCATTGAAAGAGCGTGCCGCAAAATCCCAGACCACTCTACCAATCACAGAGCTCAAAAAAATGCTTGGCAAACAATACATTCCTATTTTGTGAATTTTCTTTTTTTTTCTTCTTTTTTAAATAGATTTTTTAAAATACAAAGAAATGGCTCTTGGCCATAGCTTTAACGACAGGATGGCCGACTACTTGGCTAGAAATCACTGGTATTTTATTACATCAGGGTCATAAAGATGTACCAAAGTTAATTAACCTACAATGGCTGTCCATTACATTCCTTTCAGATGTGAACACTGCACCTGTGTTTCCAAACACTTTCAGGGCTAAGCCTAAGCCAGAAAGATCATTCACATAAAAAAGATATCAAGTCAGTGGCTTTTACACACCAAACATGCTCACACAGACGGATAAATTCTGTCCACAGCTAAAATTAACGTCTCTTAACAAACAGGAGGACAAAAAACATTGGACTGAGGAAAATGTGTCTCTCCCTGCTCAGTGTCCCTACACTTTGAAGAGAAAATCAGTCCGTTCCCATGGAGAAAGACTGTTCAGCGGGAGTGACATGTATGGGAAGGTTTTTTTTTCCCCCTCATCCTTTCACAATCCCTCACACAAACATGCACTTCCATGGTCATTTCCATTGCATTTTATTTTTATTTTTACTCGCGTATAACACAGGTTTCTATTTGCCATGTCTGCTTTTAAGAAGGATGTTATTAATTGCATTCTGACAGCATAATTACTTACACATTTAACAGCAGTTTGACAGGGACCAGATTCACTTAAATTAACACTATATTTGTGAAAATGGTTATAGAAAAATAAATACTTCTTCTTGACCTCTCAGCTGCCTTCGACACCGTTGACCATCCTACACTTCTGTCTTCCCTGACAGAATTGGGAATTTGCGGACCAGCCCTCAACTGGATTGCGTCCTATCTCTCCGGCCGCTCCTTCCAGGTTGCCTGGGCCGGTGCAGTATCAGCCCCTCGTCCCCTCACAACTGGGGTCCCTCAGGGCTCTGTCCTTGGTCCCCTCCTCTTTTCTCTGTATACTAGGTCCCTTGGCCCTGTTATTGCCGCCCATGGCATGTCATATCATCTCTATGCAGATGATATTCAACTTTTCTACTCTTTCTCTCCCACAGACACTCAGGTCTCCGATCGCATATCCGCCTGCCTGAGTGACATCCAGAGCTGGATGACCAAACACCAGCTCAAGCTCAACACAAGCAAAACGGAACTTCTCCATATTCCTTCTCTTACCTCTCCCACTTCTCATCTGCCCATTTCTTTAGGAGTCACTCCCCTACACCCTTCGCAGAGTGCCCGAAATCTTGGAGTTGTGCTGGACAACAGGCTGGCACTCTCTGAGAATATCGCGGCAACCACCCGGTCGTGCAGGTTCATCCTGTACAATATCCGCAGAATAAGACCACTCCTCACCAATTATTCCACACAGCTCCTGGTCCAGGCCATGATACTGTCACGTCTGGACTACTGCAACTCCCTCCTGGCTGGCCTCCCAGCATCAGCCACCAGACCCCTTCAGCTCATCCAGAATGCAGCAGCACGTCTGGTTTACAACCTCCCTCGTGACTCCCACGTCACTCCCCTCCTCATCTCCCTCCACTGGCTACCAGTGCAAGCTCGCATCCGGTTTAAGACACTGGTGCTTGCTTTCCAAGCAGTCAAGGGGTCAGCTCCTGGTTATCTGCAGAAGATGATCAGACCCTACAAGCCGGCCAGATCGCTCCGATCGGCTACTACAGGGCGGCTGATTCCTCCCCCTACACGAGCAGCAACAAGGTCTCGACTCTTTGCAGTTCTGGCCCCACGATGGTGGAACGATCTTCCAGTGGAGGTCAGAACAGCAGAGTGTCTGAGCACCTTCAAACGGAAACTCAAGACGCACCTCTTCTCTGTATACCTCTCTCCTCTTCCCTAAACCCTCTCCCATAACTATTAAAAAAAAAAAAAAAAAAAAAAAAAAAATTTTTTGGTTCAGACTATCTTGTTTCTCCTTACTGTATGCTACTATAGTAAAGGCTTTTTATCTACATTTTATTCAATGGACTTAAGTGGACTTGATCCTGAGTTTGGTTACACTGTTGTAAGTCGCTCTGGATAAGAGCGTCAGCTAAATGCCTATAATGTAATGTAATGTAATGTAATGTACTTACCTATAAATATGCATGAATATAGCATTTGCAAGTTTCTAATCATCTACAATCTGCATACTGGTATTTTGTTTTTAACACTCATTTACAGTTATTATTTGGCTCTGTGTACTGTCAGTTAGTTTCACAACTCATCAGCTAGTAAAGTTGGTTCAAATTATAATATCATTGCTAATTTAATTTCCGTTAAATAAAAATTGGAAATGTAAAAACCAGAAAGAAAAGTGTAAAGATGTACCATTGGACTTGCTGACTGAATAGGGAATATAGTTTATAGTTGCCTCATAGTAAATTTAGAGCGGCTGTTGACAGTTGCTCTGAAGTGATTCAGCCAAATTCCGTTATCATTTAGAAGGATGATGGCCCGCTGCATTTGAGGGAGCCAAAAAATTTCTTACTTTGTTTTGCCAAGACATAACCCAGACTATTATTGTTATGAATGTGTACAGAAAAGGGACACACAGGGAAAGGGTGAATCGAACAATCAGTGAAACGTCTGGGTAAAAATGATAATGGTTTAGGGGCAAAGAGTGCAATCAGGGGCAGCCTTTATGCTGTGAACACTCCATCTATGTGAGACTTTCCCAAGGCATTCACATATTTTCATTTACAGTGAGAAACAACCATGGTCAACTGTTCACTCTGGGAGGGGGGGGGGGGAGTTCCCCTTTCAACTTCCTGACCATGCCACACTGAGTTTGAGAAAGCAGGTAAGAATCCAGTATTCATGGTGAATAACTTGAAATGTTGATACTCAGAGAAGCACTCAAAGAAATAGCAGGGGCAAACAGTCAAATTGACTCTGACCAAAATTGATTCCCCCCAGTGGGGAATACCCAGAACATTGTACAGCCAGGTGCAGGAATGCCGCCCTTCTGTCTCCCAGCAGTCACAACAAGCCAACCCCCCAACGCTGCTTACATCACATCAAATGCGCTCAGCACGTTTTCTCAATCGGCATGTTTAATTGCTGACTGCAAACACATGCAAAGAAGAGCTGAGCACATGGAGATATGACTAAGGGGCTGTAACCAATCGCCCTTTTCCGCCCATGAGCATTCGTAACACGGTAGCACTGTTTGCTGTCAGATTCTGTCCCGCTACCAGATGGTCCTCTAATCTGAACTTGATCATCTGGTATCTGAATATCTGCCCGGCCTGTGTGTGTTTACCCAACACACTGATCCTCAGCAGTGCGGCCATCGCCTGGCTTAACCTGGCTCCCCCTGTCTACGTCTCAGTGACCTAAATCTTGACTGCCAGGCATTAATAGCGCAGACTTTATCCCCCGTTATTTCCAGCTTGTCAGTTTCCGGTTTGTTTTTGTTTTTTTAACTCTCAGGAGCACAGTACTCGGGTTTACTGCCCCGTAGTCAGCAATAAACGGTTATCAACAACCCAAGGTCGGTTTTCAGACACAGGGAGTTTCCGATGACCGTTTGAACTTCAGCAACAAGCCTTGTTTTCTGTGCATGCGCTGTGCATTCCAACCTGCCTGTCTCATTCATTCAACCCAGAGGAAACATCTTTTGCTCAGGATAGTCTTTTCTGTAACTCTTGAGAAAGTAGTAAGATCTCAATTGTACATCTTTTTGAGATCACTTCAATCTGAATTGTTGCTCCTAAAACCCCCTTAGGAGAAAAAATGAGATAATGATAGAATGAATTTGAGACTTCAGTAAGACGAATGGATATTGAATTGAGATGCAGTTGTTTCTCATGAGGTCACTATGAGAAAACCGAGACATATTTGAGAAGAATCATGAGATCCTAGGAGTCATAGCTGAGTTTTCTTTGAGCTCTTTCTCTGATCTCATGGTTCCATGTTCAGACCTAAATTAGACTTATTTAAGATCATTTAGAGATCTCTTGTTTTGATCAGAGTAAGACATAAATGAGATTATATGTGGTTGTTTCTCCTGAGTTGAATTTGAGAAGTAGGAGAAAAAGCCTTTGGTCTCACCTTAGTATTAAAAATAGCTCATTTGTGTCTAGGAGAAATGAAAGAAACAACTATGAGACCTCTTCTTGGATTTTGCTTTCCATACTTTAATTTCAGTCACATGGTTTTTTTTAGTCATTCAAGTTCAGCAATTGCTGAAATGAACTTGCCAAACTGTTTGTGAAACAAAATGACACTTTGTATTTGTATTTCTTCATATATTAAAGTAGAGGGAAAAAACTGATTGAATCTCAAAACAATTATTGTGTTCAAGTGTTGCCTCCAGCAGTACAAAACAAAACTTAAAGATGGTGGCAATGGTCTGGATTCAAAATACAAACTGTTTCACAGTCTGGCTCCCAACTGCTCACAGGGTAGGATTGAGAGCCACTTTTGTAGGACGGTGGTTGTTTTCTAATTGCTTTTCGGAATGTACCCCTGACCCAGATCACCGAGATGGCCATGATGTCAGATCAGCTTGAACAGGTTGCAGAGACAGTTATTTTAAAACTCATTATTGCCAACAGATGCAAACAAATCTGGTGAACGCCAGAGTTGGTGCAACTGATCTGAGCTATGTACCAAGCTGCTGCTAGATAGATATGCTGTTCTGATATGAATTATGACTGACAGGATCCTCCCAGGGAGAAGGGGGGGGGGGGGGGGGGGGGGTGATGTGATGCTACAGCCAATATTCACATGTCAAAGAGATTTCTTTTTTTAACTTAAAAAGTAATCCATTATTGATTTCTTATTACACATTATACTACATGTGAAAAAAAAGTTGCTGCAATAGACAAAGCAAGCCTGAGTGAACGTAATCCACAGAACTATTCAGTCGGTATGTCACACCACCGCAATCTCATGCCACCAACTTCACGCAGAACGTTAGATTTGGTAAACCACTTTGTTATGATGGGGCAGTCAACAGTATGCGGAGACTATAAATTATTTTAATTAAGGGAGCGTCGCAGGTAAATGATCATAAAACTCAGAGCAGGAACAATCTCATGAAATTTTCATCATCTCCATTTGTCGGAGGAAGAGTCCACGTGTTGATAATGGAGGCATCTGTCATCCTGACGTTAAACAGCACATCCACCGGCCGCTTGACTATGCTTGAGGTGGGGGGGTTTCTTTCCCCTTAGAATTATGCTATGGGCTCAAAAACAAAGGTAAGCATAACACATGGCAGCGACAAGCACTAAAGGGGAACAGGGATGCATACATTAGAAGAAGAAGTGGTGCCCAGAATCACTTTTTCCACAGTCAGCTGTGCGGGATAAACCATTCCCAGATGAGTCACAAATGTTTCAAAAATGTAATATATTTATATAAGTTCAGTTAGGTACTCCCCCACCCATTATGCCTGTCAATGAGGATTTTCCCCCATATTCAGTGTTTTAATATGGTTTTCCTTTGTCTTTTTTGTAAGACGAGTAACTTCATATAGCCTACACCCGCCCCCCCCCCCCCCCACCCCCAACCCCGCAGATAAAGTAGAACCTCAGAAATATAAACTTGTAGCTGACCGGTCAACCAAACACGGAATGAACCCAGAAGAAGCATATGAAATTTGAGCCTTTTCAAGACTGTTTATCTTTGATTCTAAAGGACAGCATCAACAAAAAGTAAGTCTTCCAGCAACTAAATATACCTCCCCCTTCATAACAGTGTCGGGGTGTATCTCAAATCAGCTAGTTGTTGAAAGGAGCAAAGTTCCAAGGAACTGGCTTGAAATAAAAACGCCAACCACTTTTGTACAATAATGCATAAGTTTTAATGCATTGTTTGACGCATTGATGGATGAGTTCATTCATACACAGCGCTGAAAGCAGTGGCAGTTGTGCTAGGCTGTCAGAAGACCTATGCTCTTTGATAGCTGGCTTCCCAGCGTCCTACAGAAAGCCTTTTATAATGCAATGTCCATCATGAGGGTACAGGCCTAGAACTCGGCTCTGTTATGGTTTGGTTCAGACACAGAAGAAAGGCAAGAAGCAGAGAAGGAACCTCTAGCAACTCACATAACATGGCTGTCTATGCTGGCATCCTATATCTGATAAATGAGGGGTGATTTGTTTACTGGGAACAGGAAGTCCGTCCCAGAACCAGAGCCTGTGGACAGTTCCAACATCACACACAGACACACACGCATAAACCCTTGTTACAGCAACCCTAAATTTGCCGAAGTTAACTTTTTAAGGATCACAGAATTCTTCTAAATGATGGTCATAGTCTGTGTTAACCAAAGCGGTTAAAACTTGACTGCGAAGTGAATTAATTGGTCTCCGCCGGCATATTCAGTTAAATGTTGTATTTCAAGCCAAGACTCACATAGTGGAACGACGAAGTGGCCAAGAAGACCAAAAAGCTTTTATTTCAAGTCAAGGATGCAGTGGCAGAGAAGCACAGACTAGGAAACCGCTCCAAGAATATTGGAAAAACAATGAGTATCCCTCATAGTACAGCAGAGATTATTTGCAAGAGCGAGGTGCTTCATATTATCCAGTTTCTAACCTGATCTGGTCGCCCTTTGATTGAGATGGGTTAGTATTCATATGTCAACAATATCTCAGTCACTGCACAAAGCTGGCCACTATGGGGGAAAAAATTCAAAATTCAAAAAGATTTCATTCCCATGTGCTACATGGCCAAACATATGTGGACACCTGACATCCAACATCTCACCCAAAATTATGGGCATTAATATGGAGTTGGTCCTCCCTGTTCTGCTAAACCCATCTCCACTCTTCTGGGAAGGCTTTTGTACTAGATGTTGGAGGATTGCTGCAGGGATTTGCTTCCATTCAGCCAGAAGAGTATTTGTGAGGCCGGGCACTGTTTGGGCAATTAGGCCTGGCCCACAGTTTGCTTTCCAATTGATCCCAAAGGTGTTGGATGGGTTGAGGCCAGAGCTGTGTAGGCCAGTCAAGTCCTTCCACACCATTGTCCTTTAGACTGCTTGCCAGCTATCTATTCGTTTCTATGTAACAAATGCTTGCAATTTCAACCAAAATGAAGCAGTTTTCTATTCCATCAGTATTTTGCATAACACTTTCTTCACAAACTCAGTTTGGCAAGTTAGTCTTAGTGATTGCTGAACTCACAAAAAGTAAATAACTTTTGTTAGCCAAAAGTTAGGACAAAAATGGATTGAATCACAGTTATTGGCTCATTTCTGGAAGGCTTTTCAGAATTCAGAACTCCAATTTTTTTTAATTTGTATTCATTTTTTCAATGGTATCAAGTTTGAATGAAGACTTTTGGCTGACTCTGCACAAATTCTGAATGAGGGAGGTTTGCCTGACTCATCTTCTGCTGATGCAGAGTCAAAACTTTGTCTTACACTGATATAACTTCCACGCGTTGTATGAGTGTCCTAAAATGGACACCGTACTGGGGCGAACTTCTCATCAGCAGGGACTGGAACTGGAACTGTCTGGACTGAAAGGGAAATTGATTGAAGTGCAGGTGACTGCTAGGGTCAACCAGTAATACTGAGTTGAGTTGTTCTCGTTCTGAGAATAAGGAAATGGCAGAAATCCGCACTGGGGATGTTGTGAATCGTACAGAGCAGGGATTTGAGACTCAGCTCCTGGAGCGCTGCAGTGTCTGCTGATTTCTGGTGTGTTACTGCGCTTAAGTGCTTAATTTAAGACATTGATCTGCTAAAGAGTCTTCACACCTTGTCTCAGAGGCCTAAATTGGCCATTGGCTGAAAGGAAACCAGAAAAACCTACAGCCACAGTGGCCCCCCTTGGATTAGAGTTTGAGAATCCTGTTATATAGAACATTCGGAGTGTGAACAAAAGAGTGCTGGCATAAGTCTGAATTATATGTGATGCAATTCCGTGTGAAATTAGCTAACAGATAAATAAATACGCTGCTTTTGCAAGGCCCAGTCTATATTTATGAGAGAACATAGGATAGGCTGGAAAAAGCTTCTCTGAATTTTAATGTGTTAAATAGCTGCCAAAACATCTGTAGAGAAAGACAAACAAAACTGAAAAAAAAACGCCCACACACGCCCACGTTTGTGCCGATGCATAGATTGCTTCGGAGAAAAAAAAAAAGAAGAAGAAGAAGAAGAAGCTTCTCCTCTAGGTCTGGTAGTGTGCTTGCACAGTCACAACCGCCTCGTGCTCGAATAAGACAGAGCCGCGTGCCTGTGGGGAGAGAGGAAGAAAAACAAAAAACTCAACAACCAGCTAATAAAAAACATGCAAATGTGACAGCGAACGCCTTGATTCATGGCTGCATTTCCACAATGCCGAACGCCTGATTAGAGGCTGTAATGCGTTCAGCAGAGATTTGCTGAGATCTGTCCCCCACAGAAACAACTGCGAACCAGCTTCACATTTTGTATTGTGGCTGCAGTATTTGTAGTAGTATGGGTATGGGTTTAGGATTGTGGCAAACTTTGAATTATTCCAACCTCTGACAATATGATAAACCAGCACGATTGTAGATGTACAAAAACACATGCAGAGGAATTGGGCATTCATTTTTGTGTGTGTGCTTCTGGACAGAGATTTCTATAACTCACACTACAGAGTCATACTTTTTCCAATTGACATTAGGTCATAAGCAATATGCGTGTATTCAAAATGATATGTTTGACTGCAGTGTGACAGAATGCTATGGGGAAAGAAGGTTGTTATGAAATAGTATCAATAGGTCACTGTCACTAGCCATATCTGAAAGGACATCAATCATTAATCATTGATGACATCTTGATTAATTAATACTGGGATGGTTTTGCAAAATGTGCCTTTTTTTTCATTTTTATATTTTGGCACATTTAGAAGAAAATATTGAATTATATTCCATCCATTCATCCATCATCTATACTTGCTCATCCTGGGCAGGGTCACGAGGGTGCTGGAGCCTATCCCAGCGTGCATTGGGCAAGAGGCAGGAATACACCCTGGACAGGCCGCCAATCTATCGCAGGGCAGGCACACCATTCACTCACTATTCGCTCACACTCATACCTGTGGGCAACTTAGAGTCTCCAATCGGCCTACCTGCGTGTCTTTGGACTGTGGGAGGAAACCGGGGTACCCGTGCACTTTTGCACCACTATGCCACCGTGCATCAATTATATTGATACTCCTAATTACATTAAATTACCTACTGTAACCTCCTCTGTTATTCATCTATTACATGTCTAAGGCTGATTTTACCAGCACCGTACACAACATTGTAACTGAAACATATAATTGCTTTGTGTGATGAAGATACAGCACCCATATTTCTTTTTTTTATTGTATGTTTCACATGTTATATGTATCGTATTGGTTTATATTGTCACCGTGTTGGCTGCTACCTTGTCCAGGCCTCTCTTGAAAAAGAGATTCCGGATCTTAACTTAACTTCCTGGTTACAGTATGTAAAGGGTAATACGTTTAAAAATTGAGCGAAAATAAATCAGTGCAATGACATCTAGTGAAATGATGCTGAGAAAAGTGTTTCGTCACACTTCGGTGGTTGTGTAAAAAGTTGCACATGCAGAGGCTCTCCGTTTCACTGCTGAGAGAGACTGAAGGGTAATTATCGTGTAAATGGAAGTTCGAACTGTTGACTCGGAAGTTTCTGTTAAATTGAAGCGTGTCGATTTATTTGCATTGCAACTTCAGCACCCCAGTGGGTGCAAGAGTGAGCAGTCTGAAAATGAATCTGATCTGTCCGATAAACCCTTTTAGTCACAACACAGTGGCTTTCGATTCAAAAATATTTCCTCAACAGGAGTTTTCAACAATATGTGCACAAAGACACAACCATTCCCTGCTTCTGTATGACTTCTTGCTGTACGTATTGCAGAATTTCAGTCTACTTATAAGTATCTTGAATATTAATTACTTACTTGCGTATTTCTTGTGGGAATATCTGTTCATTCTAACAATTTTAGGCAGTTACAGCAGCTATCAAACTTCCTGGCTGGATGGAGCAATATTTTCCAAATACCAATCATTAAATTAAACCAAAGTTGGACAAATGCCCTGTTCTCTGGGTTATCCATCAACATGAAGTTGATTCTAATTTCTCTGACATTTGGTCCCAAAGGAGACCTCAGTGAATTTCTCCAAGCTCTCTGTTTCCAGGCAAGAAAAATATACTTTGTGTCACACTCAGTGATATTATTGTGGATTAAAATCCATAAAAAAAATAAAAAATGTGCAGTGATGTTCATGTTGACAGGAAGTTAATACAAACTGAAACTCAAACTTCAGTTTTTCTCAAGTTTTTTTCAAGATGTCTGGATGTCTATCAGGAAATGTAGGTTCATGTAACCTGAAGGTTTTCTTTGAACTCAGGGGCTTGTTGTTTTGTAAATGCTTGGAGGCATAAATAGTTAAGTGCTGATGCATCTCTCTGGTGAAACAGCAGCTGTGCTTTAGTAGCAATAGTGACACCACCAAAGTAGATGGAAACTCCCACTAAAGCTAATTCAAAAAGCACAGATGTCAGCTTTCTTAATCCCATAAAAATGTGTAATGAAAAGCAAGAAAAGTACATTTATGAAAAATGAAAACGTATGTAATAAATTTATATAACTGAAATCCACATTCAATTTAATGGACGACCATTAAAGGCAGGACAGGACTGCTGAATTAAAAAACAATGAAAACATTTCACTCTGGTTCATTTTGGAACCATGCCACTCTGGATTCAGTTGCTACTTTGGAGTTTTAGAATGTTTACCTGCGTATGGTGGAGTGTGCTTCCCCAGCAGCACGTAATGAAACGAACTCACTGGCAGTGCTCCACAGAAGCCGCGCGGGAGTGTTTTTCTCCGCGGATGGATCCTGTAGTTTTTGTTCTACTTCCGCCATATACCGCGCGCACACTTCATTTCCGAGCGCTTTTTTTTTTTTTTGTCCGATGCGGTTGCTGTACCGCTTTCTCAAAGAGCCAAACAGAAGGGGGGCCAACTTCAAAGCCGGAGGCGTAGACGGCTCACCAGGCTACAGAGCGCAGAAATCCTGCTGTCTAGACCCACTTAATGAGAGAACATATTCACCGTGGCCCCCACCCCCCTTTACTACAGTGTGGCCCCATTTTCAAATCCGCTTTTATTATTGTATATATATATATATATATGCAGTGCGAATAAAAGTTGTGATTAATTATACATTGTACAAGTAATTGTTTTGATATGCTATCTTCTGACCCGCTACAACCACTCCGGTGGCCTGCATTCCAGGAGCCACTGATCCAGACTACAGCCTTCAGCATGTGGGCTCATTATTCACCACTGCGCAAAAAAAAAAAATTACATTGTCATTTTCACAGTCTGTGTGGCATTTTCCCCCTAGAAGACTAATGTGTCTTAAGGGCAGGTATGTATGTGTGTGTGTGTGTGTGTGTGTGTGTGTCCACAGGGCAGAAACATCAAGACAGAAGAGCTCTAAGCTCCCTTTAGCCAAATGTTTGAGCTGTAGACACATCACAAAGCAGGTGCTCTGTCTTTTCATGTGTTAATTCAAATTACACAGAAACAGACATCAGGAACCAGCTTCACAGTAAAACATTGCCCCTGCAGTAGTAATTCATCCTTTGTTTTTTCCTGTTCTTGTTGAGGGTATAGGTGCTCATATTCAAAGGCCATTTTCAATTCATCCTCTCTTCTAACGTCTTTCTCGCATTCAGAGTAAACACGTGAATTGCCAACAGCCAGAGCTGGCCGCTGACTGATACAAAGCAGTTCATAGCATTGTTGCAAGTAACTAGTTGCCATTGCCAATTTGTTTTATATCACTATTACTGTTCTTCTTATCAATATTATTCCTCAAACAGAGCTATTCACCTAAGACTTGTCATATGAATGGCAGCATAAAACAATCTGACATCTTTCTCGGTTACAATCAGTGCATCTTTTTTTGAAACAATGAAGAACAGGCACGCGCAGAGCAAATAACCTCATGTGCTGAGGATCATCGGACTAAGCCTCGTTAACACAGTACAGGATCAACTTCGGGGGGAAAAGCCTGCAACGCGCACTCCGGCCAGAGGGCGGCAGCAAAACGCAGGATTGATTCAGCCTGGCCAATCGCAGAGAAGCGTGACTAGTGTAACGGCACAACAAGGCTGAGATCTTGTCCTCCCCCTCCATACTCCACTTTCGGCTTCACTGTCATTAGCAGGCCAGGGCTGGTAGGGAATAAATACTGTTCCTTCGGCCTGACAACATCTGCGAGAACTTAAACCTTCTCCTCAACCGCAGCAGTCGCAAAGAAACCAGGGATTCTGAACAAAGCAGAATCAATTTTTTTTTTTTTCTGAAAGAAAAAGGGGTGGGAGGCGGGTGTATTCAGAGAGAACACAGACATATGCTTTCACACTGCAATATGTAACATGAGGACTCAAGTCTGTTTCCATGACAACAGCCCAGGATATCAAATTTGGTGTTTCTTATTATCATTCTTTTCCTAAAATAGGACTGGTAGAAAATACAATGGAAAAAAATATCGTTACGTTATCGTCAATTCCGTCCGTGTTTAGTACTGTCATTTACAGTTTAGCATACATATAGATCAATAATGTCCACTTGAGACGTGCAGGTCCCAAAAAGCAAATCTCACAGTTTTTGTTAGGGAGGCACTTGTGACACATCTTTCCAGCTGTCAGGACGGTTTTCATACAGGAAGATTCCTCAAGGGGCTTGAAGCAAAGCCCTAACACATGTAATGGAGTAAATGCTGTAAACCAGACTTACTACAATTTTTTACCCAACCTTCATTCAGGTCCCCACCCCTCCCTAGACCCCCAACCCCCCTCCCTTTCCCTACCCAACACCACAGCATAGTACACGAAGGCACAGAGGTGCACAGTGAACCCTGCCAATGCTCTGCCGAAGGCAGCAGGCAGACAGCTTGAGGAACGCGCGCCGGGAAACAGCGAATGCAATGGTTGACATGGCGATGGAGAAACTCTCCGGCTCGTGACTGCTGTAACTTTCTAACTGCCCTTTCGGAACGCACGTGGGCAGCCGCACGAGGCGCTGCGGAAGACGACTGGCGCAAGCCGACGAAAGTGACGGCGGCCATATTTTCTCAAACGCTTAGCACCGAGACAAAGGGACAAATACACGAAGGGAAGTGTGGGAAGGGGAAAAAAAAGAAAAGATAATGATTCATAAGCGTGGCGCACAGCGCTGGATGTCAGCGTGTATATTAATAAAAGGGAGAAAGGTGATAACCCCCCCCCCCCCCCCCCCCCACCACCACCACCACCACCACCTTCCCCTCCCCATCGAGCCCTGTAGAGGGTGACAGTCGCTTGATTCCTTCCACGTACGTCACCGGGGCCGGGGAGAGACGCACGAGAAGGATCCTCGCGGGCCGCGTGCCTCCTCGCGTCCGCCGCCGATTGGCAGGCTTATAAAAAGGAGACATTAAAAATACACGCCGGTGTCTCTGCGAAACCGCGCGGGGGGGGGGGGGGGCGTGACATCCTCCGAGCAAAACATCACACGCCAGGAGAGAAGGTGTCAAACCTCCACCACCACCACCCCCACCCCCAGCCCCCCAGCCCCCCAGCCTCTCCCAGCCCCCCCCCCAATCATCCCGTCGCGCCGAAGCAATGCCCCCGTTACAAAGCTGAACAACTTGTCCCGACTAACCTCGCGGCTCTCTCTCCCGCCGTCGCAAAAAGCACGCGGAGGAAACGAGCTATTAAAACCGCCTCCTGACGTCAGGCCCGCGCCCCGCCAGCCGAGGGCGCCCGCGTGACTTATTCAGCGCTCGAGCGGGATAGACTTTTTTAAATAAATAAATAAATCTTTTTTTAGGGCCGCTGCCCGACCGACCGTGCCTCCCGGTTGCGGTGTTCTCCAGGCAGAGCAGGAAGGGGAAAGGCGAGACTTCGCAGAGGATGGCGAATTCAAAAAGGAAACAGTATTCCCATCCTTACTGGTTTTCAACTGACAGCTTTTTTTTTAAAAAATGTTTTATATTGCTACTCCATGACTCTTCATACGGTGTCCATAAGGCTGAAACCTGTAACATATCAATATTGCATCCCTGTGTCTGTCAGATCCACCACTCCACACACAAGCGATGGTACGCACCTTTCCAAGCGTGCGGTTGACCTCAGCCTGGCCATGATGACTATTTTATTACAATCTTGTTTTACAGTTGGAATATTGTGTACGCTAGAGGCGTAATTTTCGAGAAATCACACGTGCGTGTATTTGTTTGTTCCTCAACAATTAGGTAAAATTGTTTTAGCCCAGCTGTAAAATAAAGGTGTTTTGCTCGGGAGCCGAGTCAGCAGGAAGTACAGATGTTTGGCGTTTCATTTGGCGCTGCCACCACAAGAGATCTTATCAGCAGAGGCAAATTTGCGTATGTTCATTTAGTTTTTACACAGGAGCTACTTGTTGTTTGCACAACCACCACCAGGTGGCAAATGTGAGCACTTAAATCGGTATTTGACAGTTAACACTTCAACCACTGGACTCACAAATAAACTAGAACAGCGACTTGCGGTCAAATTACCATATTTTCCAAATACCAATGTTATCTCTAAATCACAGAGCTAAGCATTCACCTTAAGATAGCAAATCACACTGAAGTGTAACACAGCGTGACGTCAAGTACGATGTAGAATGATGGAAGCTGTCCTTATGAGGAAAAATTATGATCTGCTGCCCCCTACTGTCAGAACCCCACAAGTATTTCCCTCTGGTTGACAGAGCCTCTATCACACAGGCAAATGCATCAAATGAAACCCTAAACCACTGCAGAAGAATGTGTACATACCTGAATGAGTCTGGTTTGTGATAAGTATATAGGTGAACGCAGTGTTTATAACCAGAAAGCTTGTTGCTTTTCTTCAGAATAGCACTAAGCCGATTGTGTGTATATCTCTCCATGCTGATGTAACAGAGAGCCTCACCACGTGATCCTTCAAACGCAGAGAGGTTAATTTATTTATCTTTATTTAATATTAGTCTGTGGTATGAGGGATCAAGCCATTTGGGCACAGATTGAAGATCCAAAAGGCAATGACAGCCCTTCCTGGTAAAAAAAAAAAAAAAAAGATTTTTTTTTTTAATGAAAGTGATAAAATAAAAAGTGCCACCTAATTAGTCAACCTGGGTTTGAAATTTTAATCACTGGTCTAAAAACTGGAAAACTCCAGATAGTCATTAGTCAGGGTTCAATATTAATGTTTTCTTCATAGTTTTCATTGATATAATAAATTACATTGAAATAACCTTTAAAGATCCAAATATGACATGGTTTGTTAGTGCTCAAATTAACTACATTAAGTGATTAGCTTTATCATGCAACAAGCTATTCACCTTAGCCCATCTTCCATTCATCCATGCTACATCATATATAATCCACATTATATAGTTCATGCATTTTATAATATTTTGTTTTTTGAGCCCAAATTATAAAACATTTTCAGAGTAGTTTACAATGATCCTATCATTATTACTTATATGAACAATGAGTTGTCAGTATTACTATGGAGGTAACTGTATAAGTCAATAGCCTTCACAGAAAATGTTGGCAAATTGAACTTTCTCAATGCATCAGGTTTGACACACAGTGACACTTGACAGGATGTCCACAAAATGTTTTGAGTGAAATCTATTGAGTGAAATGCCTGTAGGTCTGTTTGGAGGTCAACAGGAAGATGCCATTACCCTATTAGCATTCCCAGGAAAGGGCCTAGTTCAGTTACACATCAACACTGTCTACACAGCAGCAAAATAACTTGATAATATCTGACCCCGGCTCCCCGATCGTGGCACTAAACATAACGATTTCTCAGTGACGGCGCGGAAAATTCTCCTAATCTTCCACCCTGAGGAAAGGAGTAACAGAAAGGCCCTCCTGTTGATGTGATTCCCTCTCCCGTATAAAATAAAAAATAAAACGGCTGCAAGGAGCACAAGGTTCAGAAAATACCATTATCGAACATGAAAAGTAAATGTCAGTGACGTACCACTGTCTGGTCAAGCAAACGGCAAGAGCACGACCCGGGTGCAACGAGGGCCGGTATGAATACCGGCTGATATTTGCGGACGGGGCAAACCTGGCCCCCGGACCAAGGGTGTCAGTCTCCAGTCATTTTCTCACCGAGTGCGTTTGTCGGGTTGCCTTGTTTTTTTTTTTGTTTTTTTTTCTCCAATTTGAATGCAGCCCGGGTCACGTGCTCAAGCGATATATCACAATTACAAGGTGCTCTCTTAATCTCACTGAAAGGGAGAGGGGGAAAAAAAACGAAAGGAGAAAAATTCACTCTGAAAAGTGCTCCCCATAAAAGGCCACCATCTCCTCGCAGCGCAGTCAGCCGTAATGGATATTAAAACAATTTTATCTCCTTAGATATTAGCAATAATGCGTCTATCTGTCATACTCATCGGAGGGGAAATGGGGAAATCCGTTCGCACAAATTGGGCCATCTCAGAAGTCCCCGAGTATATAAAATTGCTGGTGCTGTGGATCATTCACCACAGGTTTCTTTTTGTGTGTGTGTGTGTGTGTGTGTGTGTGCTGAAGTCACTTTGGTCGTCCTCTCCCGGGGCGACTGCGAGACACCCGGCTTCGGCAGCGGCTCCAACCGAACGCACGTCATTACCACGCCACCCGAGGAAGGAGGCCAAGCCGGCGAGCGGCAGGATGAGAATTAACCAAGGAATAAATGACACTGGCGCCGGTGGGTTACTGATAAATTCTGCTTTGTGCCCCGCGGCTGAAACTGGAGCAGGACCACAGACATTCTCAAACATTTACAGCTGTAAAGACATCCAGCCCCCCACCCCCCCAGCTCCCACCTCCCCCGCTCCTCTCCACACACACACACACACACACACACACACCCTCCCGGATCCACTGCCTCCAGTGTGATTTCTGCGCGTCCAGATGGGTTTTGTGTTCTAATACAGCAATTATCAACAAGTGTTACCTTCTCATGCGGCACCCGATTTCACTATTGTATTTACCGTATTTGCTGAGATGTTTGTACAGTATTTGTCCCTTTTTTTCTTCAGTGTCAACATTAGCCAACAAGCTCAGCTAATCCCCCTTGCAGAGCGTCTGCGAGCGCATTTCTGTGTGCTCTTAGCCCACGCGTGCGGAGGATTAATTTGCAGGTCTTCATACCTCTCCTCCACTTTGATTTCATAAGAGCTTTTTCAAACCGCATCAGACAGCCTCATTTAACCGTGCGTAAGTGGCCTCGGAGCCACCTGCAGAGGGAGGGATCTCAGTCCGCAGGACAGCCTCGCCGGCGGTCATTTTGAGTCAAAATTTCGCAATTCCAGAAAGATAGGCGTAAAAAAAAAAGAGAAAGAAAAAAAAGAAAAGGGCATCAAACCTCTTGCTGAGATCATAATTAATAATATATGGGGGGGGGGGAGTAGGTTAATTAATGCTAAATAAAGTTTTTTTTTTGTTGGCGGATCTGGCACTGTTCTTACCCAGCCCAACGGGTCCTCTAAGTCAGTCACACAACGCGTTGAGGAAGGCTGCCACTCAAGCAAAAAGCCGTTTAGCGGCCGAACACATCCTGTGTGTTATTTATGAGTGTTGTGCATGGGACCCATTCGACGGTGTTCCAATGTCCGCTGGGTTCCCTGCACCATTCAGGTAAATCAAAGTGACTGCTTTGGGGGTGAGGGAAGGGGGAAGGGGGGGGGGGGAGGCGTTACTATTACTGTAAATGGCAGGAGACACAAGAATAACCACACTTCAAGAGGTGGAGGGAACTTTAAGGATCATTCTTTTCTTTTAGGGGACAAGAGATGCAGGTGTTGTATTCTCTTAACTGTGTGGAGCCACTGAGGGGTAAAACGTTTTTAAAACAGAACCTCAAGGTTAATGGAACAGGTGGTGTATTTTTTCCCTTAAAGGTCCCATATTTTAGAAATTGGAGTTTGTTGAGTTTTGGCATTTATTGTGCAGTGTGGCAAGATAATTATTTGCTGGAAAATTGAACCTTTTTGTTGTTGTATAAAAAAAAAAACACTAGGCTGACCAAACATTCATTCAGAAATGGCCGCAATTTCAACAGTTCATAAGATTTTTTTCCCTTAAAAAACCTTATCAACATGTTTTGTAGACCTCATGGAAAAATATAAAATTGCCAAAAAAACTGTATAATAGGGACCTTTAAGAGAGAAGATACAGGACAGATTATCATACTCTGAATGTATGCAGAACCACAGTTGGTACACCTCTAAATAATAGCAAACGAGAAAAAAGATCACAATGCAGAAACTCATGCATTCTCATCTACATTACATTACATTTATTTAGCAGAGGCTTTTATCCAAAGTGACTGACAAAAGTGCATATTATGGTCATTGGAACAAATGTATATACATTTTCAACCATTGTACATATCGACACACTGGTTGCAAAAACTGCTATTTGGTATTTTAGGGTATTTTTGGTCTTTTAGTTAGATTACTCCACAGGAGGCATTTGTCACGGTTCAGCATCTAGTCCAGCAACAGACCATTGCCTTAGGAGATGCAGCTTATTCTGTGTCCCTGTTGATTTGGTTCTCTCTACACCAAATATCTCAGGAAATGTTGTTGCAGTAGTTTTACAATACGTAGTGCTTTAGTCTTGGCCCCAAGGCAGTCTGTCAAATGGCTGAAAATGTATATACATTCATATATTATCACCCCCCCAGTCAAATATATTGAGTCAGTTACATAACAGGTACAATACACCTGTAACAAAATCAAGAGATATGTCCCATTTCATGGTGATGTACAGCTAAAGGTCAGAGTTTACAGCAATAAAACAGACGCCCCAAATCATAACTCTTCCTCTTATGGGTTATTGGTTTACCTTGTGTTCCCATGTCAAATGAAAAAAATACAATAAAAGTAGCATAGCTTTTTTTTTGCCATGTCTATTATTCAGTGGCGTTTCCATGTTGACTTTTTACAAAGCTACCTGTCACATCCACTTACGCTGAGATAACAGGAAGGGCTCTGTGAACCAGGGTGCCCTTAAAGCCACTGGGGCCAATTGCAGTGCATCTTGGGAAACCAAATAAATAAATTCTCGGTTTCCACTCCATGACACAATCGCTGTCTCCTCCGAGAGAACATTTGAACTTTTAAAAGGCAGTTGGAGAAAGAGATATCCAAATTCCGTAAAATTTTATTTGATAATTAAATCTAGAGTTGATCTTGGCCTTTATTAAAAATAAATATATAAATAAATGCCCAAAAAAAAGTATAATAACAGGGGGAGCTGAGGCTGCTATATTCGAGGGAAATAATCAAAGGCGTAAATTTCAGATTCACTCTGAGGTAATAAAATTAAAAAGGAATGTCCGATACAGGCTGCATTTTTACATTACCACTTCAGAATCATTACCAGCCGCACCTGTGGCAGAAGTCAATATTCTGGACAGATTAAGGGAGGCATTAGGGTGTAGCGGACCTGATGCATATGTCCCAAAAGCTACATCATTTTATTACAACCTTACAAGCTGTACCACCATTTCCGCTATATTAAGAATCCACTATTAAGATAAAGCTCTGAATCTAAATTGTAGCCTACTGCTTGTGCATTTGTCACAAAAGGCCTTGAATGGCGTTCCCTTTTTAAATGTTCTGAATGCTCACTTAAAACATCATTAGAGGCAAGAGAATATGGAAAATATTGCCATATTGCCAAAATGTCATTTGCATCAAACAAATTGTTTGTTTATCTAGACAGACAATATGTACGCACACACACACACACAAGCATACACACACTCGCACAAATCAGGCCAGTTTGATTTAGCTTCCAAAAAGAGCCATAAAGTCTTTACAATTCACAGCCACTTCTAGGTTGAAAAGACATAAAAGCACACAGGTCCTTTAAATCTAGACTGACACCACACCATGGGGTCTATCCACAAACTAGAACAATGCCTTAAATGGAGGAGATACTCAGTAGCCCCCAAAGGGCTAATTTAATTGTCTTTTATCATTGAGTCAAACCTGAGAATGTAAGGTTTTTTTGTAATTAGCTCAATGGAAAGAATTTCACTAGACTATATCAGTTTGGTAGCAATTGTTTTGTGCAAGATAAGCTAACATACAAGCATTTACACCTGCATAATGTACATCATACATGCTGTAAAGGGCAGATCATATATACTGTGCAGTATTCTAGCTGTCCAGATGATTTTGCAATGCTTTTTTTGTTGTTTGTTTTGTTTAGTTTTTTTTTTTTAAAAGGGGCATTGCAAAACAAATGCACTTGTTTCCTGAAAGCCATTCTGGCTCTTACCCCCTCTTGGAAACACGATTTCGCTCATTTAGCCCCAAAAATAAAAATTGTTCCCAAAGTTTTTTTTATTTATTTATTTATTTTTTAAAACTAGAAATACGACTTCTTCTACCTTGTGCTTTTGTGATATAAATTGTGTCTGAAGGTATAATGGCTAGCTTCCAGCGGTCCTTGCCATTCGCTTGTGTTCGCTCTGCGCCGGCTCAGTGGCCAAGCACTATATCCTCCGCTACCCTTGTAGACACTGTTGAAAATAGTCCTGCAGCCGGGCCTGTCCACTGTCTGCCTGGTGGAAAATACAGTCTACCGCAACCAGTGCGGTTTCTCACCCTTTCCCGATCTCTTTGTAGTTAATTTGCTGCCCGCAGTCACAGCACCTGGCCTCCTTGTCGGCACGTTGTGTCTGGGCCTATTTTATCTGCCCAAATGCCGCACCCTCTCAACCCAGGTAGGTTTAGCCAGGGCAAGTATGTGCTTACATTCACTACCTAATAATTGTGATATACGAAGCACAGTTATACTGTACAAGCCAGACTGTGAAGCCTGGGTGCTTAAGAATACAGAAATTGCCCATTGTTGCAGGGATATGATATTCTTGCCATTTTTGCTTTCCATTCAATTCTGAAGTTTGAGCAGTTTAGGGCTTATACTTTTTATTCGAAATTGGAAGGGCAGCCTGAGAAGGGCCAAGGAATTACAACATGATTCTGTTTCTATGTCTGTTCTGTTCCGTGTAATGGCAGTTATTATTACTATATTCTTTATTATTATTTTCTTCCCTCAAATACCGCTGCAGTCCAGGGAAGAGAAATTAAGGATAAAAACATAAAGAAAAAAAAATCAACTCTAGGGCAAGAGTGCGCAATCGCCTCCGCTCTCACTTTCACACTGGAGCCATAACTCACTCCCTAATGCAGCACAGATTGCGATCGAGCTCCTGATAATTGCATCCAGGCTGCTTAACGGAGGCCGAAGGTGACGGGAGCAGTTGGGGTTCCAGGTGTCGCGACACACAGCGGATAATTGGGAAAGTTCCCGCTCACAGCAGCAGCAGCAGCATCAGCAGCAGCAGCCGTGGGCCATGGGTCCCGCAAAATGGCGTCACCCCGTTTTAATTCAAGCATTTAGTTTGGGAAATGATTGCCACAATTACATGCACTCAAAAAATGCATTTTGACTTTTTTTTTTTTTTTTTTACTTCGTGATTTATTTAATTTAATTTATTTATTTTACATCCGTGTGAGGTCTTGCAGCTGTGTCCAGCCGACCACTGCTTTCAGTCCACATTCCACCAGCTAAACTGAGCGGCCATTTTGGCAGACTTCTCGCACGACCGGTGCCGGCCATCTGAAGGTGCCTGTTGGCTAAACGGGGCCTCTACATGAAATGGTGCAAGATAAATCCTACCAACTGAAGCCCTCACCCCAGCAAACTTTTGCCAATGCCCCAGTCCTATACTTTACTTTTTTTTTATTCAGTTTATTTTTACAGGGGCAGGCCAGTTCTAAATCAGCAACTACTAGTTCTAAATCAGGAACAGTCAAGAACGCAGGGTGGTTCCGAAAAACAAGTTCCAAATTTTGAGAACTGAAGACAGGAGGAGCTGGGGGAGTGGAGGGGGGGGGGGGGGGGGGAGTTACCCACAGGTCAGTGAGCAGTATGGAATTGTACACTACTGAACTGTTTCTGAAGCAACAAGAGGAATCACTGCGCTGATTATTTCTGTGATTATGCCACTTCCGTGAGCTCCGCCCAGCACTGTTCATTTTGGGTACACTTTTGGGAGGCCAAATTTCCCTGAACCAGGTGTAGCATGGTTCAGTTCTGTTGATAGTGGAAACATTAACACAACCTGGGATCCCTGGTCTCGGTTAGTGGTTTATGCTGTGCTACTCTGGTGGAAAAAAAACGATTAAAACCCGCAATGTAAATTGTCGGGCAGGGACACACGCACCAGTATCTACATCTCCCTCTCCAGTGGATTCTGCCCCAGTTCCTGTAAAGTTTGTAATTCCCACATCTTAGAAGCAGCAGACGTGGTTATCCAGAGCAGCTTACATTCCTTATAGTCCATTTATAGCTGGATATTCGCTGAAGCAATTTAGGTTAAGTACCATTCTCAAAGGTACAATGGGACTGCCTCACCTGGAAATCACATGCGAGCTTGGATTTGAAAGTAGAGTTCCCTAAACATTATAGTATGCTACCCTGCTATAGTGGGGGTCCCCCACTGGGGGTGGGGGGGGGGGGGTTAACCCTGAAGCTACAAGCCCAGTGACCCAGCTATATGGACCAGTTCTTCCAGGTGAAACGGTTGCTATCTAAGTCTCAGTTTTACATCTTCACTTGATACGTGTTAGCCCACAGCTTCAATTTGACCAAAGCTGTAAATTAATTAATCGTTCATGAGGAAACTTGACAGAATCAGATGCACTGTACAAGTACATTGATACATTTTTTTCTGACAGCCTTTGCTTCTTGTATCTCGACAGCAGGACATCTAGCCAAATCGATCTTCTACTGACACCTCATCCATTTTATTTATTTTTTTTTTATACATACTTTAATTCACATTTGTATATTTATCCTGTACATCTGTATGTCTATGCATGCATGCTTGAGATCAAGATAGGGTGTTTACATGTAGGTGTATGTGCTTGTGTGCAGGCTTACAAAGATTCATGCAATTCAGTTGTTTTTCTTGGGGGGGAGGGGTGTGCTGGTGGAGATATTAGGTATAAGGAGCTCTTGGGGCGAGGACATGAATGAAGACTGAAGGTGATATTTTCTTTTTTTCCCCTCCGTTTGCATTTTACTCCGTATGTAAGACATTCTCACCCCCAAACCACATAATACTCTCTCGGCACAAGTCTATTCGCTTATGGATCATGCTTCGGCGGCAATCTGTACAAAATGACATTTGGAGCTCAGGCGTGTCTCCTGTGTGGAAGTAAAGTTTAACTGAGCGGGGGATTGATGCAGACTTCATATTGCACAAGGCAGTTCCCGCACTCCCAGGGGGGACCGGCGGCTCCCAGCCTGCCAGAGCACTTTCGTTTACGTCGCACAACATGTTTACAATGTGAGGCAAGAAGAGCAGAGAGCAAGAATCACAGGAACACATTTATGCTTGGTCATTGAACCCATAGCAAGTGAATGCCACCAAACTGATAAATGGCATCCTAAGATTAAGTATGACGCTTTCAGTTAGTCAACATTTGTTGTTATCCATTTTTTATAACCGCTTATCCTGGGCAGGGTCTGGAGCCTATCCCAGGGTGCACTGGGCGAGAGGCAGGAATACACCCTGGACAGGCCGCCAATCTATCACAGGCCACATACACCATTCACTCACTGTTCGCTCTCACTCATACCTGTGGGCAATTTAGAGTCTCCAATCAGCCTACCTGCGTGTCTTTGGACTGTGGGAGCAACCTCCACACAGAAAGGCCCAGGCAGGATTTGAACCCAAGATTTGACCTTCTTGCAGTGAGGCAACACTGCTACCCACTGCACCACCATGCTGCCCCATTCTTGTTCTATTTAGTCATAATTATTGTAGCCCTTGTGTTTATGTCCATTTACTACGGCTGCACCAGTGGAGCCAGTTTTATGAACTATGAAATATTGTTGCAGGATTGATTATACAAATATTTTCTTCCAACGCTTGTGCTCAATAATATCTTTCCCTTCAATGATTCTGTTTAGTCTAATTTAGATGACTATGTTGGCATCTAAAAATTAGGTAGTGCAGCAGAAAAATAATGATGATAATAATAATAATAACCACACTGGCAAAAGATATACTTCAGACAAACAAGTTTGAGAATTGGAAGGCACAATTGAGAAGGCGTCTAAAATTTGTATCAGCTGAGAAAACCAGTTGGTGTGCTGTTATCACATTTATATTAAAGCCCCCACAAGCAGGGTGACATCATTCTGAACTCACAAAACCTTGTTTATTTTGAAAATGCCAGATCTGCCTCAATTCCAAAAGCAGGAAGGTGCCAGTTTCAAAGGTTCCATGTTGGCAGGAGGGCAGTATTACTCCATTGTACCATTTTATTTTATTTAGTGATTCCTTTTCTTACATTGTGATTGTTGTTTCACCCAGAGTTCGTCCATCTGTTGGTGAAGGGTACTCCAGTGATAGTTAATTTGTGGTGGATTTCTAATGGCAGTTATGGATCGACTGAACAGAGCACTGTTGATTGCCCCCATTGGATTAGATGAGCAATTCTGGTTGTTATTGAGATGTACAGGCATAGTGGCCAAAATAAAGTGGACAATATGGTGAAGGATGACTCATCTGACCATATCTCTGTTGACTAATGCCTCTGGTTTTTTGCGCCACTGAACTCTCAAATGTCCATTCGTCTTTGTAATTAGGGGTTTTTGCACTGCAACCCTACTATAATATCCCTCTCTATGTAGTTGTCAACAGACTGGTCTTGCTGACACAGTCTTATCACGTCCTGCATTGGCATTCTGAGTCACCTGAGCAAGAGTTGCTCTTCTGTTTTTCCTTTCATATTGCATTAATGCACAAGCATTAGTCATCAAATGTGTGCTTTCAACCACAATTTCCAATCCTATTTACTAATGTCTTTTCCACAGATCTAAATGCAGATGTCACTTTAGTCACTTTCTATTGAAACACTAGCCAGTTGAGCAGTCTTTGTGACTGAAGCTACCACCATCCGTGCCCCAAGAATGAACCCAATTTCAAAGTCATATAAATATATTCCTCTTGCCACTCCCCACAGTACCCTGGGCTTTTATGGGCAAACTATTTGTTTATTCACTTATCGTATTAATCAAAGCACTTATTTGGATAGTCCCTGGATACAAAGGACGAATTGTTAACAGTGGAAACCACACCCATGACATGTAGGGAACTTTATGGAAGTCCACCCATCCCCCCCCCCCCCCCCCCCCCATCTTAGAGGATAGGTTTGGGTATACTCCTAATTTTTAATAAAGGTTTGATAAAATTAACCACCGGCAGCAATTGATATCAAATGAACACACACTTGTGAATGTAATTCCATCATGAGAATTAAAAGCGGCGAAAACAGACACACTTTAAAGTTCATTTCTCTGATATGTAGAAACAGAAGTTTAATAAACCTCATGTATCCATTTTGTTCTCCATTGAGTTAGCTTCAGGGCCGGAGCAAGCTCAATACCTGCAATGCCGGTGCCATTATTGATTAGAGGAAACGGGAGCAAAATGAGTACAGGGCTAGATTTAGTTGTTTGATTAAATTTTCTCTTTGCCGCATGGTTTGCATTCGTCATGTTTAAAATCGATGAGAACTGACACTCTACATTTGATGCCTTAAGGTTAATAACACTTAAATGTGTTTAATTTGCTTTGCCGTATGCTTTTCCTTCCCCTAGACAAGAATACTGTTCCCCCCAAACAGTCTCTTCAGACAAGACGGGGTGGGGGTGGGGGGGGGTCACAATACAAAAAATATAGGCATTGTATAGTGAAATAGTGCCTATGTGGACTCTTTATATGATGTCGACATTAGGATATTCAAGGTCAGTTGACAATCAGTTGTCACTTGCCTGTATTTTTTGTCAGTGACAGCGGTGTCAGGGCCAGTCAAAAAATGCCATTCAAACTTCATGTTTCACAGCATGGTTCAAAATCAGAAGGGACTTGCGTCAGCTGTAGATCCCATGGACTGAAAGCTTGGTATGTAGACCAGTCGAGCTTAAATGAGGTTTAGCATACAAATTGAGATTACAAGCATCAAGAGGTGGCACAAACTATGAAGTAGTTAGAATAAAGTGCTGCTGTTCCTCAAACATAAGTTCAAAAGGGTGCTGCTCCCCATCACCGCCACCCGGCCCCACCCATCATCTGAGCCACATCATAAACCTTATAAAACTGACTGACATGTTGGTCACCAGTCGGCACCCTGAGCCGACCAGAGGAGGATGGGTTTCCCCCTTGAGCCTGGTTCCTTCCGAGGTTTCTTCCCATCTGCCACAGGGAGTTTTTCCTTGCCACTGTTGCCTTAGGCTTGCTCCTGTGAGGGTTTAGGCCAGGGTTGTCTGTAAAGCGTATTGTGACAACTGCCATAAAATACGCGATACAAATAAAATTTGATTGACTGATTGATTGATTGAAGCCAGATTAAAATACAACTGAGAAAAATAGAAAGCGGCTGCACAGTATGCGGTGTTGAATCTGAGAAGCAGCAGCCAATGTTTAGCAAAATTTAGCACCATTAAGCCACAGCTCATGAAGTTTGAATGGATCGTTTTCTTTTTCATGGTCTCGTCTCATCGTTTTCCCTTTGGGACGAATGCAAAGGTGGGAAAAAAAAAAACATATGGTAATGGCTTTGGTTACAAAAGCTTAACGATTAAAGCAATGGCAATGGTTTTAAGAGGACCACACAGCAGAAGCTTGGATTGGCTGAGTCAATACAGCCACATTACTGCCCAAAAACCTCCTACTTGCATTAAGTAGATGGCAGCATTAACATCAACATAAGTGGCTCAGTAGCACAGAACCACTCCAAGGGAAAATATTAAAACCCAACAAAGGAATGTGCACCACTCCAAAAGCAAGAAAGTGTGGAGGGGGGGGGGTGCAATTGGAAGGCTGACCTAGAATATATTTCCTCAACCTGCCTACAAACAGCTGAAACACAACTAACTACTGTAAAGCGACCCCAAAAAGAGAAGCTAAAAAACTTTGCAAAATGAAATTTAAAAAAAGGAGGGATCATTATATAGGCTCCAGAAGACCAAGTTAGTTCCCAATAGGCACGGGTGTAGGCATTTCCCGATTATCACAGGACAGGTGTAGGCGGTTCCCAATCAACACAGGAGAAGGGAAAACAGACACCCACACACTAAGCCTAAAGCCACACATCCTCCGACGCGAAGTGAATTTTAATTGCATCCATTCTTTTTCAATAAGAGTCGATCCTTTGTGTCTGCAAGGCATTCTGGGATAGCTGGCAACGTGACGCGAGTCGATGAAGCAACCGAAAAAACGGGGAACATGGTGTGATGACCGATCATATTAAAGATCCAACATGTAAACTGTCTCCGATTTCACATATTATTTCCTCATTCCACATGGTTCTGTTAAGGAGGACTCATTAATTATTGCTGTCTAAGGATTTCCTAAATATACGCTCCATGCACATTTAAGGAATGTTTTAAAATAGAAAACATGTCCCCAAGCAGCAAACTGTGAGAGGGGATATGGACAGAAATAAAAAGAGCTCTTCTGGGTTTTACTCATTGTATATATAGCTAACTCAGTAATCCTGCTTCATGAAATACCCCTCTGTGTCATGGTTTTGGCTGATGCCACCATTTCTTTTCCTTCATGCGCCTTTTCTTCAGTTATTACGGCCATTGGTTTTTTTATGCGCCTTTTCTTCAGTTATTACGGCCATTGAGTTGATTGAATTATACACGTGCAAATTTTCTTTTTACAATTTGCACCTGTTGGCGTTCTATTTAAACCCCAAGCAAGCTGATAAGCTTTGCTTCAGTGTCACTTATGTTGCACGGGAGCCGGTATTCTGTCAAGCAAGGTAAAAGGTAAAAGGTAAAAGGTAAAAGGTAAAAGGTAAAAGGTAAAAGGTAAAAGGTAAAAGGTAAAAGGTAAAAGGTAAAAGGTAAAAGGTAAAAGGATTGAGTTGCGATATTGGATTGTTGTGGCTATAAAATTAGCACAACAGTCTTTAGCTTTTTTAGATTGTTGGCAACAAGTTAGTGCCACAATCTAAGCTCAGTATTCTTTCTTTAGGGTGTTACTTTTTCAGCCTCGGTTCGAGGTCTGTTTTCTTTGAGTTGCCCCGTTTTCTGCTCCGGCAGTTTTGTTTTATTTTCATACTCCTTAAGCTTTAGTTTTTTTTTTTTACCCAGTACGTGGGTTGTGTAGAGCTTTTCTTTGGGATACTCTCCCTAAGGAGTATTGTTTTCCTTTCCCTTATTTTTCTGCTGTCCTTGTCTCTTGAGACTCTGTGGCTATTTTACCTCTGGTGAATAGCTTAAAGAACCCCCCTGTTCAGTCGTGGTTGGTCTCCCAAAACCCCCACTCCCTCACACTCCTGGAGAGTCACCTGCTGTGCTGGTTTTTGTTTTCACCTTAAAATAAACACCCAAGTTAGACACAGGTAAGCAGGTGAAGTGAGTAATCTGTGTAATAACCTGCTCTAATTGATTAATTAAGTGCATAATAACAACACACACACAAACCAACAGAGACTGTGGCTCTCCATGGCCAAGGTTGCAGACACCTGCTCTAATGTATAATGCTTCAGGGGCAGGGGATAAAACAAAGCAAAATCAGCATACCTAAAATTATTGTTGTTATACCTTTAGTTGGCTGATCAGTGTATGTGCATGTGTGTTAATCGATCAATCAATCAGTCTTTATTTATATAGTACCTTTCAAAACAAAGTTACAAAGTGCTTCACACGACAGAATAAAAAATACCAATGCACAAGAGGAAAGAAGATGAAACAAGGATTAAGAAATAATAAAATGAATAAACAGGAAGATGAAAGACAATTACATAATCAAAATAAGAGTTGATTGAAATCTTCACATAAATATTAAAAAGAAAAAAATAGTTAAAAAAAAAAGATAAAGCGATAAAATTGTCAGATGCACAATACAGTTAAATAACATTTTTACCCCAGAAATCTACTGAAGTGTGAAAAAAGAAAAAGAAAAATCTTTAAAACAGATTTTTTTTTTTAAGGATTTAAAAGAGGTCAATGAACTAGCCAGCCGGATCTCCTCAGGGAGATTGTTCCAAAGGCTAGGGGCCCTAACAGTGAAGATCCAGTTACCCTTTGTCTTATGTCTAGTCCAGGGAATGACCAGGAGTGCCTTATCTGAGGATCTTAAGTAGCACGGGGGTATATATATATACATGGTTTTTAAAAATCATTAAGCTTGGAGCTAGCTCATAATGTGCCTAAAGTTAAAAAGAAAAATTATGAAATCAATCCTAAAATCAACTGGAAGCCATTGGAGAGAAGTTAGTATTGGGATGATATGCTCTCTCTTTTTAGATTATGTGAGGAGTCTGGCAGCCACATTTTGGACAAGCTGTAATCTGTGGGGACTCTGCTGACTCAGCAGGTTTAAAGGGAATTACAGTAGGCCAATCGCGAAGAGATAAACACATGGATTACAGTCTCAAGCTTTCTTTGAGATAAAAATGTACTGATTGTAGATATTCACCTGAGTTGAAGAAAACAGGACTGTGCGACTGCCTTAACCTGCTTATTCAAAGTGAGACGATTATCAAAGTAAATACCAGGATTTCTGCAGCACTGGATAACATCATGTGACAATGTACCAAGCTGCTTATTAATTTGGGCATTGGTGGTATCAGGACCAATAATCAAAACCTCAGATTTATTATTGTTCAATTGTAGGAAGTTTTGTGACATCCGGTTTTTAGATCAGAGAGACAGTCATGAAGTGCATCTATCTGTTTAATATCATTTTGGTTAAGAGGAAAATATAATTGTGTGCATAAGAATGAAAGGTGACATTGTGTCTATAAATGATGCACCCCAGGGGTAACGTAAATGATGAAGCAAAGTGGACCCAGAACAGACCCCTGCGTCAACCCACAAGTCATTTTAACACAGAATGATGACCTTGAGCCACCAATGGCTACACTAAATGTCCTGTTGTGCAGGTAAGAATAAACCAAATTAAAGACAGAGCCAGATGTGCCTACCCATTGATTAAGACATTCCAATAAAACAGCATGGTCAAGAGTATCAAATACAACGTTGATCATGCCATGATCAACCCTGTCCAACCTTTTTCCTGGAGATCTGCCATCCTGTAGGTATTTACTCCAACCCTAAGAAAGCACAGCTAGAGCAGTGGTGCCCAATCATGTGCCGTGGAGGGCCATAGTATGCAGCGATTGGCTGGGATGAAAACCTTCATACGATTGGCTGGGATGAAAACCTGCATACTCTCGGCCCACCATGGCACATGACTGGGCACCACCGAGCAAGAAGAGATCTTTTTGAGCTGCTAATTAGTAGAATCAGGTGTGCCAAATTAGGTTTGAAATGAAAACCTAAAAGATGGTAGATCTCCAGGACCAGGGCTGGGCAGCCATAATTTATATGTCACATGAGGCAGTCTCTGCAGTGAGCGGCAAACCTGAAGCAAAGGTAAGAAGTCCAGGGGTCAGAAAGTTAAAGTCCTGCCATGTGTTTCTTCCACTCAGCCAGCTGATTTCGGTCATTAGCTCTACCTTTCTGTGGAAGAATTGTAGGACTTTGCAAATCCAATTGATTGAAGTAAAATCCTGGGGTGGAATGTTATTTTCGGAACCTGGATTGACCTCTGACCTGACAGTGAAACATGTCATTTGCATCCATCACCCCATTGAATTGAAATAGATTATTTTGTTCTGGTTGTGATGTCTGCAAACAACCCTCTCATAGAACTGGTTTTGATGGTTTTTTTATTCACTTTATAAAACCAGCAGCTTAGACAAAAGGTAGCGTGCGTGCGTGCGTGCCTGCGTGCCTGCGTGCCTGCGTGCCTGCGTGCCTGCGTGCCTGCGTGCCTGCGTGCGTGCGTGCGTGCGTGCCTGCTTAACAGCTCTGTTCAGATTTCGGTATTAACCTAGGCAGTGGGGTAAATGCATTCTACGCTCTGAAACGGTTTTTTGTGTGTTTTAAGCATCCCTATCAGTGAAGTTCTAGTAATTATGTGTGGACAAATTATACTTGGCATTTTCAAAAATTTCTCATAATTGCATGGGCTTGTTATGAAGAAAATGACTTTATGTGGACAGGGCTATTTATTGTAAGCCACTGCTTTCATCCTGCTATACGGCCATCTGTTTAATGAGCTCTTATTAATCTGATCAGGATGAATGAATGCCCCCATAATTTCCTTTCTCTAGAGATCCCCTGTTTCTAGAGTCAGCACACCAGCCATTACATTATTTCATATTATATATATATATATGGATATATTGTTATTCATATTGCTCAAGATTGGACTGTGTCATGATTTTCCTGTGTGGACAAACCATAGCAATAAAACCTATTTTCTGTTTTATGGACTTAAGTAACAAAGGTCTTTTCATAATAATAATAATAATAATAAAGTCCAGTTGTTTTTGTTCAGACTAATGCTGTACATCTTTTGTTGCTGGACCAATGAGAGTAATTAGAAATCCCTAGCTAAGTGGTTCTAATCTACTGTGTTGTAAATTCTGTGTTTGTCTGTAATATACCTCCTTAGGGCATCATACTGCCAAACAATAGTCTCTTACATCAATGCCACGTACTCTCAAACGTGCAGTGATCATGTCCTCATTAAAGTTTGAGGAAGTGAGAATGTTACTGTACTCTTTTCTGATATGTGTTATTCGTGATGTTCTTGTAAATGAAATGAAATGTTCTGAGGGGGATTTGCACTTTTTTTAGACTGTCAAAAGGAATAATGAAGAAAAAAAAAACCTTGCAACACTTTAAAAAATGTACTTTTGAAATTCCATTAAAAATATATATACGCTTCTTCAATGTACCAGTAAGCACAGAATTAGCTTTGAGCAAAATAAAATAAATTGCAGTCTGTAGTATTCCCCCATTTCACATTACAGAAAGCAGAACGTACCTAAAAGCACAAAGACCTTTCTTCTCTCCTTACTTTGAGCAAACTCGTTGCTAAGCAATGAAATCTGTGATGGAAAATGAGTCAGCCAAGACAAGTGCAATGCAGATGCTCTCAGACACCATGTCGCACAGACAAGGGTTGAGAAGATTGGCGTCAGCGGTTCATGTGAGTGCGAGGCCAAATGAGAGTGCACGTGCAGGTGTAGTTTGTGTCAAGTGCAGGTTTCTTCATTGAGCTGTCAAGAAATCAACAATTCGCTCTGGATGAGTGTGTCATATAAATGTAAAACATAAGAAAGGTTACTGTTCTCACTGGACGAAAAGGAAAAACCCTGTTGTGATAACATAAATGCACGTTTGAAGTGTTGAGGTAGCTGACGTGGACCCAAGACTGCTTTGCTTTTCAATGATGTGGTTTGTATGAATCTTATTTTCACTTGACTTCCCAAAGTTACCACTGTCCATCTTTTGGTTATAAAACTTCATACATCTTTTGGTTGTAAAGCCTGGTGTGTTTTTTTTGGTTACAAAGTCTTTTGGTCATAATTCCTAGTGGTGTGTCCTTTGGTTATGAAGCATAGTTTGTCTAATTATAAAGCCTGGTATGTCTTTTGGTTACAAAACCTGATACGTCTTTTGGTTATAAAGCCTGGTATGTATTTTGGTAACTAAACCTGATACATCTTTTGGTTGTAAAGGCTGGTATGTCTTTTGGTTACGAAGCCTGGTACATCTTTTGGTTATAAAGCCTGGTGTATCTTTTGGCTATAACGGTGTGCTCATTGGTGCTGTTTCCATTTACTGCGTGAGGTCTTCTCAGCTTAAGTGATAGCTCTTAATGTTCTTGTCCTTGCTTTTCTCATGTCCCGGTACCGATAGCCTGCTGTGCCACTGAACATAACATCAAGCTCAAAATCTAACAGCAAAAGTTGGAACATGTGCTCATCCCTGGATGACAAGCCTTAAAACTATAATGATTTCACTCAGCGTGTACATCTGTAGCCGCACAGGACTTGCAGAACATGCTTTGGGATCAATCAAATATAGAGTGTTCATCGCACGTGCAACACGCTGAAGAGCTTCCAAAAAACATGCCGGCTGTTTCCCCCAACACAGAAAAGTCGGTGCTCTCTATAAAACAATACATCTCCTCATGTATAATGTAACGTTTTAATAATTTATTTGCCTCTCCTGTAATTTAAAATTTCTTTAAGTTGAGATTCCTTTTTATTTTATGTTCAAAAGCTGTGTGTAATTTTAATCCCTTGTCACTGTGTGCGGCTCACTTATTTTAGATCAAATTATCTGCTTGGGGAGCGTTGCATCAAGAAATTAGAGTTTCCTCGTCTCCTGGGCCAGAAGAAGCAGCGTTTGCTAGCGAAAAATGGCAACGGCTGGTAGGGAAACAAAGTGTACACCAGTGTTTCTCTACATTTTTAATCACCGCTGCATTACACAGTTTCCAGCAAGATCTCCATTCACTGCCCCCCGCTCAACAGAATCGCCCGTTCGGGTTGCCAGGGAGATCTGACGAGGGCACCGTGCCACGCGGTGGCCGGGGACCTCGGCGGGCGGAAGGAGGCCACAGTGAGTTTGAGTTTTAGCTGGCATCCCCAGCCGTGGTGGTGCGGCAAGGGGGGGGTGGCGGGCCTCCTGCCCAAAAAACAGTTCCTGAACTCCGCCAGGGACCTTGTTTCCACTGGCTGCCAGCACGCTGCACGCAACTGACAAGCTGAGCTTGCAGCTCTGGAAAATATTAGCCATGAAAGTCACCCTACTCAGATGAAAGTCAATGCAGCCCTCTTCGGCCAGTCAATAGTCCTGCCGCGCAGTGATTGTTATAAATGGAGTGCCTGTCTAACATTAAGGGTCCCTTGAAAAAGTTGTTCTCGATGTAAAATACCGTTGCTGGACAATGTTACGAAGTGCAACGTCACTGCGTAAGTGGCATTTCTGCTGTATAATAATAATAATAGTAATACACATTTATTGTATATAGCGCTTTTCACAATCTCAAAGACGCGTATCTCAAAGACGCTTGTATGACACGCTAATATCTATGTGTGTGTGTGTGTGTATATATGCTCAACTATAACACATATACTGCATTCAGACTTCGTGAACCTTAAATTTTCTCTCACAGAAACATAGCCACTGGACTGTACTCAAAAAGATAGAGGATATGAGCAATTCTTTAATACCTTTTTCATCTGTCAAGGTTGAAGAAGGGTCATGATATGGAAACGACTGACTAATGTAGGACTATTTTTTGTTCTCAGGAACTGAAGTACTTCGCCGAACAACTCATTCATCTTGCTGCGGATGATGGAGCCAAGAGCTAACTAAATGCAAACAGGCTCCTAAGCACATAAGCGTCCCCTGAAGCATTATATTTATGAGGTAGCAGGATGATGTTTTTGGAAAACGCAGGATCAAGTGTTTTTAACTGTTGGAGACATTGGCAATGATAAACAAAGCGCGCCCCTTGAACTTTTTGGGAGGGCATAGCCTCCGGTCCTCTGAGATTGAGAACAAGATCCAAGGGTCCTTTCTGCGGTCCCCCAGCTTATGAGCGGGGGAGACAAGGCGCCATCCGTCTGTCAGGATTTGTTGCTGGTGCAAAAAAACAGGCAGTTGGCCAACGATACCTTGTCCTCTGCCTATTAGATTTGCCGAAGCCGCTATATATCTCCTGTCAAGCTTTGCCCAGAGGTCGCCATTTGGAGGGGGAGCACCCTCAGATTTTCCAGTCACCCTGGCCCCAGTCGTAAGAGGAGTCTTGGTCTGGCATAACTGCCGGTAATAAAATTTACCCTCTCCCCACTACCCCTGCACCTCCCCAACCTGAGAGAGCTCCTCCATCAGCTCAAGACAAGGACCTGGAGGGAGAGTTCAAGTGCACAACGATCACTTTTTAGCAGACGGCTGATTGGCCCTCTTCTCTCACACACCTCACCCCCTGCTTTGCTGTACAGCTTCGGAAACCGAAGCTGATTGAGTGTACACAGGAGGGTGAAGTTCACTTTGTTGGGCCATATTAACCCATTGAGATGTAAGGTCAGAAATACAGTGCCTTCGGAAAGTATTCAGACCCTTTCACTTTTTCCACATTTTGTTACGTTACAGCCCCATTATGAAATGGATTACATTCATTTTTATTCTCATCATCTACACACAATACCCCATAATGACGAAGTGAAAGCAGGTTTTTAGAATTTTTTTTTTCAAATTTATTAAAAATTTAAAAAACTGAAATATCACATTTACATAAGTATTCAGACCCTTTTCTCTGACACTCAAAATTGAGCTCATCTTCAACTTGCAGGCTTGTCGTTTTCAAGGGAATTAGATGAGCAGCAAGAAAGCTACTAATTCTAAAGCAAAGTGATGTGAGTGGACGGGGCTTTAATAGTTGAACTGCCACCCAATAGCTGTTGCCATCCAGTAGCTGTTGGTTAATACAAACTGTAAAACATAGAATGTCTAGAGAGATTAAGTACGTTCCCAACTTTGACTAACTAAATAAAAGCAAAAATTGTGGTCAAAAAAAAAGTCACAAACACAATTTTGGAGAGCAATCAAGAAAAGTGAGTTTGTGAAGAAAAGTGCATGCGTTTACTTTTTAGTCAAAGTTAAGGATAATTGTTCGGCCTGGCATTTTATGAATAAGTGTTTAAGGTAGAACCACAAAGATAAGGCTGCTGGCTTTTTTTAAAAGCCATTTGGAGTTAACATTAAACAGCAAATACAAAACTAAAAATCAGACGCGTTTTCTTCCTCAAAACCATCTTTAAAGTGTTTTCCAGTTCCTTTTTTTCCAAATGTTTGTACCCTGTAAACAAGTGTGAGGAGCCATACCAATGTTAATAGGTTTTAAAGTTACCAAATCAATGCCTATAATCACTGTCAAATGTGCTCTACGCGTGAAAAATCATGACTTGGTAAGTCAAACGCCCCTGATGACATAGCGAGAGAAAAAAATACCACTATGCAAAAGGCTGCAGTGGAGGAAATAAAGTTTTTAGCGCTCATAAAATATTTCAAAGAATTCTAAAAGCAATCTCACTCGTAATAAAAACATGCCATGATTGTAAACGTGGTATTAGATGGTACTGCATATGCATTTTTTATCACTCAGCTCTGCCATGACAAAGCGTCCCAGAGGCCCGAGCTCCGGCCTTAAGAAAATTATATCAAAGTTGTAATCACAACTTCAGCTGCCAATAGAAAACTTTATGTGGGGGAAACATTTCAAAATAAAGGCAGGTCTATTCCCCCATGCCATGGTACGATATATTGACTTTGACACAAGTGAGCATGCTCATAATGTGTAAAGCGCACAACAGAAACAGTTTTTGGTTGTTTTTTTTTTAAATGCGGGAGCATTTTCACAGTTCTTCACTTGTTTTTTGACAGCTTCAACACTCCTTCAGAATATATGTCCATCATTTGCTTTTTTTTGGGGGGGGTAGAATTAAACATGAAAAAGGTAGAATAACTTAACACTTCTTATAATATAAAACATAATTGCATCTAAATGAGATATCTTTGCTCAACACTATCCCATCCGTCTTGGTACTAACAGCACCCAGGAGAGCTTCCAACAGAAGCTGATGTACCCTATACTTCTCTAGAATGTTCCACAAATCATCAAACTTAACTGACACGGAGACTGGGAAAAGGAAATTAGGTGCTTGCTGGAATAATAATGTGAAAATATTTAGCACATGCTAGTTCAATTCAATAGCACAATGTTCAATTCATTTTCCAATGTACTGGTCTTATTATTGACCTTACAAACATTGCAATGGTTTTACTAATTATGGTAGATACGTAACCTACCGACTTGACTAGTTTTTCAGTCATGGAAAACACCTGGAAAATGAGAAAATTTACTAAATGTCCTGGAAAATTGTAGGCTATGCTGTAAGTCAAGCTATTAAACAGTATATTTAGAGCTGAGATTGAGATTTTCTCATTTTTATTAGCTGCTGAGATTACACGGCAGCACAAAGTTTTGAATGGTTATGGTACTTGCACATTGCCGCCCAACCACCCCCCCCCCTCCCTCACCGATCCCCCCCCCCCCCCCCCCCCCCCCGCCCCCCCTCCCCCCGGTCCACCACCGGCTTTGGGCTACCATTTTCCATGTTTCATGTCTGTACGTCTAAGTCAGGGAAATTGTCCTTGAAAAGTCCTGGAAAATTATTTCCTAAAATGAGTGGGAACCCTGCTATTGTTAAACAATCACCCCATTTTACACCATTCACCGTTTCAATTAATCATCTAATTACCAAAAATGAAGGCTCTAAAATGTGGATTGACTTTGAAGTAAATGTGCGCAGACACATTTTCACATACTGTTCTAATCAGCAGTAGAGACAGACAATTTGCCAAATTAAAAGCAAGAGGCAAAATGGAGCCTACTAGCTTGGCCTCCAAAAGCCTTTCTGTTCTGAGAACGTAACGAGCTGCCTGAGAGAACATTTTCTACTTTTTTTATTTTTTATTTAGCTGATCACAGTTACGGTATTTTGTGAGTGTTCGGTAACTTCACTGACGTTTTTATGCATAGACAAGTAATTACCTTGTCAGTCTTAATTGTGGATTATTTTAATTCAGTAAAATGAATGTTAATTCTTTCAAAACACTTCTGCATGTAAATTATAAGCAGAGACTTCGTTCGCTTAACACTTTGGGGAAACACGAGTTCCACGGGAATATTCTTTTCTACAGCTAGTGTATTTTAACCCAGTATTTTAACCCACTTTTTGTACTTTTAGTATGATTTTTGGTGCAGTTGCTTTGTTGCGCATATAAATATATTTCAACCAGAACTTGACATTAACACCCACCACCAGCCAAATGCACATAAGTGCATTCGGTGCAACTCACTCACTCTTACTAGCCTTTGGCCGGTGACCTTTCGGCAGCATTTTTTATGAAAAAGTAAACATTGACAGATTAAGGGTCCAGTGAGGGTCAAAATGCTACAGTCAGGCCTTTCCACGATTCTTCCCTAAGCATCATTAGTATGTGTTCAATTATAACTCCTCCTCCTACAAGTAATTAGTCCAATTAAACAGTCAATGATATGCGCCTTTCAGGTCGAAAATAGAGCCGTTGAAAAGCAAAATAGTAATTCATAGAACAAGTTTAAAATGTTTTTCTCTGTACGCATTTTGTCGCAGATTTATGTGCTTGTGTCTTGTCATTTACAGCTTACCATATGATACTGGAAACAAATCTAGATTGATAAAGAATAGCTTTTATTTCCTCCCTATTGTATTAGAGACCCTTGGGAGTAAAGATATGTCATCTAATTAGACTTTGCCGGTGTAATGAGGCAGAGCTGGTCTTTGAAAACTAATAAAATCACAGAATGCTGAGAGAGAGAGCGAGAGAGAGAGAGAGAGAGACCATGGTGAAGTAACATTTTAATTAGTTAGGTTCACCAACAAACAATGTCTCATTTCACACAAAGGCCTGGACAGCATCAAAACACGGCATTAAGAATCTTCATTATCTGAGATAAATGTGCCCGCTCCTGTTTAAATTGATTGTGATTGATCCACGATGGCCACTTCTGCATGCCGATGAAATCCACAGGCCGCGTTCTTCATTGCGGTGATCAATAGCGCAATATAAAGTGCGCTGTGTCAGTCCGAGTGAAAGGTGGCAATTAGTAGCGGCGTTTTGTATTTTTGTTTTTTTCTTTGCTGAATTAAATGATACCATATTTTAAAATAATAATAATAATAATCATTTAGCTGGCTCCACTTAACCACTTAATTTAGTTTTGACAAAATGAAAACAAATACATGCATGTGTCTGAATAGCTGGCTTGTCAGTGCTGAAAACTTTAGATTGACTCCCGCAAGATTACTTTCCTGATGCAATCTCGCCAGTAGATGAACAGGTTTTGACTGGAGGCCTTCGAAAACTTTTTCCAGCGAGCAGCCTTTCTTCTATTCTGGATGGCTTCCTGAACTTTAGAAATATTGCTTTTCAACTCCTGTTACCATTAAGGGCATGTTAGGCTCCTGTGCCTTTTGGATTCTTGTCAGTTTGTCTCATCAACTCCCTTGGTGCGCTGACAGGTTGTCTACAGGCCAAACTGCACTGTATATAATCCTCTGTTGGAACTTCCTGTAAGTGAATGCCGGGGTATTAGTGTGGGCACATCTAAAGATCCACTGAAGCCAGACAATTGGTAATATGTATTGATGGCTTGCGTTTGGTTTACGTGACAGTTTTCATCACCTAGGAACAATGCGCCATGAATCAATATAAAAAGGCTCAACAGGATAGTGCTACCATCCCCACCATAAATCTGTTGCATATCGCACTTGAAAGTTGTTTGACTTCTACTGTTTTCCTACACTTTATACTGAGCTAAAAAAAACAAGTAAGGATCATCATTTCCAGTGCTCCACTTAGTGCTCCATGATAGCATTCACACATCACGTTCATAATTTTTTTTTTTTACTGTAAACTGTCATTGCCATGTAGAGTTACGACAACAAACAATTACATTTTTGTGCTCCTGTGTATAGATGCGCCACACAGCCAGACCGTGCCAGTGTGATGGTGATTGGCTACTCCACAGGGCATGGCTGCAGCTGTGTTCCTGGAGATCTGCCTTCCTGGAGGTTTTCATTTCAACCATAATTTGGCACACCTGATTCTGCTAATTACCAGCTCCAGGAGATACCTAGCTGTTGAATGAGGTGTTCTTTGTTTGTGTTGAAGTGGAAACGGTAGAACAGTATTGGGCAGACCTGCCACAGGGCAATGTTTGCCTGGCAATAGCATCATCCCTTGGCTATGATTACACACCACAATTAAATTTCTGGGACATATCATTCAACAGCAATCTGACCGAAAGTACAGAGAAGGTACACCTAGTAACAGTCTTAATAGCTTTAAAAGTTAACACAAAGGCAATTCAATACAATTCCATGTTATATGATACAAACAGCCTTTAATTTATTTTTTGATTACATTTATGTTTTTCGTGGCCTACCTATATCAGTGAAAATCTATCACAAGACTGTACATTATTCTCTGGTTCTCGTCTAATGTCTGTTCGATCCAAACAGCCTGTATCGGTCGATGTCACGTCATCACGTAGACTAAAGTTGAAGTTCAGTTAAATGTATTTACAAAGATCCGGTCTGAAATCCAAACAATTGGTTAATTAATAGCCTACTGACAACAGGCTAAAAACCCTGTTCGTTTTAACCAAGCAGGGGAGGGTGTCTGCACTTTTGCCTGGCAAGCAATCCCAGCAAGTTAGCATGCAATATCAAAACTATGCAATCTGTTAGTCACTAAATGACTGCTTAAGATTACATAGTACATTTGGATTCTTTGACATACATACACCATACTGTAGCTGAAGAACAAAAATAATTCCCTTGCATATAGCCAAAACAGACCTTCGGCAATATCTCCAAAAATGTTAATTGAATTCTCTCACCGTTCGTCAGAGACAAAGAGATGCATCTACATTTCGCTCTCCCCTATTGAAATTGCCCATTCTAATTTGAGGGGAAAAGGAAAACTCATAATAAAAACTGTTAAAAAAGGACAATATTTTATTTGTTGTGTTATCTTGCACCATCACAAATTTGCAGTAGTAAAACTGGGCATTTGGGAAAAAATAAGGGTTCAGTGCAAGTTATAAGATTTAAGAATGCTATTGATTTCCCTGTAGGTGTGAAAAAGTACCAGCGAAAGACATATTGCCTTGTTTTGACTGTGATGGCAAGATAAGAAACTACCACGTCAGAGGAAATAAACAAATGGAACGACAGTCCCTCAGACTTAACCTCGTTTCCCCTCTCCAAAGTGTATTTTCTGCCTACGAGATTTATGTTTGATTACTCAGTTGTAATTTCCAGTCTGGGGTCTGTTGTACATCAATGGTGTCTGAATATGAGCTGATACCCTTTTTTTCGGTTAAGTGCTCCAGACACAGTTTACAAATATATCTTTGTCTTCGTCAGCACTGCAGCGCTATCCCACTGTCCATGAGTACAACTGAGCTAGTGGGTAGGCCTCAGCCACTTTTAAAGGCTATTCGAAAATGTTGTAATGGACTCTCTTTAGAATGGTGATTCTCATTTGCATTAAGTTAAGAGGGGTTGAACACTGGGCTCCAGTTCAACAGTTTTGGAATATCTGGCGCAAACAGGGAAATTCTAGTTGGTGACAACAGGACATCGGCACGCTCATAGCTAATCAGTAATTAATTAGTGATCCTCAGAGGTAATTATGACCTGAAACCAAATCTGTGTTCAAGCCAAGGGTTATCATAGTAAAGGAAAACTGAAATCAGCTTGAATATTAGTCATGTAAAAAACCATTTCTAAACTGAAATAAAAATAAAAACACCAGTTTAAGAAACCAAAACTAAATTGAAACTAGATTTTTTGCCTCTGAAACATTTTTTTTTTTTTTTTTAAATCATTTTAGCATTTTATAGGTTAGTTCTCATCGATATAAAATGTACAAACCAAAAGTATTAGGCCACCTGTGGTTAAAAAGATGACTTTAGGTTGAGAAGAATTTAGTTAATATATGCACATTTGTTGAATAACAAACCAAAGTACAGTGGTTTAGCGTTTCATTTGGTGCTGCCGCCATGAGAGATGGTCCCAGCAGAGGCACATTTGCATTTTTGTCTTTGAGTGGCGGGTCAACTTGACACGCAAATAATATTTTCCAGCCAGTTATAAATGCAGTCTACATTGTTTACGTTTTCATTTATCACTGAGAAATCCATATGGTTCATGTTCCCCTTATAACCTTTTAAAATTCAATGTGGTGTCTGTTCAAGGATTACACCTTTGGCTGTAAGTAGGTTGGGCTGTTAGTAGGTGAAACAGAAAGAAGGTGATTGATTTTGTTAATGTGTTGCTAAATAAACAAGGAGTTGCTGAAAATAAGGAAAGCCTCTATTATTCAAAAACAAAAAAGCAGCAGGAGAAATGAAAACAACTTAATCCATTTTGGGGTCTGAAGTTCATCTTTCTCCTTGCCCCTCTTCGCGATTGGTTTAAACAGTCACCTCTCACCCCCTCCCCCCCATGGTCCATGTTTCGGTTCTGACAGCACCCCCCAAACCAGTCCACTATCGGTTCTGTCAGGAACAACCCCCCCACCCCCTTCAGCGATCAGGCTTCAAGCTGCCTTATATCACCTATGTGTGCATGTGCATGGTGTCTGGTTTTCACAAATTTAAGTCTGGCAACCCTGAGTTTACCATGTGCTGTTACAGAATGGAATAACCATAAATTGTTTATAAACATTCAGCACACAACACGGCACATACACATTGCCAAATTATTTATGTGAAGGACAGAGAAGTGTTCAAATGTACCATACACGCACAAACACACAAACTGTGAGATGCTTAATAGAAACCTGAAGTGCTTCACAGATATTGGAAAACACTGTAATCAGTAGGCGTATACAGGGGGCGATACGTAATGAGTTTTATTTCAATCACAGGGATAATCATGCCCCTAAAATGTAAACAATGAAATTCAGCACTTGTTTAATTCATAAAACATTGATTAGCAACTTTTGTCTATAGTTCTTTAGCAGAGAACTGCTGGAACATTCATTTTTAATCCCGCTAAGGAGCTGGTGAGCATCTGAGCAGAGAGCATGCAATGCATAAAAATAGAATTAAAAGTAGGGATGTTTGATGCAAATCTCCATTTATAGAGAGAGTGTGGAAAGCATCGTGACTGACCAGTGCTCAGCTGTACCTTGTGCCATGCTATTAGCTCATTACACGCTGAACTACTACAACTGATGGACATCTGTCAGAGGTTACATTATACTTTAAGTACAGCCCACTCTCTCTACTGCATCCAGACTAAAAACTACAACATAGTGTATTACACTATATAGTACTATATGCTATATCTTTAGTATTTTCAGTTTCTTGTTTTATTTGTGCTCACCCTGTCTCTGTCCCATCATGTTTGTTTTATTCTGTCTCTGCTCTGTGTTTAACTATAATTATATCCCATTGTCTTCAACAATTAAAATTATTATTATTATTATTATTAATTACATTTATATAGCACTTTTCCAAATGCTCAAAGTGCTTTACAGTGAAGGGAAACTCACCTCACCCACCACCAATGTGTAGCGCCCACCTGGGTGATGCACGGCAGCCAATTTGCGCCAGAACGCTCACCACACATTAGCGAAGGTGGAGAGGGAGAGAACATTTATTTAGCCAATTAAGTCTGGGGATGATTTTTAGTGGAAAGTTTGCGAGAGCCAGATCTGGGATTTGGCCAGGACACTGGGGAACCCCCTACTCTTAGCGATAAGTGTCATGGGATCTTTAGTGACCACAGAGAGTCAGGACCTCGGTTTAACATCTCACCCGAAAGACGGCATCTCCTACAGCACAGTGTCCCCGTCACTGCACTGGGGCATTGGGGTTTATTTGTACCAGAGGGAAGATTGCCCCCTGCTGGCCCACCCAACACCACTTCCAGCAGCAACTCAGTATTCCCTGGTGGTCTCCCATCCAAGTACTAACCAAGCCCACACCTGCTTAGCTTCAGCCATTTGGCCGGAGCAGAGTGCATGGAGGTATGTATTGGATTATAAAAAATATGTGTAATGCAATTCATCCAGTACATCTTTTTATTTTAAAATATTTTTCATCTATTTTACTCATCTTTCTTCTTTGTTATGCTTCAGTTTTATTTTTTTTTTTTTTTTTCAATTGTTGCCCTTTGTCTCTATGGTGGTCTGTGAATAATTCTTGAAATCTCTTGTACTTCAACATACATCTTTCTCCACAATCAGTTTTCATTGCATGCTACAACACAACATGTTGTACAACTATGTTTAAATATTTAAAATTGTGCTAAAATAATGTGGTGAAAAGAAAACTGTGTGTTCAGAGGAGTTTGTACTGTGCATATATAGAGTAAAACCAGGCAGACCTCAAACTTCAGTGATGTTTTTTTTTTCAGATTGATGTAATGAGACATGATCTGTGGACATGGTGGATCTTGCCTTTAGGGACTGTCTGCCCTGTAATATTTTAAAGAGAACACTGTCTGTATTCCCAGTAGACCTGGGTCAAATACATATTTGTTTTGAATTCAAATACTTTTCTGTGCTCTATTGATTTTGCCTGGTGTAATTGAGCCTGCCAATATGACCAGGATGGGGTTTGCACTTTTTGAGACTATTTTATTGGTTCCAATACACCAGACAAGATCAGTAAAGCGTATAAAAGTATTTGAATCCAAAACAAATACATATTTAACCCAGGTCTGATTCCCAGTGGCAGCTGAGCAGGGGTGTGGGGTGCCACACCCCCTGAATGTGCACATAAAGCTGGTTTTGGTGGCTTGGTGGAGCACAAAAATGGAGAATTCCTGAAATGGCAGACATGACATGGGTATGTGACCCTTAAAAGGGTTACAGTTGGACCAACCAGCCACTGAAACAACACAGACCTGGGGATGACCCTAATGTATCCCTCTCTGAACTGCTGTAAAATTCCAAATATGTGCATTTATATTTTAAGGTGGTCATTTGGCTAGTTATATGTAGAGTGATGTACTGTAGAACATTCCATAGTATTAAATAGTAGTACATTTTAAACCATGAATCAGACATTAATTCACAAAGGTATGTTCATCTTGGTTGTTTCATAGCTTGCACATATTTTGCACACGTAGCTAGTGGTAAAATTTAAGGAAAGTCTTTCATTAGAGTGCAGTTTTTGTTACTGTTGTACCTTGTATGCTGGTAACATGCACAAGTATGAATAAATGCAACCGACAGGACCCTCTATTTTAAAGTTATTGAAAATCTTTGTAATGTTTGCTAGGTTGGGCTTTGTTCGTAATCCACCTAATGTTTCTTAAATGAAATGTGTTTGTGCAGTAGTTCAGTAGTTCTGGATTACTGAGCACTGTTACATTCTGTAATACTTTGTTTTTTTCAAAGCTTTTTAATAAATGAAGGAATTTCCTTCATTGCTTCATGATGTATGACATATTCATGACTTAAAACATCATGTTTATAGTCTTTATATATCATTCTGGTTGTCAAGCAGTACATCAGAGCTGTTGATAACCTCAATATAAAAATCTGAGTGAAGAAAGTCATTTCAACACATTTAAAAATGCAGCAGCAACATCATCATTAAGGCCGTGAGCGCAACCATTATGCTGGATATCGTTTATTCAGAGTTACATTTCAAATTTGCATATGCGGCATATGCGCACATATATGGTGATATTACAACTATGAGGGTCATTTAAATAATTCAAATAATATGCAGAGTGGAAAATGAAAGAGATTTGTTCGAGCAAATTGTGCCTCACAGTTAAGGGCAAACAGCGCGGACCTTAGACTGAAGGTGCCTCGTAATGCCTACAAGAGTCATTTAGCAATGTAAACTTGCCTGAGCGTAATAGAATCCAACCCTGCAGAGCTAGTATGTCTAATAGACTCACTTTTAATTCTGTCAGCTTGAGTCATGGGCCGAACACCATGCTCGCAGTCACTTTCATTATTTGTAAAGGTGATTTGTCACCGAGCAGCTGCAAACAGTGGGACGCATTTTAGAAACGGCAAAGTGCGCGCATAACGTTTATATTTTCTTACCCGTCACCAACGAAGGCTCATCTCAGCAAGTCGTACAGAGAATACAACAAAGTGTACTGGATTAGCAGACAAAATAGTAGTATTACTACTAGAGTAGTATAACCGCTCTTCCACTGATCACGCTTTTTAACAGAGTTGTGAGAGATTCTTGTCGTTGATTCCACGAGCATTGGTCAGTTATATCCACACAGTACAACACAGTAAGTACATGCTCTTAAAGATGGTGGTTTGTGTTTCATTTGCCTTTCTCAACAAACAGAATGTTCAGGTTTAACAAAAATTAAGGTCCAGTCTCCCATTTATCTCCTGTATCTTTTTGGGAGAAAAGCATACAATTGTTATTTTAGCTTTTTTTTTTCTTCTTTTATTTATCATTTGACCTTTTGGCTCCAATGAGAGCTATTGAAACACACTGCAATAGTAATCCCCGTTTCTGTGCAACGCTGTGCACATGCAGCTCCTCTTCAATTGAATGTCACTAGAGATAAAATATCACTTCTGTTATCGTCCCCCTCTTGGGTGAGGGTAGAATAGAAACCGAAAGGCCGTAGATTCTTTACTAAAAGTCGATACAGTAGGATGCAAACAGCCCTATGGAGTGGAGTGCTAAAAGTGTATCCCCCCCTTATTTTAACAAACTTCCTTAACTTTCCTTTTCATGCTGTAATATTATTTCTTTAATGCTTAAGACTACTTTTTTTCATCACGGGCAATTTCCCTTTCAACAAGCCTTTTAGCTATTCTAGTCTCTTTCTTTTTTTTTTTTTCCACCCTAATCATGCATGTTACAGTATTCTTCTTTGTTTGTCTTGGTACTTGGTCTTTTCTATGGCCCCTGATTCTCCCAGAGCTGGGCCTAGGGTATTAGTGGCCCTAAGCAAGCATGCTTGGGGGTGAATACTGTACAATTAAAATGACTTCCAAAAATACTTGAATTGTGTGACCAAGAGATGGTTGTGGCCCTAAAGGACTGCATAGTGGGTTTGTGGCAGCGGCTGACTCTGGACGCTCCTATGAAGCGTATTATTTAATTTATTCTGGAATGCGTTTACATTGCCCATCAACAATAATAATTTAGGATTTGCACTCTTTTTCTTCCCCACTAAGTTGTGCAGGGCATATGTTACACAACAAGTCTTTGTATCATTATTTCTGTCACATCTTATAAAAAGTATGCTCTTCTGTATTAAAACATTCTAGAGTTGGATGAAGTGGTCCTAACTTCTCTTCAGATCACTGCACAATAACAGACCCAGAACTGTCATCCCTTTCACAGAACAGTAAGAAACTGCATCAAAAAATAACAGCATGCAATTACTAAAAACTCCTCTTTGCATTTTTCCTGTCCTCCCTCAAATTTTCCAATTAATACATTATGTTTACATTTTAGATGCGAACGGCAAAGATTTAGAGATCTAGACAAATTCTTTTTACTTACAATCCATTTATACAGCTGGATATTTATTGAAGCAATTCAGTTTAGTACTTTGCTTAAGGGTACGACGGTAGTGTCCAACCTGAGAATTAATCCTTCAACCTTGGAGTTACAAGCTCAGTTCCCTAACAGAGCTATAACATTGTATTTCATAATAAATCATCCACACAAACACACAAAAGATTGTACTGACCTTCACACATATAATTACGTTTGTATGAATAATATAAATGTGAAAATGTTAACACTAATAATAATCGTAAATAGAATATAGATCCCATAAGTGCTTATAATTGTAAGAGCTAATTTGTCTACTCTATACATTTTCGACATCCAGTAAGTTTGCTCACTCGTTAAAATTTCACTTGCAGCAGTTGTGGTATTTATTTATTTTTTTAATGTATTTATTGTTCAGAACATGCCCAGCTGATGTACGTGAAGTTGTATTTATTGAGGCGGTTTACTCATGAGCTTGTATCCACAGATAATGCTAGTAGCTAGTGTTAGTACTGCAGCTGTAGCACAAATGTGTATTGAGGTTCACCCTACTGAATATACCTCACAGCACAGCTAACGGTAAACAGGTACACAGTGGCTATAGCTATTTATGTCTGATAGTACTGTGTGTGCCTTTGCACCTGGTCTCTGCTTGTTGATTCAGTGCAGTTGCCAGAACAGCCTTTTCTGTCCAGACATATTGCCTTTAACATCTTGTGCATTAATGCTGTGATGGTTCTTTCAGCTGTCTGCGGCTAATGGTATGATGGGCAAGGTTTGTTATTGACAGCAGTTTAAACGGCTGTATTAATGAAAAGTAGTGGCCGCCTGGGAAAGATATCGGTCTGTGAGCTGTGCTACATGTCTGAAAACACTGAAAAATTCAACTTTTAAAAAAAAATCAGCACTGTCATAAACCGTTACTCATTGCAGTAGTGTCTGCAGATCACACAGGTAATCCTTGCAGTACTCTTTCACAAGTATCGTTTCAATTGGTATCCAATCGGCCTCTTGGTAGACTGCCTCAAATGGGGTAAGTGGAGGAATCAGTCATATGTGTCTGTCGATGGTAATAGAGCTGAAAGTCAATTGCTGAAAGCAAGTGGCCTGTGGAGTCTCAATACAATTAAGGAAAGCAATTATTAACAACTTTAAATGATCATGATAAACTGTTATGATGTAGGCATTAGTCACCAGCCACTTTATATAGTACAATAATAAAGAAGCAATAGAACATTTTTAGCATTAATTGGTGATTAATATGTGTAAAAAAAAACATTTTTTAAAATTATTATCTGTGAAATAAAATAATATCTTCAGAATGTTAATTTATTTTAAAATATATTACTTAGCAATTATTATGTCACAAAATCACCTGTGCTGAAAAAGTTTTACTGATTAGTGTAATTAATACATAATTAGAGACCTGGATCGATACAAAATAGACATAAAAGGATTTAAGAATAGCTTGTAAGAATAACATTCATCCCAGAAGATATTATTATTTCAAGTGGTATATTCATAGAAGCAGAGACCATTGAAATATGGATGGAATGATGGAATTTGTATTAAACAGATTTAGGTTAATATATGAATACATTACAGGCTTGTTTTGTTGACATAATATCAGTCGTGCTTGTTTCTGTGTTCACTGATCCGTTTTGAATGGCCACTTCACAATTTTATTTTTAAAGCCAGTATCGTAGGGGGCAACAGTCATGTAAAAATGTATGCCCTTTAACCTCTTTGAATAGTACTGGACGTAATGTAGCTGACATCCACACTAAGCAGACAAGGTACTGTAAAACGGCTGCTAATTAAATCAACTCCTCTTCTTCTCCCCCTACCCAAAATGAAGGTGACTTTCCAAAATTAATTATTAGAAAGGTTCAAATGCATGAATCCTGGAATGGAGTCAATAAAACATATTTTGAAATGGCTACAGTTGTCTCCAGCACTTTCCATATGGCTTTAGTTATGTGAAGGGAGCTTCACTCTATGTCTTTGTGAAAAGTACTACATAATAATCTAGTTTTTTTACAGCAGCTTTCGGTATTCCATTGAGTATAATTATCCCAGTAAATGTGGTCTAGTGAGGTAAACGTTTTTTGCTTTTTTTATTGAAAAAAAAATGCTAACTCAAATCATGGATGGCATCAACACTGCCCTGCATAGCCTCGAGCATTTCATTATTTGGCCTGCCCTCCTTTTCTAATATTTTCAGAGATCACCGAAAGCATCCCCAGCGGTAAACTTTTTGCTTTCCCAGATTAAATAATAAATAAAAGCCCAGCGATCGAGATCAAGCCTCTTGTCTGGAATGTAAATCTCTCAGGAGAAACCTACACGCAATTGCACATGCAGGGAATGCCCTCGGGCAAAGTCGAAAACGTCCCCTAGCAGTCATGTCTGGTTGTGTAATATCCAATATATTCTGACAGAATATCTCTGGGGCGGTCAGCATTGTGGATGAAAGCGTCGCGCTTCTTCAAAGGTAATACAGCCGAGAGTGCAACTCGCATAACCACTGGGAGAAGACAGTTAGCAGCACAAACACACAAATACCAGGTCTCATAATCCAGAATCAACGTGATCAATCAACTCTGTTGACCTCTGTTCAATTAATTTCAACAGTGTGTCATCCTTGTCTCTTTCTGTTTATTACTTTATTATTGATATTTTCTATTGGCTTTTGTCAGGCAGTAATACAAACGATGCCCTATAAGTGTCTAGCATTTTGTTGTACAGTAACTTTTTTTTTTTTTAAATAAAATTGTGTGTTATTCATTCTATATTTTTTCATCAAATGTGTGATATGCATCTCAGGTGGTCCTTTGAAGTCAGAAGAACCAAGGAGGCTCATAGCTGACTGAACAGAAAACATGGAATTTATTGATGACAAACAAAAAAAGAAAGAAAGAAGAAGAAAAGAAAAAAAGAAGGCATCTAGAAAACAGCAGATGTTCGCCTGGCTGCAGCTTTCGAGCTGAGTAACTCTCTGTGGAGCTGCAGCTAGAGCCGAATATTTAGCGAAGCTTTGTCGTTTGAACGTTTTCACTGTGTGTGCGTGTGTGTGTGTGTGTGAAAGAGCCAGAAAGCATCAGGGAGTTTGGCTGGGCTTCATAGGAATGACACAGGCGAGCAAAATCAGCGAAGTGGCAACTTCTGCTGGACAAGCTCCATGTTCCTTAATGCTCAGGCGGAGAGGGAAAGTGGACAGTTGAATATTTAACTCCAGTTTTTCTAAGAGTAAAAGGATGGCACGGGTAGAACCAGGCCTGGATTCTTTCACTTTTTCCCTTCATTTGAGCTTAAAGATAAATGCAAGCATTTGTTGTTGTTTTTTTATTCTGAGTCACAGTTTGGCCTGTTAGTTTTGGAAATTATTAAACTTTTATTTAATTAGGCTAGAAAGTACCCTCAGCAAGAAAACTAAAATTGCTTTTAAAACCTGTGAAAATGCTAACTTGCAATATTTCTACAACTGAAAACAATATCATCAATTGATAATGCTGGGTACTGTCTTAATACCATTTTTTGTTGTTGTTTTCTATGGGTAGACTCAGGAACGATATTTGGGTTTTATATGAAGTTTATTTTTTTCCTTTTTTTTTTTTTTTGCTTTACCTCATTCAACCCCTCCAAACTGAGTTATATAGGAGTATGGAAATACATGAGGTGGATCAACTGTGTTTATGAAGAAGGTTTTCCAGTTTCACCCACATATTGTGGATTTGCAAAATAAATAAAAAAATATCCAGCAGCAGAAATATGAATACTCTGCATTGTCTTCCCATGTTTGAGGTTTTCACATTTGAGTCCACAGGTCAATAGACATTTCTCCATCTCTGTCTTAGTGGAATAACGTGCTCATTGTTTGTCTGGCTCAGGGATGTAGTTGTAGGCTTTTTCTGGGGATTTGGTGAGAAACTTGCTGGCTCACAGAGGAAATAAAAAAGTAATGAGTAATGCAGTGTAGCAGTTGCTGTTTATTATTAATTTATCTAACCATTTGATGTTGGATGAATACAGCAGGTCTGCCTTTCATGACAGGGGGGTGTATTTCAGATCTCTCTCAAAAAAAAACATGATATGGCTCACCAAAAATCTTATAGGAATTTCACAATGAAGCAATGGAAGCACAAACAGGTCATATATTTTAAGAAGCTTTGCTGTGCCAATGAATAGGATGCTCTACTGATTTAGTGTTTCACCACGTCAAGGTTCAAACATGGCAGAAGATTAAATTACATTGGCGTACTGTACATTGCAAGTTGGATTTAAATTATCTGCACAACACTGTACCCGTACAGTGACTTCATGATGTTATGGCACATAGTGAAGGGACAAAATTTAATTGCACCTGATAACACATCAAAATTAGCATGTTAAGTGGTTAATAAACATATGTGTACAGGTACTGCCTACTATTATTCAGTTTAATCAATCAGATAAGCTTTGAATTATCCTCAGCATCACATAGCGATGAGACGAAACATGAGTAGCACCTATGGTGACGGGGGAAAAAACTAGGTTAGTTAGCTTGATTATGCACTTTGGTTCCTTATTGCGGTGAATAATTCATGTTACACCTCTAAGAAGGAAATTCAATTTAGACCTTTCCTGTCAGACTCCGTCTGCAAATTGCCTGTGCCGAGACGGAGAGAGAACACCACTTCAGAAACATCCCGCTTCAAGAGATCGCCATATGTTAAGGCTTTCATAAAGTCGGGGAAGGAAAAGGGTTTTGTCGAGCAGAGGAACATCAATAATTAATGACAAAAAAAAGTTTTATTTCACATCACTAACCTCTTGACAGTCAGACTACCGTGGGTACTTTTGCAGGAAAGATCTTGTCCTTGTATTTTGTTAAAAAAACGATTGCAGGGCGTTTCCCCCTGTGCTTTCTGTAGCCATCCATGCTCAGAGATGTTATTCGTAATGTCTTTGTTTTAAATACGGATTTAGCATTTTCTCCATGCTGTGGGGCCAGAGGGGAAACAATGCAGTGCAGCACAAGCAGGTAATGCAAATTGTATATTCATTAAGTGACAAAATACATGTTTCCATGATTTTAACTTGAATTTCTGCTTCAGTTTTGTCCAAAGATTGGCGGTTTTTCCAGAAATGGCTAAAAATAACTACATACTTTTCAAAATGACTGCTCTACCAATGCCTGCCCACTGGCTATGTGAAAGTCATGTTATGAAACAAGGGTACGAAGGTTATGTGCATCTCTTACACTTTATATTTCTGTATGTAAGGTGCCAACGGATTTCATGGAGACGGCCCTGTCCAATGCCTCCATGCCAGAGGGCGTGCCACAGCAAAATGGCCAGTTCAACTCTACCAGCGCTTATATACGAGTCCAACAGGGACCGTATGTACACTGTGAGAGTTAATTTAACACTGAACGTTTTACAGGGGGGGAAGCAGACTCAGTCTGTCGACAGAGGCCCTGACAGAGCTGGGAGTGTTCAGCACTGATAACGCCCTCACTTTCAGCGACGGAGACACCCTGGACCCAGCCCGTGAGGAATGGAAATTTTTCACTGTGCCGCTTCCCAACAATGACGAAGTGAATCACAATCACAATGGGAAGCTTTCTATTACCAGACGGGAGACTGAACTGTCTCCTCCTTCTCTGCTTCTCTACAATCCCCCCACTCTTTCAATGGCAGGGACATCATTTCTTCCCTTTAAAAAAAAAAAAAAAAAAAAAAAAAAAAAACCTAAATCGCAGATATGAGCCGGCGATGTGGGTTTAATTTGAGACCATCCGATTCGAGTACACCCGCGACAGCAGTCAGTCCCCGTTGCGTCAGATTGAGTTTAAAACAGACCCGGAAAGAAACGGAGAAGAGACAAGCGAACCAAAGAGTACCCCCCCCCCCCGACCCCCCGTGATTGACACCGCTGCCCAGGAAGAGCAATGAGGAAACGCAGAGCTGGAAAGGAGAAGAAAGTCTGGCACCAAACTCAAGCTGCGTTTTCTGCCAAAATGATCTGTCACCACACCTAGTCAGATATTACGCACCGTCACCCCAAACAGTTACATGTACAAGAAGCGAAAGAAATGTTTTGTCATTCTTTACACCGACTGGATTTTTTTTTTTTTCCGACCGGAGGCATGCATATTTATGACTATTACATGATATAATTTCTACATGAAGTATTCATGGTGCATTGTTACGCACTTGACAGCCTATATGACATTTACAATGAATATCATAAATGATGTTTGAATTAAATTAATTATTTATTTGGCGCAGATACATATTAATGTGATACATTGCATGAAAAATTTCTAATGTCTGTCCCTTCAAATTATTTAAAGCATACACAGTTTGTGCTGGCATCTAATTAAAATGACTGCAACAGTCCGCATTAGTCCGTTTTAGTTTGTTAGTTTGTTTAGTTTGTGACACTATTTGAGTGAATGATTCCCACACACTTGTTGTAGTCTGTATTGGTATCTGTTTGCTGTTGGTGTTTGTTTTGTGTTTCTGTGGGTTTATTGTTTTTCACATCCTCCGTCCCAGTGTTTTCGTTCTCCCGGTCACTTGTCTCCCCAGTGCCGTCTCTGTGTCTGTGTTCCCTGAGCTGCTTCACTCCCCTGTATTTGCGTGATTTCACTATTCGGGTGGTTCCGGGTTTTCGTGGTTTCCCCCCTTCTTTCCAGTCTCGTTCTACTTACTTCCTGCTTATATCTAGTTTTACTCATTTTTACTAATCCTTACTAACTTATAGATTGTAAAGTACTAACCTCATTAATATACTAACATGTGAATATTACTAATGGACTAACAAACACTAGTTTTGGGGTTTTGATAGTTTAGATCACTATACTAATACATTAACCATTCTCCCCTTTTCCATGCTGTGCTGTAGCTCCGCCCCTTTTCTTTCTAGTCTGCCCTAACGCTGAGTTCTGCAATTGCCTGCACCTGTCTCTTGCTCTAGCTGCACCTCTCTCTCTGCACGTGTTTTACCTGCTAAACCCAGGCCGTCTGTTATCATTGTTGTCTATGTGATTCCAGTCCGTGTTTTGTCAGTCCCCTGTCATTTAATTAGTTATCCTAATGTCCTTCACCTGGATGTTGTTTGTTACTCCGCCCTCACTCACTTAACCCCTCCTTGATTGTTACCTTCCCCAGTGTATAAATGTCAGTCTTTTCCACCAGCTCCCTGTTAGAACGTTGATCAAATTCACTGTGCCGATGTTGTGTAAGCCTTTGTTTATTGAGATTCCTGAGACACCCTTTCTGTACGACTTCGAGTTTGCCTGCCCCTTTTGTTTGATTGCTTTCTGGTTTGACCTTCGCTTTGTTTTGACTTCTCTCTTGCCTGTTCCTTTGTACCTTCGCCGATCTGATCTCCTGGTTTTTGATTTTTTGCCCGTTTATCACTATTCTTTTGGAAACTCGCTTTTGTACCGTCCTATCTCTGATTACCTGGCTTTGAACTTTGGACTGAATAAAGACAACATTTTTTGGATTTCCCTGGTCTGCGTTTGGGTCCTTGCACAGAACATTACAACACTTAATATTGTTTTGGTATTAATTTGGTATCTATTTGTATGTACTATGAAGCATGCAGTTATTCACACTGAATACTGTATGTTGCTATGGTGTTCCTCTAATGCAGTAGCAATGTTATTTTACATGTTATGCTATGTTATGAGGTATTTTACAGTGCATTGGTGATTACCTGTATCACATTTATAATAATGTGTAGGTGTAATTATTCATGAGTACTTTACATATGGTTTTTTGTGGGCACAGAAAATTATTTGCAAGACAACACTAATAGCCACCACTCCAGTCAATAAATACTTAGTTTTACTTAATATGAGGTTAAGGTATAAGACTTGGTTCAGTACGTCATGAATACATTTTTAGAAGGTAAACTGGCCAATAGTATGTGGAATAATACTGAAATAAACCTGTTACCTGCTACCAAGGTTTCAAATGAATGCCAAAGTCAAAGTCTCTTTTTCTACAAACCTGCAAGGATTCATGTTTTTTCAATTAATTTTATCAATAGTCCCCGTCACTGGTTGTAGTGCAGTAAACATGAAAATTCGTATTGATTAGCTAAAGCACGTTGGAGCGTAAAACATAAAAACACATAGTCCACAGTACGGCTTCCCCTCCTTTGAAACGGCAGTGTTTGCGATGAGACTTCATTTTAAAAGGTCCTTGTTCAGAGTTTTAAAGACATGTTCAATAAACGCAGATGTTTCTTGGAAATCTGCCCCATTATGATATTTCTGTGCGTTCAGCAAATGACGGTTATTTCCTGCTTAATAAATGAGTGAATAGAAAGGAGATAAATTAGTAATTTTCAGGAGCAAAAGCATCCTTTTACCTATATTATTCATTTTTAAAATAATTAGCATCTCGAGCAAAACAACTCATTTAATCGCATTAGTAATGGGCTGGAGTTGAGGAAACCTCTTTGCAAGCACTGGCTTTCATAAGGTTTCGGGCTACATTCAGCAATTCAGACTGTATCGCCTTTTACCCACTGCAAATGACGAATCTCCGGGTATGACGAGGATTTCTTCAACAGGAAACAAACATCAGTTAACCGAATACGAGCGCTGTTGTGATGCGTGTCTCGGCAGTGAATCAGAATGTACCACGGTAGTAGCTTATCCCAAAAGGCCTTCCGACTGGAGACTTGTCGCACACGTGCAAGAACACTCTTTAAGTTAAAATAAGAAAACTTCTTAAGTATATCGCAAGCCTTTTTGTTTGCACACAACGTTTTGTGTGAATCTTGATTCACTGTTGTTTGCATTTAATTCAGGTCACCTGGTTATTTAGTCAATTTAATCATTAGAGCTGGCAAGCTCTAATTAGAAACTCACCGTAACAGTGTAGTTGGGTGTCTTTCCATAGTGTGACACAAGGAGAAGAGGAGAGAGACAGGTAGTTGTGGACGACTGTGCACAATTAACGCAAGGTATTGCATATCTCTGCACAAGCCAGTTATGATCAACAAATGTTCTTATGTTCTTATGTGGTAATTATATCAGATAATGTATAATATACGTGGACATCATTCACTTGTGTGACTCCTGAAACCCCACTGTGGTCCTCCAGACATGCCGGATTCTGATGGTATTCTCCGCCACTCTTATGGAAATTAGGAATTTTTATTTCATTTTTTTTACATTTAGATTTTTTGCTCATTCTGTCTTGAACATCTCATTATGCCCCCGCTTGGATGCTCATCTGACTCCCCACCGTCAACAAGGTCAGCCTGCTCAGGTCTGACACGCAGTTTCCTCGAGAGAGAGAAAGAGAGAGAGAGAGAGAGAGACAGGGAGAGAGAGAGAGAGGGAGAGAGAGAGAGAGAGAGAGAGGGAGAGAGAGGGAGAGAGGGAGGGAGAGAGGGAGGGAGAGAGAGAGAGAGAGGGAGAGAGAGAGAGGGAGAGAGAGGGAGAGAGAGAGAGGGAGAGAGAGAGAGAGAGAGAGAGAGGGAGAGAGAGAGAGATAGAGCGATAGAGAGAGAGAGAGAGAGAGAGAGAGAGAGAGAGAGAGAGGGAGAGAGAGAGGGAGAGAGAGAGGGAGAGGGAGAGGGAGAGGGAGAGGGAGAGGGAGAGGGAGAGGGAGAGGGAGAGGGAGAGGGAGTCACGGTCTCTCTCAGTCTGAAGGCCGCCACGCTGACTCTGCTCCCACACTGCTAAGGGCCTTGGGGTAACATTCGGAAAAACGCTCTCATCCTCTCCGAGAACAGTGTGTTTCTCCGCCCTCCCCCTGCCAGTTCTTCCAGTCCATTACCCTGTGAGTCTCTCTCTCTCCCTCTCCTCGCTGCTGTCCGATCCACAGCGCTATGGCAACATACAGTACCGCCGGCTGCCCTCCCACCCCCGCAACAGGGCAACCCATCCTGACATACTGACTCTTACTGCCTCTCGACAATACGTGTAGGTTTTGGGGGGAGGCAGGGAGACATGTCAGCCCCCAATTTTCATATCAGTTACCTGCTAGACTGGCTAGTATGCAGGCACGTGCAGTGGGGGTGGCTCTGGATGCCCAAGCACCTGCCCCTTGTGCCTCAAGTGCCCAATGTGCCCCTTTTATTAGATTTTTAATAAACATGTCATTGTTGCTGCCGTTCATTTTAGTGCCTATTATTTAGTCTAGAAATGGGGGCAAGTAATAAAGTAAGGGGGAAAAAATGTTGCCCAACAGTTAATCTAGGTTAGTATGCCCTTTTCTCACTTTGAGCACCTGCCCCTCAAAAGGTCCCTGCATGGCCCTGCTGGCGTGCTTGTGAGATTTGACATCTGACCGCGCGAGATTAGGTGGTCCAGTAGTGTTTGTCCCCCACAACTGAAATGAAACCTATGGCTGTGCTCTCGACTTCTCCTCTTACTGTCACTCTCTCTCTCTCTCTCTCTCTCTCTCTCTCTCTCTGTCAACGCCTGTTCCTCCTCTCCTTCACCTCCTTTCACCGGCTACCGTGATGATTTCAGAAACCTCCCCCCCCCCCTCAACATACCTTACAGCCACACCACACAGGATGAAGCACTCTCCTCTACAGTCTTGACATTTGAAAGTCTGGTCACACTTCACAGTCATATTCCTCTACACTCAACACCCTTCCTGTCTGAGACCTCGTTTTCTCAGAACCTGAAGGTAGCCAGCTCAGATCACACAGCACCTCCCTATGAGAGAAGTCCTCCCTAAAATCTGAAATGTTGGGGGGGAGGGAGATCTCATTTGCTTCTTCTCCAATATGGGCTATTAGTGATGCCTGGCAGGGCTACGTTGGGCCATACATAATTACCTTCATTTAGAGAGTGAAAGTTTGGTCCAACAAAGTTGTTGAATAGACTCAATACATTAAATACACCTAGTGCATTCTTTTCTCAGATCTTTTTGTTAAGCCATAATTAAAAAATACGTACACTTTTCAAAATTTCCTTTTAACGTAAATAAAACATTCCTGAATGGGGGAGCAAAAGGACTGTAGGAATGTTCTCCTCCTGTAATGAATATTCATAAGTTCGCTTTTGACAGACAGACACGCAGGTAAACAGACGCACGGCACGCTAGTGTTTTACACATCAAGCAGGCAGACCGTGGAGGACTCCATAGAAAGCAATGACATTGACATTGATTACATCAACGGAATCAGTGGCTGATCCCAATGTATATATATATATATATATAGGAATATTGCCACTGTCTTTCGGATCTTCAGCTCTCAGCCCAGCCCCCTTACTGTGACTAACATTTACTGGCTGCGTAGCTGACTATCTAGGTTAGCATAATGATATTGGTATTTTCTTGATACTAAGTTCTTTCACACTTACAAAAATTGCAATCACAGGTCACTCCAAATATATAATCAGCAAGCCAGAAAGCATATATACCTGCATAACAATATAAAATCTGTTTTGATAAGGTAAGCATATTTAATATAAATTTGTGCATTTAAAGTATCTTTCTTCTTCTTGTATATTTGTTCCAGGTCAGGAAACACGACCATTTAGTATGTAAGTATGCATTTGTCAAAGAGCACGCTCAATCTCCCCTTTTCCCTCCCTTGAATATAATTTAGACACGCGCCAGTGACGGCTGACTAATGCAGCTATTGAGAAGAACTTAGTATGAAAGTAGATAAGTTACGGTTTGAAAAACGTTACCATGGTGAGACATAGTTGCACACCTGTAATTTAAATTTAGCACCAAAAAAAAAGTCGCAAACGACGGCATATTCCGCAAGTACCGTAGAAGGCGGTGCAGACCTCCATTGAGTAATACAAGATACTTGAATCCTGCACTTTGAGGGAGGTGAAAATTTTGTCATTTGGATGCAGCGTGTGTGTGTGTGTGAAAGGATTTACAAAAAAAAAAAAAAAACTAAATTGTGGGGAAATGGTGTCATGAGAAGCATTTTTCACTGTAGAGAGTTTAAAAGCTTTTTGGAAATTCACCTTTTATGCTTAGCCTACTTCCCCCCTTTTTTTATCCCTTTCAGTGTAATTTGAATTTGCTTAGCTCCTTACTAACATGGCGCATCAACTAGCTCAATTTATGCATGTATGCAGTTCTTCCTCAGCTTGTATAAAGCATTTTAGACATCAATCTTCCCGATGAATGAACTCTGGTTCGTTAATTATTTATTCAGGACTCCTGTGTTCCTGTCTCTGCGTAACTTCCAAGGCAACTTTGAAGAGAAAAATTTTAATATTTGTTCAAGTGAAAACTGGGTAAATTTTCAATTAGCAAATAAAATTCATTGTGTTCAGAGCAGCAGCCAAAACATGGACTAGTCTAGCTTAGTTTATTCAAATGAAGTTATAAAGAATATCATTGAATTAATCACTTTTTCTCTATATTCAGATGTTTTCCTCTGGTTGAGGTTAAAATGTATATACATGACTGCAACATCCAGACAGGACATTTATTTTGTGATTTATAGCAATTGTGCTTCCATGTCAAAGGCAAAGCCTGTCATTTATGGTGTGTTTCACACAGTAAATTATTAATACGGTCATAATTATGTTGACTGTTGCATTGAGCCGTCTGTTCCACATTTATAGAAAGCAATTAAGCGTTGTAACCAATGTTGTTGTTGACCAAAATAATAAACCTCGAACCTTTAGTAAAATATCAAACTTGACACAAAAGTGATTGGGCTCTTGCAAATCAATTACACACACAATAAATGTAATGCTAGCTGACCCCTAGATGCCTGCTTTCCTGTGGTTCTGTTGTATTTCTATATTGTAGGCATTGTGTACCACTTCATATGAGAAATGTAATAAACAAATGTGACTGAGCTAAATGTCAGGAGTTCAACAGAGTTTGTTTGCATTTCCTGAAGAAAGCTGTTCTGCTATTAATGGTTAATAAACTAGGAAACAGAAAAGGTCAGCTTTTCTCTTTGCACTGTGAGAAGTCTGAATGCCGTGGTGCGTGGTGGATTTTTAAATGATTTGGCTTGTATGAAACCCCTGGTTTACCGACGCCATCGCTGCATTAACATTAATTATGCCTGCTACAAAAGTATTAATGCACATCAGAGTGAATATTTTTTAAAGCTCTAATTAAAAACACTGTAGTTCCACTCATCTGAAAGTAGCACATTCTGCCTTTATTCAAATGTCAAGAGAACGGTTAGCAACGCAGCAAAGTAAAAAAGCACAACCTGCAGTTTTTGGATTTTCACATTATTCGGGCATAATTTTTTATTGTTTTTCTTTGACATTAAACATATTTCTCCACCTGACAGCTCTTCCTGTT